>NW_020897765.1:106831-510027 GCF_003984885.1 Neopelma chrysocephalum
TTACATGTAAATACTGTGTATTCTTTGGTAAAACTGAGAGCATGTTTTTAGGATATAGCTGCTTTTTTTTCCCCCCCCACACAGCCACTTTTTGCTGTTTTAAATTAAAGAGTTTTCAACAGAGCTTATGAAATGTGATTGTTCCAGTCCTGGACTTGCTTGCAGATGCTCACATTGTAGTAGGAATCTTGTCTCTGGTAGCTAAGCCTTGCCAGCAGACTTAAGGGGCTTAAAATTTGCTTGGACTACTATTTCTACCTCTTGCAGTGTAGAGAGGCCATCCCAAGCTTTGAAGCAGTTGGATATGACAGATACACTGTCCCTCATGCTGCTACATGATTGTAGGTGTCCTCCCTTGGCCTGCCCTGTGTTTTAACCCAGCTCCTCCTGGGCGTGCAGATGCGGAGGCAGCGTGGGTATGGGTGGGTACACAGCTGTGGCTGATGTGTTCCTCTTGTGGAAGGACTGTTTCTCCGAACACAGCTCCTCTGTAGCTGTAATAAGACCATCATCTGTCAAGCTGATTACAGATGAGATAGCAAGCTGTCCTGGTGGCTCTATGGCAAGTGCTGAAATGGAGTAGTTCAGGTGTTTTACTACTGGAGGGGGAGACAGGGAGTGATGTGGATGTGACTATTCTTATGCATCTGGTTGCATGGAAATGCAAGCTCTGCTGTCATCTGTATGACTCTTTGCACTTCCTGCATTTGCCTAAATCTGCCCTCTTCTACATTGTACATGAAGGGGAAGCAGTCTTTAAAATCATGAGAAAGGGCATCATAAAAACACTAGTGGACTTCAATACTGATTAGAAAACTTAGCTGTAATTGTGTCTGCCAGAGGCATTGCAGTTGTATTTCTAGGAAAAGTTACTCACTTGAAGTACTGCTGTACTAACACCACAGCAATTGTCTCACCAAGGACTTTGTTTAGAAAACCAAAACAAAGCAATTCTCTCACTCCTGAACTTGGTCTCCTATTGAAGAACTTTCTTGCTTTCTTCTGTTGGTTTATGTAAGTTAGGTTTTACCTGTTGCTGGATGTGGAAATAACCAGAACTAAATGATTTTAAAACACTGTGATTTTATGGTAATCTACTCTTCTGTTCATTTTTTTTGGGGGGGGGGGTGAAAAAACAATGAAGTATTATTGACTACCATCCCTACTCTTTCTCCTTCTCTTCTCCATTCTCCTGAGCCATCTGTTTGTTCTGTTGTGTGTGGTTTTTAGAGAAGCTAATTTCCTGCTTGTTGCAATTGAAATAACCCAGTATTCAAATAAGCTTCTGCATATAAGGTTTTGGAAAGTTGTTCCTAACCATAAGATCAAATTTTAACATAATAAAAAGTAATTATTCAAAAATAAACTGAATGTAGTGTGCTTACAGCCACTATCAGATAAAAATTGTAGTCAGGTCCAGGAGCATATAAAAGTCTGAGCAATATTAGCAGCTGTTTATGGGATCAGATAGAAACAGAAACTAGGTTGATTTTTCTCCACTTACATGCAAATTCTTGTAAAAACAATCACTCCTTGTATTGCAGTCCATTGCTTTATTACCGTGAGATCACTGTATAGCCTGTGTGCTATGTGAGAGTATGTCTTGTGCTGGCAAACAAGCTACTACAAAACTGTGGGGATCCACTGGTTTCTGGTCTTAAGTACGTTTCACCAGTGTTGTTAGATGTATGATGGTTTCCTGCTGGAGTGAGTGTATTCATCTTTGAGACACTAAATAGTCAGCTGTATGGAGAATTTGACCCTATAATGGCCATTGTTTTCTTCTTTGTTTTAAGAATACTGTGATGTTTGGGAACTGCCTGAACTGTAAAATCTGGGTAGCAGCTGTGTGTCGAAAGTGACTTTCTTAAATGTGAGTACTCTTCCTGAATTAGGAACACTTGCAGTCCAGGCATTTGCTGGATGTCAGAAGGCCTATGTAACTCTTGGCTCTGCATTTTAGTGTCTTGAGATTCTTTTGGAACTGGACATGCCTGTTAATGACATTCTATGCTCTCTTTTCCCACTTACCTCCCTGCTTTGTTGTCCTGGTCCTGTCACATCTCTGACATCTCCATGTGGAGAAACCTGTTGCTGTGCGGTGTAGCTTTGAGCTTGCTTACTTTTGGACGAACCCCTTTTTGGATGCTGAGGTTCAGCATGTGGCTGTTTTGCACACAGCAGTTGAGGTTACCCTGTTGTCTGCGTTCAGAGCAATGTTGACACGGATTCATAAAATACCAGGTTGGAAGGGGACCTTAAGGACCATCTTGTCCAACCTTTCTTAGCAAAAGCATTATCTAGGCAAGATGGCCTAGCACTTCCCTGAGGAGATAATTCCAATGACTGACTGGTTGCGCTCATTGTGACAAATTTTCCTATTGTGTCTAATCGGAATCTCCCAAGAAATAACTTGTAAAAAGAGAGTCTCCATCTTCTTCGTATCCACCCTTTAAATACTAAAACATCTGCGGTGATAACCTGTGATACCAGGACTGCTGAGATGACACTGTAATTTGATCCTTTATGCTAAATCTCATTGTCTTAACCTTGCTTGCTCAGTGCTGTCTGATGTGATTTCAGGCCTGCCTAGAGGGTAGGGAGGACTAGAGTGAGGATCTGAAAAGAAAAAGGTTATCTTGGAAGCTTGCCTATGAAAGGTTATTCAATTTTAGCATGTTGCTTGTCTTCACATGTAGATTTGTTTTAGAATTCTGGGCTTAGACCTTCTGTTTGATTTGCCAAAACAGAAATAAAAAACTTATGTGTGAGCACTCATGAGTCCTTGAGAGTAAACTGAAGAGGTAAACAAAATCCATAGGTATCAACTATGTTATGATGATAACCATTGTTATCAACATAATGAAGTTAAACTTTTTCATACAGTATGAGCTGAAAAGCTTTGCTGCAAAGCAGGTTACTCTGAGCTGCCTTGATTCAAAGGTTTGTATGACATGAAAATCTGCCCAGTTCCAATTTTTCTCTCCACTTAGAGAAACTCAAGTTTGGTTCTGTATTGCTGCCACTATATTACAAAGAGGATATTAAGGTAACTAATATATGCTAAAGGGACTCCTTCCTACTCCCACCAAAGAAGATGTGAAAAATAACTCTGATGTATCAGGGAGCATGTCTTGCTAGATGAGCTAAAATTTGTGTGTGGTGCTGTCACTTAAGAAAGTAAACAGAAAGCCATTTTAATTTCAAGCCCTATTACAGAAAACAAAAAATCAATATTTGAGAGACAGTGTATAAAGAAACTAATAGGGAGTTAGAGAACTTACATTCTGTTATCTGCTGTCTAGTGTGCCAAAATAATCATACGCTCCAAAGCCTTGGGTGGCTTTCTTAGTGTTAAAGGAGGAAGGCTGCTGTGGAAGTGCCCAGGTTTTCTTTTTCTGTCTGACAGTCTGAGGGTGACATTAGAACCACAGACTCACAGAATTGTTTAGGCTGGAGAAGACTTTTAAGGTCATCAAGTCCAATCGTTACCCCAGCAGTGCCAAGTCCACCACTAACTCATGTCCCTAAGTGCCATGTCCAACACGTCTTTTAAATACCTCCAGGGATGGTGACTCCACTGCTTTGGAGCTCTGGCTGGTATCTCTGATGTCAGAGCCTGCTTTTTGTCAGCTCTGAAGAAATTTGTGTTTGATGTCATAAGGCATACTGTCATTACTTTAGAGTAAGAAGGTTTCTGTCCTGAAGCTTGTATTGTCTAAATTATGTAAAACACAGCAAATAAGACTTGGACCAAATTTCTTACGCTTGCTGCATCTACGGTCTTGTGTGTACAAGATTGTGTGAAAATGGCACATGGACATGTCTGTTTCTGTCATTTGAGTTCAGTGTGGCATGCCAATATGATTGTATGCACAGACTAAAACAACAGGCAGTAACAATGTATTGTGCCAATGTATATGTTTATTGTGACATCTCCTTTATTTGATTTGGCAAAAGAACTGAAAATTGTGTTTTCAACAATATATATGTAAATTTCTTGTTGTTTTAATAAGGGGAGTGGTTTAGTCCAAAGCCAACATGAACACTGTTTGCTGCATTGGGCAGAAAATGCTCCTAACAGAGCAGCTGGCGTGTACCTTCCCAGGCTCCATCTGTCAGAGTCTGCATTGCTTTGGAAATCACATTCCTATTGGATAGATTTGTTTCTTCCTATACTGTTTGCAACCTGGATTAAAATGGAATTCCTAAGTTGATTTTTTTCTTTTTTTTAAAGGTAGTTATTGTTTAAAGCACATATATTTGTGTGTGTATATATATATATATATATATGATATATACATGTCACTTAAACTATCCTTGAGAATAAACTTCTCTCCTTAACGAAGAAGCTTTTTTCCCTCTACCTTCCCCAAAAGAGATAATGATTAAAAAATTGAGACTCTTCTGTTTACAGTTACTCAACAGAATGAAAAGCAACTTTCAAGTAAAAATCTGCAAGGACACACTGAGGTTGACTAAATTGGTCTCGGCCCATAGAAATGCTAATTTGCTATCAGGCTATTTAGGACTGGTCAGGGGAATATTATTGATGGAAATGAAGGATTTGCTTCTAGCTGATTGTCTGGCATGTACAGGATTTGGGGGAAGGGCCTGTCTGAAACAGAGTTTGCGAATTACAGGCAGTGCTGGTTGCATTGCCCTATGTGTTTGTTGAACTACAGTAATTCGGTATGTGTCTTGACCCTTGAGATAAAGAAGCTGACTAGTCAATGATTTTTGTCAAGATAGTGTTTCTGAAACAGGCTGAAATCTTGCTTGTGGGCTGCGGTGTAGTAATGGTGGTGATCACCTCATCTTCTGGTGCCTTGAATGAATGCCAGCTTTATTGTGCACGGTCTTTACCTCGGGAGAAGAGATTTCAAGTTCTACCAGTTCCTCTGCGTTTTGTATAGCTGAGTTACAGCATCTTATCTTGGAGAAACTCAACAGACATGGTATTATTTCATACCAATGGGGTTTTTTGTTGTGGATGCTGGAAGGAAATTTACTTGAGTTGTAAATGCTAGCCTGGCTGTGTTTATTGAGGATTTCTGCCTTAGTAGATGGGAGGAATTACTGTTTACTGAATGAACTTGAAAGAATTTAATAATTCTCATTTTAATTTTGGGGTTACCGTAGTGAGAGGGATCTTGTGGTTAAGAACCGCTCTGAATGGTTAGGCATCCTTCTGTGCCTCCTCTGTCTTTAAATTCCTTCATGCTCCTGCAACAATGTTGTTTAAGTGGTTGAAATAGATATTTCTATTTGACACTACCTATCACTATGTGTACAGAGGTGTGTTGAATAGTCTGTTCTATTTCTTGTTTTCACTGCCAGTGAGGGATTGACTGCCAGGCCCCTGGAGAGAAGGCCTTGGACAGGAGGTGGACATGTTCAGTGGCTGCAATATGTTGCTATTAACAGCTTGCAAGCTATTGGGTAATTAAAGTCTTGAGCTTTCACTCACAAATTCAGGAATGGTAGAAAAGTACAACAAAATGACAAGTTATGGCAAAAATCACTTCAGTAAAATGCTGGAACATTTTGCTACTGTACATATTGTAGCACTGATCTTTGTGATGCAGAATTTTAGTTCAGATTTGCCAGTGATCTGGAACATGTGGTTGTTTGGCTTTAGTTCCCTTTCATATGGGGGCTTGGTTGGTCCTGTCATTTTATCAGGCTGTACTTGGACTAAGTCCCTTCCTGTTCTTTGTCCCCACGTAAACGCTTGCTTTTTAAATTTCCCACAGTTGTGTTTATTGATAATAATAATGATGATATGAATGGCAGAGCAGGTGGTTCCAGTAACATGAATATGGATAGTGGCCGATCTGCTGATGTTGAAGAAAGACAGTAGATGAAGTGTCTGGTGGCCCTCTGAAGTCTTATCTGTTGTGCTGTGGATGTCTCTTGTCCTAGTATGTTGGGCAAAGGTTGAGTTTAAACTTCTGAGCTAGCTCTCCTGATGGCTTACTTCACTTTCCAGCAGGGGAATTGAGGTTCTGATCAGCGAGGAACAGTCTATAACTTGTAGGCAGGTAAATTCGAGGCCAAATATAGCTCTGTGGATGTTGGGAAGTACTCAGTGCATCATCCCCTTGAAGTAAATGTTAGTCTAATGCATTGCAGAGAGAATTTCTTCAATGGGATGAGCACAGTAAACCTGTTCCAGGAGACAATTGACACATCTGATTGATGTTCTCTTTTACCCGCATGGCATATGTAGTGTAAGCAACCCCTATTTGTAAATTTTGAAGCCTTAGTTTCCCTTGCCACTTTGGAATGATACATCCCTTAAGGCTGTATCTGTGATGAGAGAAATCCTGAATGCTCTGTGCTGAGCACCTGCTAGTAATAACCACAGTTTAGATCTACTTGGATGACTTCCAGGTAGATAGTTTGCTCCGTAAAGTTCTTCAGAATATAGAAACTTGTGGCACTTGCTGCTGTAACTTGTGAGTGTGATTCTCTTCTTTCGTTTATGACTGATACTCTGATGTAATAACTATTGGTAACAGCCAAAAAGTCTACCATGGTGCAGTGTGTTTACAAGGCAGTTTAACAAGCTTTATGAACTACAGATATGGGGGAACCTGTGTCCGTGGACTACTCGCTTATTTCTGTACATGGCTCCTTGGTTATTTACAGTGATCTCTGGATTTACAGTTCATGACATTCAACTTAAATTAACTTTGCCTACTGAGCTAAAAGTCTAATCTAGTGTATATGGCATATTTAAGCCTTTGAAACACATTATTGCAGCTTGGATGTGGAATACTTGGTCTAAGCTGAACATTGTGAATAGTATAGAAATACCTAGGCCTTTTCCCATTAGGAATCAGAACTAACAAATAAACCCTTAAGATTAGCTAGGAGTTATTAAAAGCCTTATCAGATCAGTGAAGCAGCATCTTCAAACTCATAGATGCATCTGGAAGTTCCACATAAAGTTACAAGTTCTTTCTTAAGGGAAGTTAGCTCTTGTTTTCTGAGCAGGGAAAGCACTTTTCAGAAATCCATTCCTTCTACCTTGGAGTGTCCCCAGCTAGTTCTCAGGGAGTCTAGGAGTCTCCAAGCCACTGCCTCAATGTACGTCTTCACCTATAGAAGTTCTATAGAAGTATTTCCAATTGCCTTGAAAATGAGATGCTGTAGATTGTAGCTAATGTAAGCCCATAAGCTAAAAGTTTTGGCTGCATGGCTTGATTTGGATATCTGAGCTAAAATGGCAAGACTTTAGTGAAGGAAGCAGAACTTTGAAACCTCAGCTGTAGTATTTGTCTTATCAGGAAGTATACATTCCATAAATGACAGAAGAGAATACTGATGAAAGTATTGATGACCTTTGTGTAGTTGCGTTCTGTGAATGCTGATACATGACAGAGATTGCTAAATCTGCAACTGATTGTAGTAATCCTGGTCTTCTCTTTAATCAGTTAATGATAGGTGGAATTCTTTTTTTAAAAGGAGAACCAAGATGTAAAACTGAACAATTATCTTGTGTTTACTTGTGAAGCAAACACAGGTGCGCTGCACTGTTGGAATTGTTAAATGTGCATGAGCAAAGGCATATAAAACTGAGTGTAAAGCTGTCCCTGTAGCTTGATTGCTGCACTCGTCTGAAGAGGTATACTTAACAGCTCTGTTTAGTTTAGGGATTTTTGGGCTGCTTTAGGGCAGTTCTCTGTTAGTAGTTCAACCTGGATCAGTTTTTCTGTGCTTGAATTTGTGCATATTCCAACAGCTGAAGAAGAAAAATGTAGAACAACACATGCCACATATTAAAGAGACATTTTTCTTTGTTTCTGCTGTGGCAGCCAGCCTTGGTGTGATCTGATGAGCTACTTTTTCACCTTTATCAAATGGAATCAGTTCTTCTGGTGGGGAATTTGTCTTAGGGAGTTTCAAGCACAGTGAATTGAACTGAAAGTTCAAAAAGGGAAGACAGAGGTTGGACAACAGGAGTGAGGGTGTGGGCCGGTGTGTTTGCAGTAGAAAGTTTGACTTCTGAAGATGATTTGCAGTGTGAGCTGATGAAGTTTTTGGAGGAAGCCTGTACATGTGCTGTATGAACTGGAAGGTGGTGGGAATTAGCTGAGAAAGCTGGGAGGAGAGATGGCTTGGACACTGCACAGACAATGTTGTGGGGATGTGCCTGTGTGGGTGGTAGTTTGGAGAGGGGAAGAAAATGTGACTTGTAAAGATCAGCTGCAGATGGACAGGTTCCTTGATCATTTGACCTTGACATGTCACTGAACTGAAGACTCAGTAAAAGAGCTTCTTCACTCCTTTTACTGTGGCAGTTGCTTGGGTGCAGAATCAGTTTTGACTTTACTGTAGTGTTTATGTAAACTTTTTAAGGAAGCTTTATAATTGAAGTTTGCCAAATTTGACAAAAATACATGATATGCAGTGTGGAATGCCATGCAAGTTTAGCTGTCTCTTTATGTATCCACTTGAATTATAGGAGAGGTTTTCTTTTTTTTTTCTCAGTATTAAACCTAGTTATGTGAAAGCAATTTCAAACAGCAATTTTACCATAGTAACATGACTGTTAAGGGTCAACTGAGGATACAGGTGGGAGTTGTCAGGAGGGAAACTTTAAAAGCTCTGATCTGTATTTAAAGAACATAAGAACATCCACTTTCCTACTATAGGACATTTAAACTTCCATTTATATCAAGGACAACCGAAGAAAAAACAGTATATTTGAAACTTCTAGTACGAGATCTTAAAGTAATTCTGAACCATTAGGAAAACAAGTCAGTTGACAGTCTTTGTATCCATTCTCTTAAAATTTGAATAGCTAACTGGTGCTTATGTATGACAGCTAAAGTATCTAAGGGAATGTAAACATCTGCATTTTCTTCTATACCGCTCTTAGTTTTTGCTTAAAAGGAAGGTGAAAGTAATAATTTAAGAACACTGGAACTCCCATCTTCTTTCTGTTACTATCACATAGTTCTTGGCTTCTCCCTCTACCCTCCCCCCTTTGCTCTCTGTGAAGCTTTTAGCTTATATCTTGTGGATGCCAGCAGTTCTCATTAAAAAATGTAAAAGACTATATGTCAAGTTAGTTCTAATCTGAACAGTTAATCTGCAGACTGAAATTGCCTGAATTATCAGCAAGGTTTGAAAATGTTTCTAAACTAGTTCTTTATGGAACGTGAAATACATTCCACATCACAACTATGTTAATTTAATCCTGCTGCCAAACTAGTAATTTGAGCAAATAACTAAACCATTTGGTGCTTAGGCAAATGAGGACAAGGCACTTGATCAACAAATCATTAAAGACTAAAAGAAACTTGTTGAAGTCTTGTCATTTGACAACATTCATTAATTGGGTGCTGTGACTTAGTCACCTGCTAGTGTTTAGTCTAACAGTATTTAGTTGAAACTTGGTAATAAGAAAACTGCTTACTTGAGCTACAATTGAGTTTATGTGAAGTTATACTCGTGTTGACTGCTGCTTTATTGGCTGTGTCTTGTTCAGTAAACATTTTATTTCAGGTACCACTGAGGCTGCTGCCTGCATTTTCAGCATTATCCATAGTGATGGAACTTCAAGTATAAATTATCAGTTGTTTTCTTTAGTCTGTAGTTCACTAGGACACCATTTTTGAGAAGTCACTACAAGTGGTGATTTGAAGTTTAAAATGCCTCTTTGGAAAGGTGCTTTTGGAAATGTGTTTCTTGAACCTGTAGTAGTAGTTGTCTTGCAGATTCTTCACCAGCAAAATTTTTTTTCTAGAAAAGAAAAATGACTTTTACTAATGTTTTCTGGCAGCTAGAAATACCAATACTCTTTTTTAGGTGAAAGGTATTTGCTTGCATTTGGAAATACTAAAAAATAGAGTTTTATGTACTATGTCCTTAGTACATGCAATAGCTGTTCTGCCTTTTGACAACAGATTGCATTGAACTGTTCTTGCTGCTTCACATTGTAGGAAGGCATCTGTGTATGAATCCGTTTGAAGGGTGGCATTAACCAAGTGTTCTAATAAGTGTCAGAACATTGGTAGGAATGTTAGTCATGAATATGAACAAAATTCCTTGATTGGAGAGGAATTCACCCATGTTTTAAAAACTCTGTAATTAAAAGGTAGCCTAGCACAGCATGTGTTGCAGTATTTAGGTTGCAATGCAACTTTTATAATGTATATGAACAGCTTGCCTTCTGGTTTTCTTCTTAAAAATGAGAGGCAGGATTTAAAAATGAATGAGTGCCTGGAAAGTGGAAAACATAGGGCTCGCTTGAATGCTAATGGAATGTCTTTGTTTCCTTACTTTGTGCTTAACATTGTAACTCTCGCATACAATGTGTGTAGAGTGTTATTCAGAGAAATCAACAATAAAAATAGAAGTCTAGTTGGAAGGGGCTGTTATTATGAACCTTTTCTTTTGGTTGCTAAGATCAACTGTCTATTCCACAAATAAATAAAATTGGGATGAAACTATGCTAGCACTGAGTCATTACATACTGCAAACTTTGTGCAGTGCACCTCTCCTGCAAATGGAAGAAAAGATAATTCTGGATAGCTGCAGTTTGCAGGTTAGGTAACAGATAAAGAGCTGGCCTCCACTGCCAGCTCCCAAGGTGTGATACAGGGAGCACTTCAGAGTGTGTTCTGTGTGTATGTGTGTTTTCCTCGTGGAGGTGGTGTTGGTATCTCCCATCCTGCCAGAGAGAAGGGACTTGCTTGGGCCATGCAATTCAAGTTATGTAAGCAGCTGATCTTGGACAGTAAGCTGTCCTCTGACTAGAGAGCAATGCCTTGGGACAAATTGAGGACTTTACCTTAACAAGGTGTGATTTCAGTGGGAAAGTGATCCTTTCCTTATGTTTTTGCCCTTTAGGGAGAAGCTTATGCTCCTTTCTGATACCTGAAAATATGTGTGTCTTTGCAGTCGATGATAAATCTTCTCAGCTGTCAAGGAAAGTTTATTAAGGTTTTGTGCGAGGAGGGATAATTTCACAAATACTCCAGCATGCAGGAGGCCTCTGTCCATCCCATCCTGATGCTCTACATGCCTTCTCTTGGATTGTAGGAGTAGTAGCCAGCATAGCTGGCGGGTTGGCTTTGTAGATAGCATGTGTAGTAGAGGCACCCAACTGTGGGAAAATATTTTTCTGCCTCAATTGGCCTGGGCTGCGTGACTTCATAAGAGAAGGCAAAAGGTGCATTTTAGTGCATTTTCATTGGGAATTGGAGGCTTTTTGAGAAATGGAGCATTGGACAGGCTGTAGAAACTCAACTCCAACAAATCATGATGCTGTTGTTTTTCCTACTGAATGAATTGTTTCTTGGTATGTAATTTTATTATGGTTAAATATTTTTCAAATTCATTATCATCTTCGTATGACTGAGAATTTTTAAAATGTACATGTAGATTAAATACTTTGACTGCACAGTCAGATCTTCTTGATTACAGATTCTTCTAAATATAGGTTGTATTTTTTGTTCCTGTCCTTTGCCCCCACCCTTTTCCTGGCCTGAACCAGATGTCTTGTTCTTTTGCTTTACAGGCTCCAGATAAAAGGAAAGCATTAGAAGAGACCAAAGCCTACACAACTCAGTCTCTAGCCAGTGTTGCTTATCAGATCAATGCACTGGCCAACAATGTATTACAACTGCTGGACATCCAAGCATCCCAGCTACGGAGGATGGAGTCCTCCATCAACCATATCTCCCAGGTAATCTTTTTTTTTTTTAATAGAAGGCTGACAGTGTTGGAGGAGGCATTACTATGTCTCTTGTAGTATTGAGCTGGATAGTTTATGTTGATTTCTTTGAATTCTCTGAGTATTAAGATAGAAAATGGTAAGGCTTTTTTCTTCCAATATTTATGAAAGCCACTTTGTGATGAAGGTCATGTCCAAAATAAGATAGCTCCTGTATCAAGAAATTCTGGAGTCATATTTGATTTAAAGCAGGAATTAATTTTTAAGATTCCAAGATCTGAAGCTGCAGTTGAGGGAGGGTTAGAGAGAAGGATTCTGTTTCTGAAGTAAATCCAATTAGAAGAGCCGTGTAAGTGGTGGTATTTTACTTAACATTGCAACATATGTGGTAAGTTCATTTGTTTTCATACCCTTGCAGGATGTAATTTCATGTGCTCTATTGAGGGGCAGAGAGATTAACATGCTGCCCATTACCTGCTCAAGCCAAACCCCTTCCCTGCCAAGGCAGTTGAATGAGTGAGCTGACCTAACTTGTACTGTGACTGCAGTATTGCTGGAGTTATTGCAGTGAGAACATGGAAATAGATGACAGGGGAGAACAGGCCTATCCCTGTCAGTGCCAGCCTGTATCCCCGTGGCTGAAGCTTCACCCTGGCTGTCTGCTTCTGGGGGGGAAGGAGTTGCTGCTGCTGCCTGCCTTGTACCTGATCATTTGTCTGATTGCATGCTAACTGAGCCAAAAAATGTCTGCTGTGTTTAATCTGGAAGTGGCTTGTTGCATAACCAGGTGTGTGTCATACTAGTGCCAGTGAAGGCAGGGACAGGAGTCAATTATTTCACCCTTACAGTGCCTTCGTTAGGGAAGCCTAGCCATGATGATGATGATGACACTGCTGTTCTGAAATGGGCTTGAGTGAGTTGTTAAAAGCTCAGTGTCCGTTCTGTCATATGCTCTTATTGAAATTCAGTCAGATCATTGTTGGGCTTTGATAGTCCTATGTCTATCTGAGATGTTTCATAAACAAATATCAGAGCATTCAACCTAGCATGTTCTTCAGTGCAGCCAGTGAACTAAAAACCTTAGTTGGTCAAGCAGTATCCTGTTAGTGGTACATCTTAGACCAAATACTTGAAAGAAAATGCTTCTCATGGTCTCTGCTGTCTGCCTCCCCATAGGCCCTGCTAACCTCTCCTTACTATTCTTTCAGAGTTGTGGTTTCTAAACCTATTTCTGTGAAATGGGAGCACAGTGGTTCGCTGAAACATGTTAGCAGGGAGAAGATTCCAGTGCACATGAAAGGGCCCTCCTATTAACAATCCTGTCAAAAAGGCTTGTCAAGTTAATATGTGCTGAGAACTAGACAGTGTGAAGTATTTTAAAAAAGTACCTGCCACTGAAACAGGAAAGTAAGAGGAAATGCAATTACTGTAGATAAGTTTTCTGTTCTGTTAAATATTCAGAGTTCTTGATGCTGGGATTATGATTAACTCTGAAGAAATGACTGGATACAGGACTGAATGTACAGACTTTCCCAAGCACTGGATGCCCCTTTATACTAAGCACATCTTTTCTTACGTGTTTCAGAGCTGCAGTGTGTGTGAAGCAATTATTGTTAAATTCTCATTGACCCACTAATATGACTAACCATGGAAAAAGCCAAAATGTTTGATACTAGCACAAAAGGTGTTAACCCTCCGTACTATTTGCTGCTTGAATTGAAGGCACTATGCTGGAAGCTGTTGAGTCACCTGATACATGAACTGTTTGCTAAAGACTGTGAACAATCAGTGCTTTGTAGAGCTTTTGAGGAGTGTTTAGCAAGGTCACTTGCTTGTAGTTTCTGTCTTGGTTGGCCTTTCCTGAAACTAATCCTTGCTTATAAATGAACCTCTGCAGACTAATTTTGTAGAATTAAACTGGATACAAATAATGCACACATAGCAGCTCAGCTATTTGCTTTGAAATGTTTCTGCTCAAATGCTTCAACTGCGTTTCTTAAATTTGCTGTGCACTTGCTGTGATAGACTGTTTTTAAATGTTTCAAGATCTCCAGAGTGTCTTTCCCTGTGCCTGTATCAATTGTGAATATTTTCATGTCACTAAAGCATGGGGATGAACAAATTCTCAAAATGGCATTCTTTTCCAAGAAAGAAGTATTGCCTAGAAACACAAATCCGAGTCAATTACTCGATTCTGGAGTTTGCAAAAAAGAGCATCTATCTGTGAAATAAGGTACAATTTGATAGTTCTTCTTTCCAAGGAAGAAAATCCTGTGGCTCTTCTGACCTACAGGTAGTTTCTGTTCTCATAATGTTTTTCAGTTCCCTATGCATGTTTTCCAGAATGACTCTTGGCTAAATGACTGAGTAGTTAATCCTGATTAGTAGCCACTCAGTATTTTTTCTGGGTGTGTATCTTCACTGGAAAAAGCACTCATGAGTGAGGTGATAAATTAGTGTGTTATATTCTTACTGGAGCCACAGGTGGAAAGTGTGCCTGGTTCTGTAGCAAATAAATTACTCAGCTTTGGTTTCTTGTTGAGCACGAACACAGAGAGGCTTCTCATGAGTAATCACAGTGTGGTGAGGGAGTGCTGTTCTGAGCACACGGAGGCAGTGAACAGCTCCAGGAATTGGTTTCAAATAGCAGCCAGCGTAACAGCAAAAGCCTGCCCAGCTGTATCTGTATTTTCTGCCTAGTTGTCTTTCAGCAGGTTCTGGAGTGACCTACCATGTAACGATTTACTACACCCAATGTGTAAAGCTATGCACATACAGCTCAGCTAACCTATGGAGGTTTAAATCCTTCATATTGACTTTAAGCATTGCCAACCTGACTTGACCTTTCCAAGCTGCTTTAATATGGCAGAGCAGAGACTTCACTGTTCTGAAGAAAGTTCACAAACCCTTCTAGTGTAAGAGATCCTACTCATCCTGTTTGGCAACATTTGGGGGAAAAAGATAGTAAGTGTATACTTTGCACCAATATGAGAATCAAGACTTCAATAAAGGTATTAAGTTCAGCAAATGTGACACCAACCTACAAGAAGGGATGGAAGGAGAATCCAGGGAACTACAAACCTGTCAGCCTGCCTTTGGTGCCAGGGAAGGTCATGGAACAGATCTTCTTGAGTGCCATCATGCGGCACGTGCAACCAGGGGATCAGGCCCAGCCAGCTGGAGTTTGTGAAAGGCAGGTGCTTCTTGACCAACCTGATCTCCTTCTGTGACAAGGGGACTTGCTTAGTTACATGGAGGAAAGGCTGTGGATGTGTCTGCCTGAACTTTAGTAAAGCCTTTGACACAGTTTCCCACAGCATTCTCCTGGAGAAACTGGCTGCTCATGGCTTGGCCAAGGGTGCTCTTTGCTGGGTAGAAAACTGTCTGGATGGGCGGGCCCAGAGAGTGTTGGTGAATGGAGTTACATCCAGCTGGCAGCCGGTCACCAATGGTGTTCCCTGGGGCTCAGTTGGGGCCAGTTCTGTTTAATATCTTTATCAATGATCTGATCAAGGGAATCAAGGGCACCCTCAGTCAGTTTGCAGACACGCCACGTTGGGCAGGAGTGTTGATGTGCTGGAGGGTAGAAAGGCTCTGCAGTGGGATCTAGACAGGTTGGATTGATGGGCTGAGGCCGGAGGTATGAGGTTCAACCAGGTGCAGTGCTGGCTCCTGCAGTTGGATCACAACAATCCCATGCAGCACTACGGGCTTGGAGAAGTGTCTGGAAAGCTGCTTGGCAAAAAAGGACCTGGGGATACTGGTAGAGAGTGACTGAACATTAGCCATCAGTGTTCTCAGGGGGCCAAGAAGGCCAGTGGCCTCCTGGTTTATATCAGAAATAGTGTGGCCAGCAGGACTAAGGAAGTGATCATCTCCCCTGTACTTGGCACTGTTTCTTGGTTGTACTCCCCTCTTCCCCGCCTCCTCTTGGAAATGAGAGCTGACTTAAACATGTACTTTAAGATAAATTTTTTTGCTGCTTCATTTCCACAAAGTTCAAGAGAATGAAGATGGGACAGCCAAATTTGTCAGAGGAGAGAGGTTGACAGGGACATCCTTGTTTATTTTGTCAAAACTGAAAAATGTAACAGATCAGCGCTCACATTTGTGTCAGAGCAGCAGCAGTACTGGGTGTAGCAACTATTCCTTTTTTTTTTTGTCTACATAAACAGTTTTTAAATAGCTCAGTATTTAAATCCAAGCATGAAGAAAGCAATAGACTCCTTTTTAAGAAATGATAATTTTCACCAGGGAAACACTGCCTCCCTCAAACATTCAGTGTTAAGATTTTCTTCTGCATTTGAAGCTCTCCTCTAATGCAAAATAGGGCCTATTGAAAAACAATCAGTTCTGAAAGCTTAACTCAGCAAAAAAAATGGAGAGACACATGCACATCTTTTGTTACCATTAAAAGTTAGAAACTTTTAGAACTAAAAAAAACCCCCAAAACGATGAATTAGTTCAGAAGAATCTTGCCTGTTACAATCCATGTCTAATTAATTGCACGCGTAATTCAAGTGTTGCATGCAAGCAGAAAGCCAAATGTTTCTGTTGTGTGGTTGTCTAGCTAAAGTCAGGGCAACAGTGCAGGTATGGAGATGTCTTCTTGTAGGCCTTCCGAAACTTACAGCTGCAGCCTGTGTTGAACCACACATAGACACCACCCCCAAATACTAAGGCCTTTTCCATTGGATGAGCAACCAGTCAGGACTGATGTGGATTAGGTTTCAGAGAAGCTCTGCTGAAGATATTCTGGGGTTTGAAGGAGTGAGCTCCTAAGTGGTAGCAAGTTAGTGTCTGATGACAGGGAAGGTGAGCGCAAGAGCTGTTAGACTCTCAGCAGATCTCTGCTTGAAGAGGCATAAGGCAATGCATGTACAGTGGGGATTCTTGATGTTTGAGTTTGTGGGAAAGAACTTTCAGAGCGTGCATGTACTTTGGATTAATGTGATACTGCATTTACAGACTGTGGTGTATGATCACAACACAGTTTAACTTCATGTTTGAAAGCTAAGAAGTAGAAAGAGGATAGAAAATGTAACACGTGCTAATGAATGTGGGTGGTCATGCCTAGGAACAAGCAATTATGTGAAGTACTTTAGTACACTTATAGATGGGAGCAAAAGACCTTTCCAGATCCTCTTAGTGGTGACTGTGCTTCCAAAGTACAGCTGTCCAGGTACTTTTACCCTCTTTAAAAAGAAGAGAATGTTTAAAACCCTGACCTTTCTCTCTCACCTGAAGAACATATGGGCTGGATGAAAAAACTGTTAACTGGAAAGCAAATTAACCAGAACTAGCAAATGGTTGATTGCTGCTAACAAGCAGGGTCAGTACTGGAGCCCACACTGTTCAGAACATTCTTCAGAGACCATTCAGAATATAAAACATGCCCTCGACAAATCTGGGAATAACTCTAAATTAGGAGAGGTGATTCATATGCTGAATGGCAGAGCTTCAGTACAGAGGAGCCTTATTGAACTAGCAAAATCCTTGGGATTTTGGGTGAGGTGCAAGGCCCTTAGGTGGAATAACCCTGGTGGGAGGTGACTCTGAGTAGCCATGTGCTGGAAAGAAGCTGGTGTGCTGATGGGTGCTGTTCTGGGCATGAGCCAACAACACAAGGCCATCTGAATAAGTGAAGCAGTGTGGCAGGGCTGCCTTGGGAAGAGTGTGACTGGCAGATGAAAAGCAGTGATTATTATCTGCTCTGCAGTGATGAGACTTCATCTGGAGCACTGTGTCCCTGGTTGTTTTTTTTGGTTGTTTGTTTTTTGTTTTGTGTTGCCTGCCCCTGCCTTGCTCAGGAGTGATTTAGGAAAGTGGAGATAGTTCAGGAGAGAGGGATGCTGAGATGGTAAGGGGTATGGAGCATGCAGCCTACAAGGAGAGGTTGAAGGAGTTGTGTTTGTTTGATCTGACAAAGAGAAAGCAGTAGCTTATGAATACGTAAGTCTGTCTGTCTTTGCAGTTAGTCTTTTACTTGGTAATGACAGTGTAATGTTGAACAGTTAGCCACAAGTTGAAGCTCAGCAGGTTAGTACACGGAGTTGGGAAAATCGTTTTTATCGTGGAGTGTGGTGCAGCACTGGAACAGGTTACCCTCTGCCTTGACTCTTTTCAGTGTTACGCTGCACTAGCTAGGTATATTCTAAAAGTTGACTTTGGATCCTTGCAAGGCACATTCTGAGTTATAGGAAGTAATTGGTCAGTGGGGGAGACAATTATGAAGTCAGGGGAGAAACTGCCACCACGTGGCTACAAATTCTTATAAGCTCCACTTCCACGCATCCAAAAGTACATTAAGAGACCAAAAGTATCTGCAGGAATTAGAGCATCATCTTATGTTGCATACAGTAGAAAGATAAGGTCTTCTATCTGGTTCCCTTGGATTGCTTGTGCTTGTCAACAGACACAAATATTCTAAATATGGCAAATAAACTTGTACCTTTTGTTTAGATTAACCTTGCCTTGGGTGATGTTCCCTCTCCTAATAAAGTACTGACAGTTATCTCTGTGGCCTTTGCTTCACATCCTGTTCTTCCTGTTGTCTCTGTGATAGAGGCCAAGGCTCAAGAAGTTGTACTGTGCTTGCTCTGGTTATCTGTCTGCTTATGAAAATTGTTGTTAACTTTGTGCATATCAGCTTCTACGTGATATATATAAATTGCTCAGAATGTAGTATAATGTGTAAGGGTTGCCTTGTCAGCTGTTCTGTTGAGAAATTCCCTTCATGTCCACAAATGAATTCACACAGGATCTGATTTCTGTGCAGTTCAGCTGATGCAGTCAAAAAAATCCCCAGCATATGACCAACAAAAAAATCAAAGCAAACCTGCCCATGATAGTTACGTACACCTATGAGAGAGTACCAACAATGTCAGCCTTTCTGTGATGGGGGAAGAGCAGCTGTTTTGAAGAAAACTGGAATGCAGAGTTTTGAACATATTTTTGGGGAATGGGAGAAATTGCTAACTTTAATAGCCATTGACTGTAATGAATTCCTTTATATGCTTATTCCCATTCCAAAGTCCGGTGAAAGGACAGTCCGAATGCATAGTTTTCGATGTGTTTTAGACCATTAAAACCTCCTTACTGCTCAGTGAGTATTTGGCTGTAAGCTCTAGATTCCTAATTAAGTACTAAATTAAGAGGCCTGATGCAGCCTCTTGTTTTCTGAAAAAATCCCAGGACTGTGAACATTACTCTGAAAGGCCTTTTTGATAATTTTGTGCATCAAAGGAGTCATTGGTGTTTAATGAAAACCCCTCATATTTGGAAGTTATACCACATAGATGAATCATGTCACTAACCTGCTATAAAGTCACATATTGGACTTTTCAAGAAGTCTTGGGGTTTTTTTCTTCAGATGCTTCTGATTAGGTTGTTACCCGAAATTAATTTTCCTTCTATTTCAAGTCTCGGTAAACCGGCATTCTTCACACGCGAATAGCTCCTGGTTTACATTGAATGAAGGTTTTGTTATGTCTGACAATGTTTTAGTTGCATAAATGCAGAGTATGAGGTGATGATAAGAACATTGTGCTAATACAGCAGAAGGCGATCAGCTACTGAAGCATTTAGTCAGTTGCCGTGCCCAAACCATCCAACACAGCCATTTGGGACATTGGTTTTCATGGCAGCTGGACAGTGTTATGCTTGAGCTGACTGTATTTGGGGGAAAGGAGGGGAAAAGTACAAGACACTTATTGAGGAACAGATGAGTCTTGGTTGTACTGCATCACTGAAGCTGCCCCTCTTCATAGTCTGCCACTCAAGCAAACGAACACGACCTGCTAGGTGCTTGTGGCTGGACTTCTTGTGCCTTTCAGAAGGGAATTGCTTGGTGCTTTCTGCTGGGGCATGTAAGTGCTTAGTTAATGTTGATCTGCAGGTGGAAAACCAAGTAATGATTTACATGAGTGTTTTATAAGTCAGTACAAACGCTGTGCCACTTTTTATGATGCTGCTGGGTTTGACTTTATTCTCTTTATTGGCAGGGTCCTCTTCTGGGACCTATTGATACCTGTAATGCATGTCTTGTAAAAGCTTACAGGTCTGCATATACATGCAGAGAACACTTTTATTATAATTTCCATTTGGAATACTCACCATACATGTAGAAATGACCACCATAAAATAGGTCTGCCTCTTCCTTAATTTCAAAAAATAGATTACTAAAGCTGTCATTTTCCTTTCTAGCGTTACTTTCTCGTTCCAACAAATAGTTACATTATTTAATGGTTTTGCCTAATACTGTGCCTAATTATATCTTCTGGGCACAAAAATGTAAGTAGTATCTGACCATAGAATCATAGGTCTTGTATGTTGTTTGCTTCCTCTTTGAGAATCTGCTGAATAGCTATGGCTTTTTGCTGAATGTATCCTTGTGTGAGTGCTAATGTGCTGTGGTTTTGTAGCTTTAGTTGTTCATGCCTAAAAGCACTTGCTTTTTCCCCTCACATGTTGTCCTAGGGTGATTATTTACAGTGGATCCATCAGTACAATTCAGTCTGATCTCACCAGGATCGAAGCATACCTTGCTATTTCTCTGACTGGCTTCTCTGTCTTTGCTTGCAAGAAAGAAATAATGTGTTGTCAACCTGATCTTGTCATGCTATCTCAAATTCCTGTATATGGCAAAACCAGGAGCAACAAGGATGTGATTAAAAGCTATTAGACTTCTATACAAAGTAAGAACGAGTAGGATGGGGACCTTAGAGTTAACAGGGATCGTGATGGAAATAGTAAAACACATTGCTTCAGGAAAGGTCAGTTGGGCCATCGTTTGAAAATACAAGAACAAGGAAATTGAATAACGACTGAAAAGCTTGATTTGCATGTAGGAAATTCTGCTTCCTTGTTGAACTCAGTGTCTTATAGGATTGTTTTTTTCTTCGTTTTAAGTTATATTTTTGAACTGTGTTCAAAACTAGGCTGTATAAGGTTGCAGGATAAGCCTTCAAACCACAAATCAACCTTTATCTGACTGGAAAGGAGATAAACGTCGTCTTTGGGAAGCTGATCCTTCTTTGTCCATTTATAGGATTTTCTTACGTGTGTTGTTAAGTCAAGTATTGAGCAAGTTACAGCAATGGCTAGATGGACTAAAAGACATGAGTTGTACAGTGGATAAGGCTTGTTTCCTAAGCTAGGCTGAAAAAGGTGTTAACTGAAGTTTTTGAGCAGTGTACATATTTTTCTCTCTAACAGCTCATAGGTAGTGTATGGTAAGCTAATAACATGCCAGTTTGTGTTGACTAGCAATTTGTTTATTTTTCTAAATAGTTCTTGAACTTCTAATTAAAAATTAGATTAAAAAAAAAGAAACTTAACCTGAAATTATGCACTTGATCTGCGTGTGTCTCGGCAAATGAAACATGGCATTTGAGAGTGGAAGGATAGTAGAAATATTTGTTATTCCAGTGTTCCATCTGCAAGCACTTTTTGCCTGCTGTGATGATGAGTAAGATGCGGAAGTAACTGAGAACAATCTCCATTTGGGAAATGGAGAAACCTCTAAATCGTAACAAAAATGTACTAACTTCACGTCATTATGGATCATTAAGATAAAGAGACAGGTCCAGTCAAAAGGCCCTAAACAAGTTAGACTTTTGTAACTAACTAATCTCTTACCTGCGTCACAGAATTTTGGTTTAGTTTCTTCAGACAGCCTAAATCTCATGGTAAGAGACAGCACTGACAGAGTTATAAGCCTGTAAGCTGATAGGAGCTAGAACATCTTTTATTTTATTAGTTCCACTGCACACTGAGGACGGCCTGCTCACAACTCATGTATTACTGTTTTAACCTCCTCCTAAACTGATGTGTTATTAAGCGTATCACAACATTAACATACTGTGTTATGAATGGTGTTCATCCTTGTGACCTGTAGACATGTCCATTAGTGCCTTATTTTGACTGTAGCATGACAGCTGACAACAGAAGTGCTCAGTATATTACAACTTTGAAGCACCCCTGATGTAGTGGTAGCATTTGACAGTACTCTTGGCATCTGGATGCTAAAACTGGAGGAGAGAACTTCTGAGGGTGCTTTGGTTTATATAACGAGTTTTTCCCTCTTCTGAATACAGGCTGTGGCACATTAACAAATAACAAAAAGCTCAGGAAGCGGGGGATGGTTTCCGTAAGCTCTCACTGAGAGAAATTCAAGTTCAGTCATTGGGGATTTTGCTGCTTGAAGCATTCCTCCTGCAGTGCAGTGTGCTGTGCCCCTGGGCTGGCAGAGAATATCAAGCTTCAGTCCCAGTTAGCTTGCTTCTTATTTCTAGACCTCTAGACGGGGGAGCAAAAGGAGATTGAGGGGACCACAACTCTAAGTTGCTGGCACTTTATTTTCAACTCAACATCTTTATGTGACTGTATTTCCCTGGGCTGCATTAAGTGTGTAGACCTTTAGTCAATGCAGAAATTCTTCAGAGGTTCTCCATACTAGAGCTGGCTGAATTGCTTGGAATAAGTGTATCTAACATATTTATTATTTTGGAAACTATTCGAAAAACTTTTTAAATATTGATTTCCATGTGAAGTGTTTGCTTAGAGTACATTTAAGAGAATGCTACTGACTGGTCAACTACTTTGAGAATATTGAAAAGCATCATCTAATCAGTAGAAACTGAATAAAGAAAATGTGGTGTGAATTTTTCCAAATGCATTTTTAGAAATCAGAGGTTCTGCAAACAATTATGTGATTTAAACAAACATCCTGGGAAAAAAGACTGTGAACAGTCTGCAGATCTTACTCAGATAAAGATAATTTTACTATGTACTCTTCCCCTTCTGCCCATTTGCCTAGATTTCTTCGTTGTTCTTAAAACAAATGCATGGTTGTTGTTTATATTAGCTATATACTTCTGTGAGTAAACGCACTCTATACTGCTGAATGGATATACACAGTTTAAATTCAAAAAGTTCATTGACCTCGCTTAGGAAAACCAGACTTTACCAAAGCAGTGGGGAGGAGACAGGCCACAAAAGTTTGCACAGCTGTCTTTTTTGTAGTCCATTGAACTGTGTTTTGATGTACCCCTTCATCTCTCAGGGAGATATTTTTCTCCTCACCAACACCTCCCTCCCTGATTAAGGTAAGCTGTAGCAGTATATTGATCTCCATCACTTTCCTGTGCAATTAGGTTTCTTGCAGACATTCAGTGACTCTTCAGTGTGTGTTTAACTGTCCAGTACTGCACAGGTCAGTGTCCATGGTGGTTGTTATTGTGGAGTGGGTGGTAAGGCTGCCTCTTGAAATGCTGTGGTGCCGTTCAGAGGCTTGTAACCCACCACGGTGTTTGGAGCACCTTTACCAGGGCACTAGTCTACCTTCCTCATGTGTGAACACTTAATTGGTCAATATTTCTGTAGTGTATCTCTAACTTTTGTCTAAAGTGACAGTAGGAGATGTCCAGTCTCTTTTTTTCCTGATGCTCTCTTGTTCCAGACAGTGTTTTGTTCTCTGCCCCTTACACCCTGAATTGTGGGCTCAATTGTCCTGGAGGCAGGGCCTTGAAAACTGCAGACTACTGGCTGCTTCCTTCGACTGGCTTCTTTCTGTGTATCATCTCCAATGGCTGATGATCCTCTTCTCTCCAAGCCTTTGCAATCAGATTTAATCATTATACTAATAACTGCACAGTGAAAATGGCTAATTTCTGAGCACATGATCAGTGTAACTAATGAATTTACTGTAGCGATAGCAGGATAGCACATTCAGCAGCAGGAACGTAGTAGTGTACTCCTCTCTGTGTCTACACACAAGACTTTCTGTTCAAGCATTGTATTGTCTTTCAACCTACCATCAAGCTGCAGTGTTTGTGTTCATGTACACTTGCACAGAACCCAGCAAAGATCTCATTCTGAGTGCATGCATGTACAAGTCTGAGATGTGGTCCTGGTGGAGGGGTTGACTGGTGGCATGGTTTTTTCTTCGGCCAAGGTCCTCTGCCACAGTGCCTTGCCTTAGTCAGAAAACATTTTGCTGGGTAAGATTTTGCTGGCTCAGTATGGGCTAAGTGCTGCTGGGACTGTTGAGGCCATCTGGATGTTACCAACAGATGTAACTGCAGTATTTCATGTCAGTCGTGGCCAAGAGTAGGAGGCTAAGGGAAATCCATTTACAGAAACAATGTGCAACTTCCTGTTTGAGTTGTGTGTGGAAATAAAAATGGCAATGGAGAAGTAGAGCAGTCTTAGCAATTCCATCTCTGCCCTGACCCTTCCTCCCCACCCTGTTAGACTGGTAAACGTCATACATACTTGTGATTTGATTGTCTGTCTTCTGCTTTTGCTTAATATATCCCAAATTACAAGAAGTCTGTATGACTCAGTCCAAAATAGTAGCACAGTCTTAGGAAACATGTGAAGGAATTTTTGTTAACTCTCCTTTTTTGTTAGAGTATCTTAATAGGTTTCCATGTGCAATACTGTGGAAACTGGGCTTTCAGAAGAAGTTTGGGCTGAGGGAAGTTCATGATGCTTCTAAGCTTGTCCTGTGTCGATGTACTTTCAGAAGGGATAGCTGCTTACTGAAGGGGATTTGAGAAAAGGGAGACTGCATCAGAAAGTTGAACTGTCTTATTCTATATTTGTCTTTAAAAACAAAAGTGATGAGCTGGTCAGATCCTTGTTGATTTAATATTTAAGTGATATGGAAGAGCTCTTTGCTGCAATAAATATGCTGAAGGTAGTAGTATAGATACTAAGTTAACTATAAAGTGGAATAAATATACTGAAAACTTGTAAGTGGAATCTATAGTGGCTGAGGGTTGTTCCTGCCACCTTATTTTACCCACAGGCAGTGAGTCTCATCTTGCAGTGGGGAGTGAGAATGAGTCTCTTGCAATGGGGACAAGAGGAAAAAATGGCCATTGCTGGTTATCCCTCCACTGGAGTAGCACCTCATAGTGTTTTTGTAAAAAATCTTGAAAAAATCTGGAACTTTAGTAACTATCTTCTGAACAAAACGCAATCTTCATCCTTTGAACATTTAGGAAACAAAAGAAGATAAAAAGACATTTGATGTATGGTAAGTTGTGTTCATGGCACTAAGCCAAGATGTTTTGTGGTGCAGATAGTATGGCCTTTAGCCATATGATGTCTGTTTAATGAATACCTACGAATTACTCTTGGTGCAGTGCTGACCCAGCTGAAAACTAGCTCATCTCCCACTAGCTTATATCACTGCCATCAGATGGCATATGGTCGAAGAGGTATAGAAATAACATTGTGCCTGGTTGATCTGTAATCATGACTATGTCAGTAGGTGGTTAGAGGATACCCAGCATCATTCCAACATATGTTGTCCTGCTTTATGTCTTAGGGAAGTGGTCTGTCAATCTTAGACACCTCGTAGGCTGTGAATTCACATGGAGAAGTGGGGTGCCTGGGAGAGGCATTTTTGTGTAATGTGTGGGTTTTGTTGGTTTTGGTTGTTTGGTGGTTGGCAGTTTTTTTTTTGTTTTAAGAAAAGTATGTGTCTGAAAATTAATGCAGAAAACATTCAAGCAAATACATGTGACAAATGAGAATAATCCATTTAACATAAACTTTATTATTGGAAAGTATTTTATTTTGCTATTAGAGTTGATAAAATAAGACACTAAAGAGGTGATAAATTAGAGCTAAGGCAATATTAGCTCTCTTTCTCTTGGTGTAGGTTCTGTCTCATCCCTCCCCAATTTGACTTGCCAAGTTACAACTGAATGTGAGGGATTTGGCTTTGGGCTGTTTTTTGTTCAGGCAGGAGCATCCTGACTTGTCATTGTTACAGCTCTTTACCTTAGACAAACTTTCAGAAAATTCCAACTTGTTCTGTTGAGTTTATTTTTTTATAAGCTTTTTTTAGATGGTTTCCTTTTCAGCCACCTGCAGTGCTCTTTGCAATTGCACATGTTCATCTCCTACGACATTGCTTTTTTTGGCACACAAAATGCTTTTCGTTTGACATACAATTTTGTTCTACTCCCATGGTGGTTCTTTAGTGAGTCCAAACTACTGAAGAAGCCGTTTTCATTTTTCCTTTCTGTCCGTGTGCTTTCCTTCAGTCAAAAATATATTTAGGTTTGTATGTTTTGTTTAATTCTAGACAAGTGCATTGCTTCCCGTAAGGAAAAGAGGGACTCATTCAACCACTTTAAAATGCTGCAACTCTTATGTGGGAGCGTGCATAAGCATATTTTGCTGCCTTTTCTTTTTTAAATGAGCCTCCTCATGTATGCATATCTTCAGAAATACCCATTAAAAAAAAGTTACTAAAATCTAATTTCAGGAACTGAAATACACTCACGCATGCAGTTGGGATTTTGACTTCGCATAATCAAAAGCATTTATCTGCTTTTTAAGGCTGGATACAAACGTAACACGTTATGACTGCACATCCCAAATGTTGTTTTGTCAAAAATGTATCAGTAGGATTGTACAGTTGAAACACTTCTCTTTTGAAGTGTCTTTTGCTTTAAAGACTGGTTTTAATCAGCAACTGGTGTTAGTTAATCATTGAAGTGTCTGATTGGTTCCCTGTGCACAACAGTAGAGGAGAGGGGATGTGTCTTGTTGGTTCTTTTATTGGAACCCTGTCTTGGTGAAGGGGAGATGGTGGGTCAGAGGGAGGACTGAGTAAGAGAACTGACTTTCAAAAAAGTGTTTGTTGTACAGTGTGAAACTCAAGTAGATGGTTACCAGTTGTTAATTTGCCATATGCTGTGGTTTTGATCTATGCAGAGCTGGGTCTGTATTTCCTGTCGTGCTGCAGTTACGAAGTGGTGGGGTGTGGGGTTCAGCCACAGCTGAATCTCCTGCAAATACTGGAAAGCATATTCTAGAGCAATCAGGGATTTTGTGTTCAGAACAGGGAATAGCACCATGAAGGCTACTTTTCTCTCTCCCTACTCCCAACATGTGATGCTCAAAAGCCATAAATTTTAGAAGGCAGGTAGAGATAAATGCAAATAATCTCCCCATCTCCCCTTCTCTGTGTCTTCCCACAGAGAACTGCATTAATGATGCTTTTTTTTTCTACCTGTGTATTGTACTCAACCTCTTGAAGAAGGTGTTGAACTACCAGTTAAATTTGAAATAAATAAAAAGTTATCTAGAATAGAAAAATTTGTTGTACTCCCCATGAACATGTATCAGAAGTCATTAGAGGGCTTTTTTTTTTTTTTTTAAAGAGTAGTGTTCATAATGCACTTCTTACTGCACCATTTGTCTGTTTGGTTTGCTCAAATGGTTAAAATCTGCAAGTAGAGTTTGCCAAAGCACAGGAAGTGTGACCCATAACTCACTTGTGCATTTTCATTAGCAATTAAAAGCGTAAGTGGAAGGTGTTTTGCAGAGAAGTCTGGGGTAACTTTCTCTGTTTCACTGTGGTCAGAGCAGGCAGCTGTGGCAGCAGTGCCTGTACCTGTGCCCATCTACACTCTGTGTCTATTCTCAATGCTGCTGCAGGTGCACAGCTCCAAGAAGCTGTCCCAAGCAGCAAAGCTACTTGCTTGGTGTAGCACAGGAAGTCTGGCAGAGCCAGGAATAGAACTTCAATCTGTTGTTTTCCAGGCTCTTGCTTCTAGCCACAGACCCATCCCACCTCTTCCCTTCACTCGACTGACGTCCTGGCAGACAGCTGCCTCCTGCGTGCAGGGCCAGCTGCTTCTGCAGCGCTGTCTGACCTCCATACTCCAGATGTTTGAAGTTCCATTTCCCCCATGCTTATGTGAACTTTAGCAAAATGCTTCTGGCATTTCTCCAATGCAACAGGGAGGAGGGAGGACTGTTGTCTTTTTTTTCTTTCTGTAATGCGGGCCTCTGTACAGCTGCTAAAAATCTCTTCCTCTGTAGGACAAACTCCATTTGCCTTCAGTTACCATCTGCCAGTCTTACTTCCCACATCCCTCTCCCTGTTCCCAAAGACACTCCTGCAGACCTCCCCTCCTTATGCTCTGTGTTGGCATCATCCTCCTTTCAGTTGGGGAATGTGGGGAGCAGGGGTTGAGGGTGTGATGAGACACTCCTGTGTCTCTCCACAGATATTTCTCATTTATAGACCCTTATTCTCTGAGGTGGCATTTCACAGGTGAGACCTACTGTTTTCTGTCAGCTGCCCCATTTTACATTCTCAGCATCTTCCGTGACCGTGCTCTGAAGAGAATAAGTGAGAATAACATGAGAAGCTTCTTTCCTTCTGTCCTGTGTGAAGGATGAATGTGTCCTCCATAGCAGTCCTATTTGCACTTGGCACCAGGAAAGAAAAATCAGGCATGAACTCAAGTCTGGCTCTTGGACAAGTGGGCTGGTTTCTTTGCTCTGATTCTTGTCCTAGAATGTCATGTACCCGCTCCCGGCCCCTCCGCTCTGTCCTTGCCCTGCGTCCCCTTTCTGCTCAGTGTCCCCAGCAGAACGTGTGACTGGATTTGCCAATAGGGTACTCTGAAAAGCATCTATATAAATAATCATTTAGCTAAACAGGCCTCTCTTTTTCCTTTTCAGTGCTATTGTATAGGTGTATGCGCCACTCCACAGGTTGTGTTTTGGAAATTGGGGTCCAGTTGGGGTCCTAGTCTTCCTTTTGGAAGAAAGGTTAAAGGTGAGGCTATTTGTCTATGCCCAGTAATCTTTAAGCCTGTTTCTCTGGCTTTTGTTTTCAACTTCTTGATTTTAATGAGGCGCTTTTTTTTTTTAAACACTCGCAAGCATATATTCTGTCAGTCAGGAATCAATTTTTTTTAAAGTATGTCTTGAAATCAATGTGGCTTAAGAAACATGCTATGGAACTATGTGCATTATTGTTTTACATTCAGTGCTTCTGAATTCTAAAACCATGCAGAAAGCAAACTGTCCTGAGTAAATGAGATATCTATGGTATACTTCGCTCCCTGACTGGTTCCCCCCCACAACTGTCCTGATACCCCAGAAAAAATATGTATGTGAAGGTATAAAAGATCTTCAAACCTTGCTGAAATCTTGACTGCTTTATGCTGGTGTCAATTGCTTGGAGAATCAGAAAAAATCTGCTAGTGTGTATAAAGGAAAAGGTTTTAATTCTTAAGTCAGGGGCTAGCTCCCTAGGATTAAACTGACATATAATCTGTGTTCAGAAATAATTAAGAAATACAGTGATAAAATGTCAAAATAAAGGCCACAACCAACACTTTATAAACCCTCCTCCCCTGATATTATGGATGATATTTGTAAGATGTGTTGTTAACATTGCAATTATATATATGTATGTATATAGTTTATGTATATAAATATATTTTATGTGTATAAATATATTTTAAATATATTTACATATGAGTTACTTCTGGAAATAGGACTTAGTATTTCTTTTATTATTTTTCCTTTGATCTGTCTAGTGCCTTTCCCTCTCTCTGCTGATGGTGAACATTTTAATATGGACTGTGAAAGTTGCTGTATATGTCTGCGTTGATGGCCTTAGTTCATTGTGTTAATCTGTAAAAGCTCTTGAATGTGAGCCCTCTTTGCAGGAAAAGGAAGGTGACATATCAGATTACATGAGACATGGCTTATCTGGCTCCTCTAGCCTTTTACCTTAAGAGGCCTGGATTTACCAGGACTTCAGGAGATGAAGCTTTCTGGAGAGCCTGTCCTACTATTGTCACTTGTCTGCATGCTGAAGGGAATGTGTGAGAAACTTCTATCTATAAACTTACCAGAAAACATTGCTGCATTTGCAGCTCTTAAATCTATTTCAGTTGCCTCCCACATTGCCAGCACCACATACAAAGCAAACAAACAAGGTGAAACTCGGATGTCTAAATGCTTCAGAGGTGATAGGAGACCTGTCTTTCATGGTGCAGCTTCAGAAGGCATGGCAGGATATTCTGAGGATTCTCAAATGACATTTAGGCAGTGGGGTTCAGGCAACTATTAGCCATAGTGATGGATTGTGTATGTGAAATAATAAAGCCTTGAAATCATTATATTCTGAAAAGAATTTGGGGAACTGAAAAAAGCATCTCTGTTTCTCTTCTCTACTAACTTGCTTGTTGCTGGCACTGACTTTCTTCTGTGGATTGACTGATAAATTGACAGTACTTTAGCAGACTTGACTCTGGTGACTATCAGAGGGGCTGTTAAAGATGTCTTGAATTCATCTCTTGAAGGGGGAGATGCTAAGAAAGAGGTGCTAAGAAAGACCTTTTCTCTTTTTGTTGTGAAAGTGAAAGATAACCAGTAAAAAGCCTTTAGTATGGTAACTTGAGATGAAGATGTGTTCAAAGCTAATTAGGGACTTGAATTTCACACAGTTGATGGCTAACTGGACATGATAAAAGGTTGCATCAAGTCTTCTGCTCTAGAGACAGGATTGGTCCCACTAGTTACTGATAACAGGGCAGTACTTCTGTCAATGTTTCATTCAGTTTTTTTATATGCTTCTCTGGTGTTGGTTAACTTAACCAGATGTCTGTGCTGAAGAACTGGGAAGAGAAAATGCTCACCAAACTGCCCAGTTTTGGTCTATAATTGAGTTGGTGCAGTCACAATTTGGGTATTCAAACAATTTCTGGTCAATGGAATTGACAGTTCTAATTTCCAGTGCCAGTACAGCCTCATACTTGGGAGAAGATCCCCATGGACTAAATGAGTGCATGCATAGCAATAAACAATGGTGACCAGTGCCAGTTGTGCTGACACTCTGCTCTCTGTGTCTCCTGTGAGGCCAGGCTTGCTTAGTCTCAGACTCTCCTGGATAAGAGATGGAAATAAATTATTTTAGTTCCATAGGTAAATTCTTAAGTTTCTTGAACAGTATCTTGGTGGGGATCATACAATATGTATACACTAGTCATCAAGTCAAATGCTTGAATTACTAGCACTTTAATAATGAGTTAATGAAATGTATACTTTGTAACATTGTGCAGGTATGTGATTGTATGTGTCATAAACCCACAAACTACTCACTTATGCTTTTTTATGCCTGATGTGCCTTAAACTTAAAATCGATTTTTTCTGTAGAATATTTCTCTTGCAGTTTAAATATGTTCTCACTTCCTGTGTTGAATAATACTGAGTTTTCTGTTGAATTTTCTTTACAAAATAACAGCATAAAATGGTGTTCTCACTGAAGAAGTTAGCTGTCTGTCTGAGCTCATTAAAGCTGGGGATTTTATTGTTCTTTTTGTAGGTCAAACTGACTTCTTGCAAGTGGTCTGTACGGTGTGCCTTGTCCAGGATCTCTTCAGTGCCGTTACTCAATTATCCATAACTCATCTACTAGAGTCTTATTAAATACAATTTCTTTCTGGAAGTACCAGTGGAATAAATCTGTATTTCTAAAACAGAAACAGGCTTATGTTCTTAGTCTCATCAGTTTATTTTCATTTCAGGGAAGCTTATTGTATGAACTATAGAGCAAGACAACAAAATCTGTAATTTTGGAGAATGACAATGAGGATTAATATTAAAGCTGGGTCTAGGAACAGATTGCAAAGATTGAGGGTTTGGGTAATTTTTATTTATTTAAAGGATGCTGAAAGCACCTTAATGTTTGTTTCTTAAGTTACATTTCCTTTGGTTAACACTACTATTTGTAGTCTGGGTGTATGAACTTGTAGAAAATATTTTTGGTGTTAGAATGTGTTTAACATTTGACTATATGTATTTTACTGTTATTACCACCTAAATCTGAAGCTGCGGCTCATTTTTACAGGTAGTAGAACAGAACTTACTTTTCATATGCGAATGTAAAGTAGTAAGCTTAGAATCCAGACAGTTGTCCCAGAGGTCGAGGTTGGACACTAAACTTTCTCTGCACCGCTGTCTATCCCATGTATTCTGTAGATTTATTGACAAGATTCACTGTGAAACCTGTGTCTTTGCCCAGTATTTTGTGTCACATCAGGCACAGTTTTTGCTGAAGTGAGATACTATATTTGATGGATTGCCAGCCTGATGGGGAACGTTAAATCTACTGTTCCAACTGGCTTGTCTTTGATTAGAGGTCTTAGGGTTCTTTTTTTTATGCCATTCTTTTATAAGTCCATGGTTTTGTTTCTGTAAAGTAATTCTAATCTACTCTGTTAACATTTAGGTGTGTGTATAACACTGATTACCCTGTAACCAGGGCTTTACTTACTTGAAATACAGTGTTAGTAACAGACCCAACTTTATATTCAACACAAACTGAAAAATCAAGAAAGGGATACAATGTCAAAATTACAGAAAACTGCTGCCAGTAAAGCTGCCCGGCCTTCCTTGAGTCCTCACTTTAGAGAAAGTAGCAGCTGAAGGAAGCCTGTAGATTTTGAGCCTACATTTCTTCTTGTCTGAGTGCGCTTAGAGACAAATTGAAAAGTTACTGGCTTGCAGCAGTGTGCAGCACAGGACATTTGTTTGACGTGAAAATAAAAGTTCTTAAAACCATTGCATGAAATGGCCTGAAAAGCTGTCAGTAAAAATGGTGCTGTAATTTTAGGATTTTTTTTCTCTTATGTGTTTGGATGTTAGGTTTTTTTAAATGAAGGAAATGTCCTTGAAGTGACTTTATGCTTTTCCTCAAACTCATGCGGTGGTTTGAGTTTTGGGGCTTTTGGAGGTGGGAAGGGGGAGCGTTTCCTAAGTGGGGAGTTTTTTGGTGGTTTGGTTAATTTGTAACTTTCTACACTGTATCTTAGTCTCTCTTTTGGGGAGTTTTGTTGGTCCACTCCTTTTACCTGGTAGCCACCACTTTCACTGTTGAGGACTGGGGAGCTGTTCTCTCCCCTAACCATTACTCTTCCCAAAAGCCTGGCAGCTTTTTCCAGCTCCACCACACAGGTCAGCGTGTGTGCTGTTACAGCTTCATTTGTGAGAAACTGGGGAGGAGCAGAGTAGGAAACTTGGAGTTTTCCTGCACAACACTTCTGGAGTACAAATCTAAAGGGTATTTGCTTGGTGTAAATTTGTGGTATTAGTGTAATGAGTTGTCCTGTCATTCAGGACAGCATGAAGTTTTGCAGTACCTTGTTAGTGGAGTTGATTTGATAGAGATTCTTCTTTTTCTTTTATTCCCTGTTCTTTAGCAGCTGTGCATGCATTTAGTGAGAGAAGTGGTGGCTGTGTGAATATCTGGCTCATAAATTTGAGTTGCAATGGTTCAGGATTAAAAAAGGTTGTAGAAGCTTGAACTGGTTTTCTTTTTCCTTTCCCCCTCCCTCCCCCCCATATTCCTAGATGCATGAGCTGTATTAAAATATTAAAGATATCCTCAAATTAGCTTGACCAGATGTGCTGCATTCTCTATTTCTTGTAAATTGTTTGTTCTGGGCTTGCACACTCTAGCACATGGGTAGATTGCTATCCACAGCACTTAATAATAAAAGAATGACTATTTGCTGTATCATTGCTGTGCTGCACTTGGCCTTGATGCTACTTCTGAGGAAGCAAACAGTTAAAATTTTACTCTGCATCATGTTGTTCAGCTGGGTTTTTCATATGATTTGAAGAAGAAAGATAGTGGAGGCAGCTAATAATTAACAGTTCCTTCAACCTCCAAGCTTAATTTTGCTTCTGGATTAGCTGGCATAGCCCCTAGCACCCAGTTATAATGGCAAAGGGGTTTGAGTTAAATTTTGCTTCCCAAAGGAAACATGTTGTGCTTTTCCCTCTTCTCCAAATCAATATAATGCTGGACTTTTTGTCACTGGATTATGTTGCCTAGGAGTGAGAATCCCATCCCAATACCCCTGATTTTAAGTTATGCTACATATTTATGTTTCAACCCAGGCCAAACATACTTGAAGCTGGTCTGACTCTTTGCTAATGCTTATTAACCTGTGTTAACCCAAGCTGGCTGGCCATACTTCGCTCCACTGTCTTTGATGTTTAGAAGTAGGTTTTATGCATGAAATCACAAACCAGCTACTGTTTAGCTGTCTTGTTACCATATCAGAGCAAACACTTACTCATAGCTACAGATGTCAAATGTGACCAGAGTTTTTTGAGAATTGTCTGTTTTGGCTGTTACCCGGTATGTGTGGCATGTGCCTCTTGCACATTAACTCATCTGGCTGGATAACTATACTGTCCTATTAAAAATTGTTTGTGTGTTGAGTATTTCCTCTTTTGGAAGTGAAAAACATTGCCTGTGAGTAAAGAATAAACTTCCACACGAATGTCAAGCAAATAGATACAAATAAAAATAGAAAAATGAACAATTGTTGTGTGCTTTGTTTTGCATAATGTTCACATCAGAGTTACTAATATGCAGATCTAAAAAAAAAGGTAATTTCTTGAAGTAAGATGCTGTCTAGTTGCTCTGATGGGCAGCCTATTGCTCTGGGCAAAGCATATGCTGTGAACCTTTGCTTTGCATAGGGGTAAAATCCCGCCGTGCTTTTCCAGTGCGCCAGATGTGGTGGGAGTTGCAGTCTCGTTTGCTTTGAACAGCAAATTAGTCTCTTGCACAGACATGCCTCAATGCTGTTCAAGGCTTACATATGTGCCCCGTTGCTGGCCCTGTGCTATGATACAGTCAGTCTCCTCTTTGCTCTCTGATACAGACAGTCTCCTCTTTGCTTTGTTTACCTTACTGAAATCTGTGCAGAGGTTTTACAGATCACTACTTCATTTTGGATAAGCTGTCTGATAAAATTAATATATGCTCTTTTCTTGTTCTAAGAGTTTTTTCCATTAACAACGTGTCGCAGTATTACTTTAGTTTCCAAAACAGATATGGTACAGCATCTTTTCCTGGAATTTCTTACCCTCTGCTGCAGTAACTTATGGAATTTTCTTTGTTTTAGGAAGGAAAAATCAGTCTTTGTGGACTACCTGCTAGGAGAAGATGCATCTTTTTGTACTGTGCAGGGCTTTGTTTCATTTCGTTTCTCTTTTCTTTTGCTATGAACATTAAGAGAACTCTTAGTATAAAGATGCATTTTTGTCCATCCACTGAACAAAAAATGAATTTATTGGTAATAACAGATTTGTTTTGTGAGAATGAAGTAGAAGCATGATTTATTTCAATATAGCAGTATTTTAAAATATCCTATTTTGAAACATTTTAGTGTGTTTCTTAGATTGGTGTTCTCAGCCTCCTATATTGCTGTGTTGTTCATTGGCTCTAACTAAGGCTGGTTCTTTTTCTCACCTATGCAGTGCTCATGTATTACAAAATATGAAGGGTTGCTTATTATTTAAGAGTTTTAAAAGGTAGTTTGAGAGCTGCTGTTATTGAACAGAAAGGTTCGGGTTGTATGGAAAAATTGGAAGAGAGATGATCCAAGAACATGTAGCACAACACTCATATAATCCTTTTCGGCAAGATCAAGAAACAAACTAAAGGCAGAACTAACATGTATATTTTAGTCTCTAAAAGGAAAAGAACAAATAATAGTTGGATTTGAAAAAATGAGTAGTCTTATTCTTTAGTCCTCATGCTATCATCTGTGAAATTGGCTGTCAGAGCAAATGTGGCTGCAGTGGGTGATATCTGATACTGATGTAGTGGTAAATTCTTGATATATAGGATTGTCTCTTGAAAAGGTGTTTTTTAAATTCCTGACTTGGAGATTCTTCAGAGCATGAGCATTTAGAGCAATAAAGCTTTCTCTAAAGTTTTATTGGAATATTTAATTAATTTATTTCAAGTAAGCTAATGCAGACATACATTTTTAATGTCCTGCATTGCTCTGGAAAATCACAACTCTTACTTCTGTTAAGATTCTCTGTGCTTCCAAAGTAAAAGAACCTTTTGCAATGTTACAAGTAGTCTGTTATTTAGCTCTAAGCTGTGAAAACAAGCTTGCTTGGTATTCCTGCTTTAGGTGCTTCTCCACTTGTGTTCCCACTTATAATCTGCAATGGTATCTAACAAAGCTATTAAGGAGGGGTTTATGTCTTTCTGTAGTCAGGAGATTTTAAGATTACTTGAGCATGTGTACCAGTTACTGAAAAAAGCAGTTCTGCTGAAGACATTTCACAGTGAACACTGAATGCTGGCTTTCCTAGAAATGGTCATTTCCTGAATACTGACCTTGTTTTTTTTCATCTTGCCTCATACAGAAGTAGAGTGAAAACTAATTCTGTGCTTCATCTTTACTCTGCTTCACTAAACAAAACTTTGCACATCACAACATTCATTTTAGATTAGACTATTTCTAGAGACATACCTAAATGAATACCGATGGACAAGGATTTTTCTTTCTTTCTGAACCTTCACTCTTTTTTTTGTTTTTCTATGACAGTCTCTCTAGGAGGAATTGATGCTTACAGACTAAGAATTATTATCTTTAGTGGGAAAAGTGGTGGCTTGATAGGTTTTGCTGCAAGTGGTGGTTTTTGTCAGACACCATCTCCTGCAATGAGATCCTGAAGTTCTAGTAGGTACTTAAACCAGTAAATTCAATCCCTGAAGCTTGAAATAGGCCTTCTAGAGGTGGGAGTTCCTGTGGCATCTGATGCTTGATTTGCACTTGTTCTTCTTCAGCTAGGGTTTAAGCAGTGGTTATATTGCATGTAGAAAAGTGTCTGTTATGTGAAGCTTAGTTTGATTTTTTTTCACAGACTGCTGGACTGGCTTTTCTTTGTCTTTTAGGTATTTTTCTAATAAAATTATGGTACTCAGCATATTTTATATTCCTTTACTTTAAGGCTTTTTTTATTCTTTTTAGTAAAGCTGCTATGAACAGTATGATTGAAACTAGCCTCAGTGCTGAAATTAGTCCTTCTCTGTGCAGACTCTTACTCTGACATGCACTGATGGCTTTGCTGAAAGAAATTACTGCACAGACTTCCCAAGCTTAGTCCCCCTCTGGGCTGTGGGCAAATTGCTTAGCTTGTCTGTCCTGGTTTCCCAGCTGTGGAGTTGGAGTAATTTATTACTAGTGCCAGTCATAAGAACACTGAGGGTTAATCTGCAAGAACTATATCTGCATAGTGTCTTTGGAGTGTCAAAGCAGTAATGTATAATTGTAATTTTATTATTAATATTGGTTATTTCATTAAGGTGTAATTTTCTAACAATGTTCGTGTAGATTAAACTCATTTCATCAATAAACTGGCATCCTTCCAGCCACATTAACTTAGTTCAGACTCTTCATCTAACAGTGAAGCCTAAACATGTAGCTAGCTCTATAAAAAAACCAGCAAATGCCTAAAGAAACCCATACTTTCTTGTTTTCAATCTAGACTGTGGACATCCATAAAGAAAAGGTCGCTCGCAGAGAGATAGGCATTTTGACGACCAATAAGAACACATCAAGAACTCACAAAATTATAGCACCAGCGAACATGGAACGTCCTGTAAGGTATATTCGAAAACCTATAGACTACACGGTGCTGGATGATGTTGGCCATGGCGTAAAGGTAAGAATACCCAGATACTTGAGGACTCCAAGTAACACAGACCAGGAGATAGGGTCAGGGCAGAATGTTACTGATATTAAAATGTTTAGTTCCTTTATGATAGGAAGGATTATGGGTTTGATATGCTCCCACATACAAACATTACAATAACAAAATGGATTGTTTTACAGTGAGGGTTTTTTGAGCAATGTTTGCCATAACCTTGTGACTATCAGTGGTAGTCATACTGTCAGGAAATAATGGCTCATAATCTTAGGCTAATGACTTGTCAAAAAAAGCCATAACTGACTTTTAGGGTTGCTCCTTCCTCCTTTTGATTAAATTGTCACTGCCATTCCCTTTACTTCTTTAGTTATTAAGAAAAATTAAGTCCTTTCCTATGGGGAAACTAGCTGGGGGGGTAGTGTTTTGGAGGGTGGACAGGAGAAAGGGGGTCAGCTAGTTTGCATTTAAATCTCAGTGATTTTTAATGTCTCACTCCCATGCTTTTGGACAGCCTTGTTTTCCTTTTCTCTAAATAAAAGCCTTCATAAATTAATGTCTACCTCCCTTGAAGTGGTCATAATTGAAGTGAATTAGTATAACACCATTTACTCCCTGGACATCTTTTTGTGATAATACACCTTTGTATCCCTCTAGAGCAGGCCTTCCAGGTATATTCAGTTTACAACAATCTTCCCTCGGATGGCATTTATTCAACACCCGGTATCCTCTAAAGCTTGATGTGCTCTGGTCAGTCAGTTGTGCAGCTACATCAGCCCGTCATGTGCCCTTTGAATGGCTGAGCTCTTGAGGAACAGATCTTTTAGAAATACTTGACACAAAAGAGTACCAGCATCCCTCCTGCTTTGTAGTAACCCTCCCAGTGGCCAGAGGAGTCTAATTCCAACACAAGTTAGAAAGCAGTTCTATACCCTGACAGCTCTAGCCTATGAATTAATGTAGTGACTTTAGACTACCTGATTTTTTTTGTTTTGTTTGTAACTAAACCTGTATTAAACCTGTTTTTTTACACTAATAATCGAAGCCAGACTGGATGAAAAACAGTCTTGTGTAGAAGCCTGAAAGATGTGGTCTGAATTTCTTTAAAATAGAAACACTGGAGTCAGAGAAATTGGTGATTTTTTTCAGTACAGTCTGCATTTGAGTGCTCTATGAATAGAGAACACAGGAATTCAGTGTCAGGTTATTGGTTTCTGCATTTAAGTGCTCCAGGGATCAAGTGGTGTAGAAGACTTTTTAAAAGTAGAATAATTACTGTTAGTCTCTGAAATTGATGCTTTGCTGAACTACTTGCATTGTGCAGGCTCAAAACAGGTGGTTTGATCCATGAAGGCTGAAGTTAAGGCTTAGCAGTTGCATTTTCCAATATGGCTATTTGCTTTTGGGAATGCCAGTGTCTTTATTCATGTGACCCTCTTTGTTTAGGGGGTGGAAATAAAGTGCTGTTTACCTATTTCTAGGCAGCTCTTATACTATTTTTCTGGTAAAGGGTTTTTTTAAATGTTAGTAGTTTATTCTATATTAAAAACTTGGTCTTTTCAGAGGTAAAAAAAGCTTCTAGTAGTAACCAAATTTACCAACTCATTAGAAGTCAGCTGCAAATTGTATCTTGCTATTGTTTCTTCATTGAGTGGTTTGCCTAAGTTAGTTTTACAACTGTGGAAGGCATGAAACACTTAGTTGGTATTTTCTATGTAGACTTGTTACACAAATGAAATAAGCTGCCAGCCAGACCTCAGGTATATAGTTCAAGGTGGCTGTCATGCATTTGACACCTTCATTAGTGTTGACATTCACTGGACACACTGCTGAAAAGAGTGTGCTGAGACACACTCATTATGTAATTAATTAATGACATAATTAAATGTTTTAGCCATCATATTAATTGGGTTCCAAGAGTGACACAGATCAAAGCTCTGAAGGAAGTAGCTTACATTGTCTGCAAACCTAGATGTAGCTGGTGCTGTTATAAGAAAATCACACCAAAACAACTTCAGAAACCAGATCAGGTCCTGTTGGAAGTCAGCACAAATAACCGATGATGCTGAGAACCTGAGTTGCCACTTGGACATACAAATCGAGGGGAAGCATATTGAATTACAAACTTTGTCTTGTCCAGAATGGTCTTAGAAGATGCTTTAGATTCTGTTAAATGTTATTTTCTTGAGCAAAGACTTCACCCCAAGTTGGACAGCAACTTGTCCAACAAGGCCTTATAAACCATGTTTTTCTAGAGGAAAAGAAGTTTGAGTTTTGCCGAGAATAATTGTCAGTTTGGCTAACTTGTGGGTCCTTAAATGTCTTCTGCTGTAGCCACTATCAGTAAAATAAAGTACAACACATACATGGGCATTTAAGTATTAAATAAAATTTATGCAACACTTTGAAATCTGCAGATGACAATTTATTGCTCTTAGTGGGACTCTGTTGTGTTCTGGTGCAGGCTTTGATAAAGAAACAGAACGGAAAAACACAAGGAAGAGAAATCAAAGATACAGACTAGATTATACCCTGTTTCTGCTGTTATTTATTTCATTAAATATTGATACTAAGAAAAATGTGATTTAAATATGCAGTATATTTTTCATGGTGATCTTGAATTATTTTATATAATAAGTGTACATAAAAATAATGTCTCTCAGAGTTAAAAAAATAGAAAGATGTAACCTTCAGGGTAAATGCTGTCTTAACCATACATTTTCCATCTGAGCAAATGCAGGAACACCTCCTATATATACTCACAGCTCATTTTCTTTGTCTCTGCTTCTTATGGCTGTGAAGAAAGGGTGCAAAAGCAGGTGCCTGCACTTGGGGCAGGAAGAACAGCTCTACCTGCTTCCCTCTGTCTCACATACATGCAGCAATTTTTGTGGGGGCAGGTGAGGGTGGAGGTGGCAGTGATGTAAGCAGCTGCTCTCTATAGCAGGTTTCCTCACTGATGGGAGACACTTCCTCGGAAGGCAATGCTTTTTCCTCCTCCAGCAGCTTCTTGGTTGAAAAGCTTTTGTAGAGCATCCTAGAATGACAGAGTTGCAGGAACAGTTACAGACAATGTCTCCAAAAGGAGGACATTGCTGTTTTTTATATATGTCCCTATAAAGCCAAGGCTAGCATCAGTCAAAATTAGGAGGGCTTTTAAAGTTGATTTGCTAGCAAGAAGGCTTTGCCTTGCAACACAAATATGTGTGGATGGCTCCGAGAAACACACAGGCAGGCATTTCTGCTGGTCTGTTAAGTAGTTGCTCAGCTGTCACCCTCTGGGCACAGGGGAATGTAGCTGAAGTCGTTCTTGGTAAACAAGAGCAACTGTTGTGATATGAATGTCTACCTTCCTGTGTGGAGCTTGGTTTAAAATTATTAGGCAGAGGGTACTTTAACATTTCCTTCCTCTTTTTCTCCTTTTTTTGTGAAAGGAAAGAAAAAATATACTGTGCCAGCAAATAAATAGGTCAAACACAATTACTCATACAGAAAATCCTTAGTTTAAGAGTTGGGAGAAGAAGGAGCATGCTTGAAAACTGTCTTAAAAGCCCTAGAATTTGCCCTTAAAAGCCAAATTCAGATTGGCCTTTGAATTTATTATAATCTTTTTCGATTAGGAGGCAAGTGGAATTGCAGCAATTTGTAAAATGGCAGCTAAGTAGGAAATTGAAATGATGCCTTATGGTACAGGCAGATAAAATGTTGAATACATGCCTAATTGAAATGCCTAATAGCTGTAATGGGATCAAGTTCATTTTATGGAACTAATAGTTCTTCAAAACCAAACTTAAATTGTATGCGAAGATAATTGCTGTTCAGCTTTATTTAAAAAAAAATAGTAATTTTGTCACCATAAAAAAATTTGCATTTCAGCACATTAAAACTATAAGAAGATTTTGAGCCCAGGAAGTCAAACAGGAGTTAAGCATTCAGAAATCTTTCTCAAGCAAATAGAAGTTGGAAGGACTCCCTTAAAGTAGGGATTGGGCCAGAACTTACCAAACACCAAGCTTAGAGAAGGGTGTCTTGCTCTCACCCACCCTTCTCAGCGTGTCCTACTCGCCTGCAGTCCTCATGCTTTCATCTGTGTCAGTGCAAAACAAACATGCAGATGAGATGCTGATGTGAGGGTGGAAGGCTACCTAATCGTGCCTACTTACCCTTTAGGGTAACACTGTTTATGTGTTAGCCACTGGAGTATTAACTTTTAAATAATTCACTGTAATAAAACTAAAGTGAGATAGGGATCCTGAACCTGAGCCGCTGCTGCCTTTGTCCCCTTACCAGCCTCTATCAGACATTCACGCTTCAAAGGATGTCATGTTGCCAATTTCATTAATGTCACATCATCCCTCTGGGGTCATGGCCAAACAGTAAATACTGCTGTAGGGTAAAGAATGCTTCTCTGGGGGAAATAGTAACTTCCTGTTGCCAACTCTAATGACTCTGTTGTGAGTGTTAACACAGTGTGCTTTCCGTAGGGCACTTGCTACTAGAAATCAGAAGCGTGCCTACTGTCATCTGATATAATATAGGTTTTGAGCCTTTCAGCTTGCAAAGAAAACTCAAAACTTTGAGGTCTTTTTATTTTCTAATTTTGAAAATACTTTTTTTTTGTGTTAACCTTTTTTATTGTAGTTAGATGCAAAGCTACCAACTCAATTGAAAAAGCTTGAAGTATTTAAAGGCAGGAATCTCGGTATCTTTCTCTGAACAAGACTAGTGAGTGCTGAGGGAACAATAAGGTTTGTCTATCATCCACGAGCAGGTTTTCGTATGTTAATAGCAGTTTAAAATGTAAAAACACTGTAAGGTCACATTTGACTTGAAAATTTTTGCCTTTTAATTGGAAACAAACAAAAATAAAGGAGAGAAGCAATACTGACAAGCTACATTTGTTTGCTGTTAACAGAAGACTAATTATTATGTTGCAGATAATACAGGGAGAGGTTATAGTTAAAAGATAAAGGTAAAATTTCACTGAAGAGAGACTTACCTACATATGTTCAATTTTGAAAGAAATATTGATTTGAAACCTAAATTTTCTCCAAAAAATCTGCTTTACCATGGACTATAAGGAGATAAAGAACAAAAAAGGCTTCTGACACATTCTGATAAGAAAATTGAGACACAGGAATCATTTCGTGAAAACTGCACAAAAGTAGTGGCAGAAGTGTGTTACCCTGAGTGTCTGACACCCACATACAACCTGCCTGCTGAAAGGCATCTTTGATTACATATTCTCCCAAACTCCATATCTTGATTTTTGTAAGGAAACCATGTTCTAAATTTGGGGCTTTACTCTTTCTTTTCCTCAGCCATCCCATACCTTCATATACGAGCACCTTTTCAGCTGCTGCTTTTTTTGCTCTGTGTCACGTTGTGGTATTCCAAAACTCCTCCACCGGTGAGGCAGGAGGCAATCTTGAGCAAAATTGCCAAGCTGCACATATATAATAGCACTTCAAAAGGTCTACTGGCCAGCTACCTTTCTGTAGGGACATTCTCCCTTGACTAATAAAGGAAATGCCTTTTTTTAAGTAAAAGGGGAGGTTGACTAAAGAGTCAAGAGCAGTCATGTGGGGATTTTTTCTATTGCAGTTGATGACTGTGATTACTGGTCAAAGGTTGACTGATCTTAGGCTGATTATTGCTTTTGCAGACCATAAATATTAAAGTTACAAGTATATTACTTGTAACTTACTATTAATGGAGATCAGACTGGCACACTTTGTAAACCTTTGTTTCCATTGATCAGCACTTATATTGCATGGTCTTTAATGATGACTTTCAGTGATCCTAAATATGGCAGGATATAGAGAAATTGGCTCTTAAATTCAGGAGTTGGAGAAATAGTGAGCGACAAGGGGAAGTACAAACAGCCTGCATAGAGACTTGAAGTTCCTGCCATCTGAAATTGGAGAGTTCATAGCTGACATGTGCAGGAGAAACTTGCTGGACATCGTTGTGATAAGAATTTTGCTTCTGTGTGCAAGTGGCCTTTTGTGTGCTTATAGATACATTTGCTCACGTTAATGAGTTGTGTGCAACATCTCTACCCCTTGTTTTCCAAGCACAGTTTGTAGCTCAAATGATAGCGTTACAGTTCCCTGAATCATGACTAATGTTCCCCCACGACTTGTTACTTTGCATGAAAACTATTAAGAACAGTTAGATGGCTCCTCCTGAGGCAAGCCATTGGAGTCCCTCAATGTCTGGACATCCTTTAGCTACCAGTAGGTACTTCTGATTGCCTCACATCCTACCCATTCATGCAATTCTTGGTCTTGTTCCCTTTGGCCTCAGTTACAGCAACCTGCAGTACTGCCTTTATCTGCAGGTGTTTTTGTACTGTTTAGACTACCAGAACTGAGTATGCTGGAATTGCCAAAATAGTTGCCTTAAGCAAGTAAGCCTCCTAGTATGAGCAATCATTTCTTGTCCTTCCAAACCCACAGCTAAAATTCTTCAGTCCAGGTGTTCTAAATTCCTGGCATCAGTTATGGGAGCAGCCTCACTTTTGGCTTTGATAAATGCCTTGCATGGCTGTTGCAAACACCTGTTTTGCCCATTGCCTTAATTGCATTACTGCTTTCCAGTCCACTGATGGCTCTCAGTCCTTGGTCAACCTGCTCTTCCATGCTGTTGAAAGCCTGCAGATGTGTCACTGCCCTAGCTGTGATATTTTGGAAATGCAACAAGGTTGACTCCTATTTCTTGAACCTGAGACTGTGGTTTCTTAGCTTTGTGACAACCCTTAAAGCTTTATCCACATGCTTACCACATGCTTGTTGAGTTTTCCCTGAAAAGGCAAAATTGTTCCGCTTGCTTCTTTAAAACATCTCTCTGTTATGATGGTTGCAAGAAAGCCCAACCAGTACTGCTGCTTACCCTGCTGTCTTCTTTCTGGGAACATCCTGGTCTATCTAGGTGTCTGCCTCAGCATCACAAGCATTCCCAGCAAGCCTACACACTGTGTTTTTGTTCTAATCTGTATGTCATCCAGGATGCTGATATCTGGCTGACAACTGTCTCCTATGTGTACAGTACTATAAGTAGCAGGAGAAGCGAGTCATGCTCCTCATGGCTTCTGCAGGAGTTCTCAATGATGCTTTTTATTTGACTAAGCCTTTTTCCTTTTGCATTTCCCATCTGTTATTTTATACCCTCTCAGAACGGTCTCTTCCCTCTTCAAGCTGTGAACCTTATGCATGCTGCTGCTTCTCTTCATGCCCTGCATTTCCTTCCTTCCTGGCTCTGACCTTCTCGGTACTAATCAGGCAAGTTGGTGATGGTCATGTTCTGCCAAGTGGCTGGTTGACCTAGAGGCATTTGTAGAGAGATGCTTGAATGTACATTAAACATGTTGCCCACTTTTCCTTTTGGTTTTCTGCTATCTTTTTTTCACCTTTTGCTTAAAATCATGGTGAGTCTAGACTCTGCTGCATAAACTGTTCCCAATTCCAAGCAGTTTTCTGTAGTTGCTTAGAAAGCATTACATTTTGTTTTCAGACCAAGAAATGCAGGAATGTTAACCTCATAGGCTTAGCCAATAAATTAAAAAAAAAGTCTCCTCCTAATTAATTAGCTTGTTAACCATGATTAAATAGCCATATGGTTCATCTCGCTTTGATTCATTTGCTTTCCACCCTTACTTAGGTCTTTTGGATCAGGAGTTCCTCTCCTATGTGAATCCCAGTTCTTGTTTATATTGATAGCAACAGAGAGGATCTTTTTACTTATAGAAAGCAGTATGACAACAGTTTCTAATTCTTCTGCACAGTCAAGTGTGTATCTGTCTGTATATTGTTTAACTCATAGCAAAAGAGATGACGCTCACCTGATGTAGTGCTAGAGACAGAAATAAAGGTGAAGAGCTGTTGGACTTGAGATAAATGTTTAGTGTGTTAAACAGTACTTAGCAGTAGAAAGGCTTGAAATAAGATGAAGATAACTGAATCATTGCTAGATGTTGATACTCATATTGTCACTGCAGCGGAGGCAGAATGTAACAGGGATTAAAAAGGGGGTGGAAATACTCACCATAAATACTGAGTGACACTGCGTAAGTGAAGGAGAGAAAGGAAGCATTTTGGGTTTATATCTTTGAGGCAGGCAAATTTAGTAGTAGAGGCTGGATAAGAAACCATGCCACCCTTCCTTTTAAGCCTTTAAAAAGTTTCTAGCTATGGCTGCTGGTGAGAGACAGGACCAAGAATTTTTCACTTTTTGGTCTCCTTTAACAAATTCCTTGTATTATGCTATTGCCCCTGGCAACTGGTGAAGTAAGGGGAAGAGTCACATATTCCTGTGAGAGGAGAAAGCAAATTTCAGTGCTAAAGGCCTGTTTTAAAAATATAATACCTTGGAGACTACTCTGGCATCTTGGAAACTGAGCCTTCATGTTTATCCATGAAATAAGTATGTGGGGACAGAAGTGGTTTAAGTGCCTGCCACTCTGGTGATGAACCTCTGCCCTGAGTAAATGGGTTGACCTTAAAATTTACTTACCAGAGCTAAACTTTTTCATTTGAATTTTGGAACAGGTTTTGTGTTTCTGTTCCATAATATGAATAACTTTAGGGCAGTGGCTTTCAACCTCTTTTGATTTGTAAACCCCAGCTGTTTTTCAGTGGTTTTGCAGACCCTGTTGGTAATCTCAAATGCACATTGCTGTATAGCATGTTTTATTTACTTTTTTTACTGAGTTCATGGATACCTTTAAACTGATCTGTGTTTCTTGGAGAAGGAAGAGAAAGTGCAAACCACAGTTTTAAATGCTGTGCCTTAGGAGGCTTCTTCTGGAAGTGACAGTTTATTTTCAAACAACCTAAAAAAAGGCATCAGGATTATTTTATGTTTTGGGTGTTTGTGTTTGCTTCACCCGCCCCCCCCCAAATTGATGAAACCAATCTTTTTCCCATTCAAAAACATGAATGTCTATCCCTGCATCCCATTCCCTCACCCCCCAGGTCCCCCTACTGAAAAAAATCAGAGAACTTGACTTGAATTTATTTAGAATTTTACATGCTTTCGTCGTGAGGTGAAGGTTTTATATTTTTTTCCTCTGCAATCACAAAGGCTGTTAAAATGATACAGTGGAGTCACATAATGACTTGATTCTAAGAGCTAGAATTTCAAAATAACAATCATTAGAGCCATGCCAACACAGTTTTGAGCAGCCAGTGTTGTGCTGGCTTGAATCAGATTTCAGTCAATAAACCAGAGGTGAAAGGCGCTGCTGCTCATCCTGTTTGACAATTCCCTTTTCTTTATTTGCCATTCAATGCAGCAGCTAGGATTTCTTCAAAACATGTGAAGGTTAAGTGTCAGAATAACAGGCACATCTCTTCTGCACATATAGCTGAAGCTGTGGTTCTGTGAATGAATTCTTAAATGCACGTTGCCATTGAAATAGCATTCATTTGCATTTGGACTTGAATGGTCAGCAAAGCGCTTTCCACCCCTTTACTGCCCATGAGGAGCCTGGCAGACATATCTGGCAAAGCTTAGCTAAACTTAATTTTGACACAAGTGCTTTTGCTCTGGTCACTTTGTCAGACACAGAACTTTCAATGACTGAGACAGTAAAATCTCTGCTAGTGTACTGGGATGAGCTAATTATCAGTAGACACAAATGATTTTTTAAAAAATGTGATTATCTGTAGTTTAAGCTGTCCTATCAGTTGTGATGGATCTGCCATTAATTTCTACCTTTTTCCCCCCCTTTTCTTGCCAACGTTAAGTGGCTAAAAGCCAAGGTAAGAAGTATTATTTCTCCTTTGACCCACAGTGCCTCATGTGACTGATAGTAGAGGCTGCAGAGCCATTAAAACTGAAAACTAGCGCTCTCTTACACTCTCCTCTGCTTTCCATAGGATATTTAGATTAAACATGCTATACTTTTTTTTATTTACAGCATTTAGCGTTTGTCAATATATCTGTGATACATTGACATCTGCATTTATACATAGATACATTAATTTCTCTAACACATATAGTGCTTTGCTCTGAATTTAGTAGATGCCTTGATCCCTTAACTTACATTTTTTGCAGGAGACTTCCCAGACAACCTGAATTACTCTGCTAGTCAAATAGCAGGGCAAATTGAGAAATTCTGGGCCATGCTGGCTGTATTGTACTGTCACTGTTAAAGTTTGATTTAAATTATTAACACCTGAATGGCTATGAATACAAATGTGGCTTCCCTTTAAAGAAAAAAATTATATAAGAGATTTGTGCATGAACCTGTCAATTGCCTACCTTTCTGATGTCTGTTGTAAATTGATAGCAAAAATAATATTAAGCTTGTATTTAGACTCTTTGTATTTACTGGTGTCTGTCTTGTGTGTAGCTGAAAACTTGCTGTTTGAAAGCTGTCTGGGAATTCTCACTTCATATTCTTACACTTAAAAAAAAAAAAAGCTGTCAGTAATAGGGCTGCTCTGTTACAAAAATAAAATCATGTTTTCCCTTATTTCAGCATGGAAATAACCAGCCTGCAAGAACTGGCACCTTGTCAAGAACAAATCCGCCTACACAAAAACCACCAAGTCCTCCCATGTCAGGCCGGGGAACTCTGGGGTAAGAATGGACTGCTTGGTCCTGACTGTGTAATAGAAACTTTTAATTGTGCTTGTGTTGGTGCTTCTTAAATTCATGGGTAGATGACAATTCTGATTACCTTTAGCAAAAAAATCACAATTACCTTTTCTGTATAAACCCTTTCAGCTGCATTGACTTATTTTCCTGATGACCTTTTGAGAGATTTGAAAGATTTATTATAGATATGGGTAAATGAGAAGTCTATTGTTTTTGGGGAGAAATCCTTAGTGACACAAAAGAATCTCAATTAGGTTTGAACTTCAGTGGGGGAAACACCTCATTGGTAAAGTTTTTATCTACTCATTTCTCATTATTAGATGAGCTATGAAATGGATGTCGGTGCTGTATTTGTTGCGTTATCTAAGCATAATTTGTGGCATTGTGAATACAGTGGCAACATTGATTCTTGCAGGCTTGTGCATTTTTAGTTTTATGCTTAAATGAGGAAGGATTTTGCTATTCCCAAGTCCCACTGTGAGCAGAGTTCCCTGCATCTATTTTGCTGCTGTGGACCTGTGGGGAGTAAAATCTGCTTATCTTGGTGTGCCAGCAAGTAGTTGTTGCTAGAGACCAAAACATTAATACTTAAGAAGCTCAGTGCACGTGCCATATGGTTTTGTCTGTCCAACTGTGTAACAGCTTCCAAAAGGCATCCTAAACGACCTTCTACCTATTTGTCACACTCAGCCTTTCCTTTATGCAATGGGGGACTGAGGCATTGTAAAGCTGGCTGGCTGGTGTGGTTGTGTTAGCTCCAGGTATGTTGTCTGGGAGGGGCAGGAAGCTGGAAAAAATGAAGAATAATGAGACAGAACAAAATGGGGATCAGGAGCAATGGTCAAGGAAAATTAGAAGCAGCAACTGCTTTTGTTGAAGACTTAGTGATTTTTTTAATCCCGATTCGATGCTTTGATGGTACTGTTTGTTGCGTATTCCACAGAGAAATTACCCTAGAGGTTTCCTCAGCATGTTTTGTGAAAATTCCCATTGCTCAAGGGCATGAAATCAGTATTCCAATTGTATCTCTTATCCCAGCTGAGAAGGAGTTGTTTATCAGCCCTGGGAACCTGGGTAGCTCTTTCATGTCCTCTTGGATGCTTGCTAGTGAAACAGCAGCCTTGATGTACTAGTGAGCTGCCTCTCTAATGCTCCCCCCTGAACAAACCAGAGCTGTTTGGTTGCCTTAGCTGATGCCTGATAAGGATTAATCAGCTGAATGTCATTTCCAGATGAGCTTGACAAGAGGCAGCAGTTGGCTGAGGGGGAGGAATTATGTGGGTTTGTAAGAGAGATTTCTATCTGCCCTTCTTGTTCAGGAAGTACAGTTCTTGTCTTGAGCAGCCACGTTCTGCCAAAGCATGAAATATCATAGGCATGACTTACCCTAATTTATGCAGAAAAAATCGCTAGAAACTGCAGGGATACTACTCTTCTCCCTTTGATCCAGAAGGCAGAGATAAGCGCCTAAATCAGAATGAGCGTAGTGTGTAACAGGGGCCTTTAAGTATGTGCTGCCTGTTGTGCAGCTTGTCCCTCCAAGGCAGGACTATCCAAAGGAGTATGGTGGGGAGGGAGTCCTGCACAGAAATGGCATGGAGTGAAAAGGGAAAGGACTGAAGCGAGCAGGGATCTCTTGAAGGGAGAGACTGTGGAAAACCTTGGATGCTCGGGTTGGAAGTACCGTGTAAGAACAAGTGAATTGGTGGAGCTGGATGGTGGGAGTAGTTGAAGTTGTTCCTTGAGGGTCCTGGAGCAGAGCAAGGCCTTGGACTCCCTGTAGCTCTCCCTCTTGGCAAGGGTTATCAGGTCACACTGAAACATAGGGGACAGTGAGGTGGGGAGCTCTGGGGAGTGTCAGGAAAGAGTGCTTTCATCCTCTGTAAGGCTGGCAGAAAAGCAAAGGGAAGGATTGGATTTGAGTGATGGAAAGAAACTGGTTTTGGCAGCTTTGGTGCTTAGGAGTTTGAGTTCTTCAATGAAGCTGAGAACGACAAAGGAGAAGGTGAGGCATTGCTGAGCTTGAGGATGCAGTGGGGTTTTGCTTTTGACAATATTTTTAAATTGTATAGGCAAAATAGTTGGTACTGCAGAGCTGAACAGTGGTTCCTATTGCCAGCGCATTTCAAGGTAGAGTACTTTAAAACAATACTTTTCAAGGTTATTTCTGTTGGAAGCATATTGTCTTCCTTGCTTATAATTTTATTTGGTAGTCTTTAGATCTCTCTCTTACAACTGGAATACAAAATTTCTTTGCTTTTTCCACAACTGATCTCTTTTGGCAGATCTATAGGTGGTGGCAGCTTGCATATTAAAATCATCTAGAGTTCTTTATATAGGCAAACTAATTTACAAACACCACCGTACATGAAAACAATTATAGTATTTCCACTTTTTTCTTTGAGAGGTTTTAATAATACATTGTTACAGTTTAAGTTTAGTACTGTAAATTTCATATTGTGAAAAGGAAGTCAATAAGTTTCTTGAAATACCAGGAAGCTGTATAACTTACCAACTCAGTTATAACCAGTAATCGAACAAATTATTAAATGCCAGTAGTTAAGTGTTTTTGTTTAGCTGGTGCATTGCCAAATTCTGTGTTTTGCAAGGGATCTCATAGTTACTGGTGAGAACTAAAGAGCTCTGCGATTCAGTACAATAAACACACTGTTCTTCAGGCAGTAAGGGGTATGAAAAACAGATCTTGAAAGATCCGTGTTATATTTCTGACTCAATGCAGTCTGGTAGGTGACTTTGGAGGTCTCTGGGCTTTGCTTTCTTGGGCTGCAAAATGGAGGCAATGAAGCTCATCTGTGAGGCACTTTTAGATCTGCTTATGTGAGATGAGCTTGCTTGATTACTGTGTGAAACAGTGCTCCTAGGAAAAGCACTGGTGATTGCAAATGTCACTTGTTCTGTGAATCTTGATTCAGCCTTACTCCTGTTGTAATGAGATGAATACTTTTAGCCAAGAATATCTCTGGAAAGCATTTGGAAGGAAAGGAAGAGGAAATTGTTACAATGAAAGTTTATCGTGTGCAGTGTACTGACAGGTAAACCCAGAACATTATGTGGATGTAGCTATTGTATGTTATGTAGTTCAAGGAATGCATTTTGGGTAGTATATTTAGTTTAGGCTTTTTTGACCAGTTTTTGTGCTATAGGCCAACTTGCATGCATCTGTCTATGTAAGACTACTTTAGACAATTGACTGTGACCTGTCTATCCGGCCCAGTGGAATTTCTTTAATATACTGTAATGTGATTCACTGTGCAGTGATCTCTCATGAAAACTTAAGAAAACAAATGGCTTTACTACTTCATTTATTTATCCTTTTGGTCTTCTGATCCTTTATCTTTCTGTCTTCAAATCTTTTTTTCCTTTACCAGACGAAATACTCCTTACAAAACCCTGGAGCCAGTGAAACCACCAACAGTCCCCAATGATTACATGACCAGTCCTGCCAGGCTGGGCAGTCAGCACAGTCCAGGAAGAACAGCTTCCTTGAACCAGAGACCACGAACACACAGGTAGAGGGTTTTCTCACAGTAACTCTTTCCTGCCTGGCAAGCTGATGCTTACTAAAGTCACAGAAAAGCTTTGAAGCTTTGGGCCTGTTGGCTTTTTGTTGAAAGGCGAAAAGGTGAGTTATTCTGCCACTGCCTCGACAGAACTTCACTGCACTGTTGACTTCCATAATACAAAGAAGTGTCTTCATACTACATGTTCTGAGTGTACCTTTTTTAAAATGTAATTTTTTTCTTGAATTGCAAGACTAGATCTCTCTCTGAGCCTCTTGACTGCGTTCAGGTTTTTTCAATTTGATTTTTATCATAGACCTCAAACTGCAGGGAAAAGAGACAGAAGAATTCAATTTAGTTAGAAGCAAAAGTTTAGCTTACTTTTTTAGAGAGCTTCTTTCTTAATATTTTTCTTTTTTTTTTGTTAACTCCCAACAGGCAGTTAAACATGGTAGGTCACTAACAGGGACTGAGAGAATATTTTGGACACAGTTGATGATGAAATACTGTCAGAATTAAATAACTTCTAAATGTCACTGCTTCAAAGATCTTGTTAGCTGGCTACTGTGAATGCTCCTTACTCTTGTCTCACAAGATCTTTTATGTAGACTGCAGTTAGAAATTCAGCTGCAACCATGGTTACAAGATCAAGGTCTTGAGCAGACAGAACACTAATTTTGAAGGAATTACCTTGCCTTCCATTTCAGATTACTGATTTTCTTTTTTTAACTGTTATTTTCTTAAGATATGTTTGAATGATTTGCACTTGACTCTTGACTGACTTGTAGCTCTCCAGGAATGGTAAATAAACTGTAACATTACAGAGTACTCTTTAATTAACATGGATGAGTGAAAGTGATGTTTTGGCTTCAAAACATCTTGCCTATTTGGTTTCCTTTACATTATTAATTTAATCCATGTAAATTCAAGACTTGAACTAAGGAGTGCTCTTAGATAAGAATAAGGATAGATTCTGTCTGAATTTTGATTCTTTTTCAGCTCCTTCAAGGCAAATAAGTCTTATGGCCTCCAAAGGCATGTGTAGAAATGTTATCCCGTAGTTCACCATAAGTATGTTCTGCATATCTGGCCCCTGACTTATATATCTTATAATATTAGTTAGACGAAATGTGAGCTGGCTGTACTGTTACTTTTCAGATTGTCTTAGAAACAAACTTCTCATACACAAAAAGTATGTGCATGGGTAGGGGGGAGTGTTAAATATACTGAAAATTATGCACACGATACCCCACACCCCATCCCAAATGGTTTATCCTGTCTGTTCCCAGTTAAAAACTTACCAATCTAAACTCTGTTCTGAACAGAGGAAATGTTCCTTGAGCTGACAGCATAAATAATCTTAAATAACTATTTTGAGTTTAGGCATGAACTCTTTCAGCCCCAGCATACTACTTTCAATTATTACAAGGCTGCTGAACTACTCCTGCAGTTGTTACTCCGTCGCCTAGAACTTGTATGGTTGATTACCTTTTTACTTTTTGAAGCGTTTAATTACACATTTTATTCATAGTGGTGTTTATCAGCTTATCTAATTCCATTTATTAGTATTGTAATGTATCCAGACTTGATTAGCTGCATGCAATTGTAGGTAAAGACAGGCATTTTATAGGGGATTTTTCAACAGTCTGTAATTGAGTTAGACTAGCAGAGCTCACACAAAAAGTTGACTGTTGATAAGCTTTTGTAGGAAATGCTGTGCTAATGCTTGTGCCTTTCTTTTGCAGCGGTAGTAGTGGGGGAAGTGGCAGTCGAGAGAACAGTGGAAGCAGCAGTATTGGCATTCCCATTGCCGTGCCTACCCCTTCTCCGCCAACCATTGGGCCAGGTATGTGGGACTCTTCCCATGTTAAATTAAGGCTGCTTGTTACTTGCTTGTGTTTGCAGAGGGATTTTGACTGAATGCAATGTGGTAGAATCTGTCCTGAAGCACAGTCTGCTCAGGAAATCTCTTATGAGTGCTGAGGGACATCTAAAGTTTTAATTCTTTACCAAAAGTACTTGCAGGACAATCACTTACGGAATAGCGGGTGGTAAAACACCTTTGTTGGCCCATGTTTTTACAAGAGAATTGAGGGGGTGCAGGGGGAGCAGAAGACAAGTGTATCCTTTTAAAACATAAATGTATTTTTAACTGCCTGTCTACAATTTGGCATTTCTGGATGCCCTGATAAGCAGCAGCAGCAGCTATTTATTTCCTATTTAATGGGAAACATTGTCTTCTGAAATACCCTTCTGACTTTGCCATCTGCAGTTGAAAGAGAACCGTGCATGATCTCTCAACATTGAAAGCATGCTTTGTTTTCTTTAAGAATGATGAATGGTGAGAATGGGTAGGACCCTTCTTTATTATAAGATGGCAAGATTATTATCTTGGTAATAAACCAACTCAATCACTTGTTTACTGTGTATGTTGCAAGTCCAGAAAGCTAATTTGCACAACAAAATAGTGGAGTTTTGGTGTAATATAATTTTGTTATGGCAGAGATTTCTCTGTTCCTCAGATGACAAGTCTTCAGTTCCTTATATGCATGTAGGCTTTCCTTTCCCAGGTTTTTCTGATCCTGCAGTGGTACAAATAGGCATGAAATCTTACTATCATCTGACATCCCCTAAAAATCAATGGGGATAAGGATTGGTAGGTACAGAACCCTGGGTACAATCAGGGCTTGAGTTTGTATCAGTTAACTGAACTTGAGTTTTCCTATTTGTTTGGGAGGCCTATCAAGTGCCACTGCTTGCTTTCTCTATTTTTTTTTCCTTTTTTTAATAATATGGCCTAATTGGGAATATAAACTATTTTACTAGCACACATTTCTGTTCCTCCTGGAGCCCTGCCAGCACCACCACTGCCACCACCTCTCCCGATGGGCAGTCTGATAGGTGAGACTTGTCAGTGCTGAAGTGATTGCAGTCATGCTGCATAATCAATAATCAACTCTTCCTAATGGACTTAGTGAGGGTGTTTTTTCTTCTGTGGTGGGACCTACATGATTTGAATATAAAAATCAGCTCTGGGATTTTTTTGTTTGTTTTTAAACAAATCTAATCTCCACTAATTTCCTGTGGTTAAAGCCTCTAAAGCTAAATGCACAAGGTATGGGCAAAAAGCTGCTAGTTGCTTGAAATATGTTCCCAGTAAAGCTAAGATTCAATTAATCTGATCTGTAAGATCTCAGAATCAGCTGGTATTTGGGTGTGTCCCTGCTGCTGCTGGTTCACTCCAGCACTTAGCTGGAACTAAGGCACAACAGTTGCACTCTGGCTAAAAAATGGTAACTTACGTGTAGGGCGATGTGTGTATCCTACTCTGTGGGCATAAGGGGACTGGAAAGCAAAAGTGTCTGTCAGTGGCTTGGGTTTGATTCTGTAATGCTGCAGGCAGGTGTCAAACTGGAAGACTTGAGAATATAAACTAACAGTTCTTGAAAAATTGCTTCAAATATTACATATAGCAGTTAGGGTGGGATCTAAAAGTAGTACTTTTCAAAACAGACAGGAAAAGATACCCCACCCTTTCCTGTCACAGGCTGATGACAAAATTGATTGAGTTATGAAATTAGCTTTGGAGGCCTTGACCCACATAACCTTTTGCACTTTCCCTTACTGAAATCTTAAGTGAAAGTGACTTTGGATAGCATTACAGGACTGCAAACTTCTGATCACTTGCAGTTTGTGTGTGTGTGCATTTTTTAATATATTTATATCATACATGTATATAAGCACAGAACATTTTATTGCAAAACAGTTTTTGCATTTAGGAATTGCATTGACTCATGTGACCACAAATGTGTGAGAGAAATTAGTTTGCAAGGTGTGATTCTTCTATCAGTCAGAGGTTAATCCTAAAGAGAACTTAAATTGTTTTATTAACCTTGAAGTTTGTGCAGCAAGCATGTGGAAGGTAAATATGGGTGTTTATCCTGAAGAATGAGTGACATACCTTTCTGTCAGCTGGCATTGGTGATTCTGATTTGTTAGTGCAAATTCCATCAATATAAAAGCACAACTAGCAAATATGATTGATAAATGTGCCAAGTGTCTGAAGCTCATGACATTTATTTTACTGTTTTGTTAGAGTGTTGTATATTAGATTGGAGACAAATTCGGGTTCACAATGGAAAACATTTGTTTTGAGCAGAATGTGGATTATTTTTCATGTGCATTTTAATAAAGGGTATTGTGTAATTGAGATACTTAGGATTTGGAAGCTGATTCAATTTTCCAGTCCAATCCAGTCTCTCAAAGTAGTTCTCAGCATTTCTCAATGCCCTTTAGGTGAGTGTTGGTTTATGTCCTGTGTGTTTTTTCTTATTATTGATTGTAACAGGAATGTTTATTTTCTCTGTTAATCTCCTGTTACAGACCTTAAATTATTGAAGAACTATAATCAAGTATTTCCCATGTTCTGGACTTTTTCTATTTTCTGCATTCTATCACAAGTAATGTTCTGCTTAAGTCTTTTCCTTGGTTCCTCTGGCTAATGCTTTTCAGCTGCTCCTGGTTCAGCTCCTGGTTCCCAGTATGGCACAATGACCAGGCAAATCTCGCGACACAACTCTACCACTTCTTCAGCATCTTCTGGTGGATACAGACGGAATCCTTCTGTGACTGCCCCATTTTCTGCTCAACCTCATGTTAATGGCGGGCCTCTTTATTCTCAAAATTCAAGTAAGCTGCTGAGCTCTGAAATCACAAACTGTTTTGAGCAAAATTATTGTAAAAGCATGCATGGCATTTTAATTAATTTATGAAGAGCATCAATGAGATTACTGCTTTCTTTCCTAAAATAGAAGGAAAAACAAACAAGAAAAACCATATTGAAGTTGTACAGTAATTGCAGCATATGCAATTATACTGTTTTCCCTTCTAACTTGTTTGCTGTTACTTATGACAAGAAATTATTATGATTGCCTGTCTAATTATAGGCAAATTATACTTGGCATTTCAGGTTTGCTTGGAGAACACAAACTAAAACCAGTGTTTTTTGCAGGAGACCTAATATGGTTGTAGTAGTACAGTCCCCCCGCTACTGGGCTAGTGGCAAGAGAGTACTGTGAGAGCACAATGCTCGCATTCCCGTTACACAGTTCTTCCCTGTCTCTGTCTCTTTCTTAAATCCTTTCATGATTCCAAGTTTTTCCTTTGTTCCTAGTTTTAAGCTTGACTGTTAGAGCTCAGTCTTTGTCTTTTAGTTGATGACTCCTCTGTGCTTTCACACTAGTAGGAGTATAGGAGGAAATGAATGAGGGAAGGGATGGATGCCATGGGCAAGTGAGCAGATTTTAGTCAGCAGCCTCCTGCCTACCTACCCAACAGGGCAAATGAGGTTTGCTGCAGAAAGGTGTGCAAAATAAGGATCCACTTGAATGTTGGTAGAAAGCTCTATCAAAAAGCTTCTTCCTTGCTGTTTCCATAAATTTTGACTAAATACACATAGAGGAGAGAGAGTGATATAGTGGTTTCCCCTGGTAGTGTTCAGCATTCAGTGTTTAAACTGCACGGGGATATTTCTTTTAAAAAGAAATGTTGATGTTTGGATTGAAGATCTCTTTGGACCAGTGTTTGTTGTCGTGTACTTACTCTTAAGGAAAGAATGCATATAAAATATTTGAGACACTGAGGTGAAGAGTTTTCTGAGTGGTTTAGAAGTATTACATTTATCAGAAAGTATTTTCATATGCAGACACAGTACTTATATTTTCTTTTTTTCCAATCCTGATTTTCCTCCTGCTCACTCTAACCCATATTAGCCCTTCATTTTCCTCCACACTCTTGTTCCTCCAAATTAATTCACCATAACAACAGAAACTCCCTCCTGCTTGAACAGTCGTGTTCTATTGAATAAACAGGGAATAGTTCAGTTGTCTTAAATGCTGTGCACACCACTGTTTCTGAATGTTTACATTTGTCCAAAGCAATTTTTTGCTCAAATGCAGGTGCTGTCTCTTAATCTAGCCTCTCTGGTGTTTTCAAAATACTGATTGTTAACATTTTTTAAACAGTATTTTGATGGGTGTGTTTTTCTACATGAAACTGTTTTCCTCTGTTTCTGTAACTGGTGATTATTTTTTTAATGCTACTGTCTTGACATTAAATCCAGGTCCTACGTTTCCTTAAGGTTTTACTTTTCATGCTAACAAATACTCTGTTTTTTCTTAGATGTTTACTTCAATTTTGTGAGACACCTGTTTGTTCTCTCTCCTTTATTGATCATTTATCGCATATAGTTTATTTGATTATTGGTTTTGTAATGAACTAAATGCTTCATTTTATTTCATCAAACATTAATCTTAGTTATGGCTTTATTTAAAACTGTTGCTTACTTGGAAGTACAGAACCTCTTTCAAATTTGATTCCAACTGGATTACCCTGCTGAATTCCCACCTTCACAGGAATTTCTCTGCTTCAGTGCAAGAGAAATTCCACTGAGAAGGGACACAGTATAAACAAATGAGTTGAAGTTTTGTTGGTTTCTGGGTGGGGTTTTGTGTTTTTCATTCCCTGCACTTCATGGGGAGGCATCCTGCCAGAGGACGAGTGGCTTGCCCTACTGCTCCCCATTTGTCTTTCCTACCTGTGCAGGGAAGAGTTGAACATCTGGGCTGTCAGCACAGCATCTCTGAGAACTGGTGCTGTGTGTCACAAGTCTCATTGCTCATCAGATAGATGCATATTCAAAGACGTGCTTGCAAGTGCTTCCTGGGGAACTCTGTGCTCTGAAGTAGCCACTTGTAGCTGTTGAAGCCTTTGCCAGCACATTAGGTTGCTGAGTGCCCTCTAACCGCAGGAGGCTTAGTAAAGCTCCGTTCTGCTCTAAACCCACCTGTTTTTTCTATCAGCAAGTAACAAGATCCCTTTTTCTATGAAACCCAAAGGCATAGTAAGCTAGCCCATTGCTCCCATCCCACCAGAACAAAATGATGAGAGGCGCTCTCTGTGTGAATGTGAGGTATTGATGTTGGAACACTGTTCTCCTTGCAAAGTCATCATATTTGCTTTGTGTCAGTGCTGCTTTTCCACACTTGATGCAGCGCTCTACTTTTATTTTAGAGAAGGAGTCCAGAATCATGCGAAATATCACCTCTACTTCTAGTAGTGTACTTTGAAAAGATAACTACTAAATTTGAGTAATTCTTATTTAGCAGCAAGACAAAAGCTCAGTTTTATGTGCTCCCCAGGTGAAGCACACAAAACGTGTGAAAGAGCAAGAACCTTCACACGCACACCCTGTGAGCTTCCAGACACGCAGCCTGCACTCAGCTGTTATCTGGCTAAACACGGGCATGCTGTTCTTTTTGATCCTTGATTGGCTAACCACGAATTCAGCCTTGTTGGAAACACAAGCTTGAAGAAGGTTCTTGTGTGTGTGTTCTTGTTGTTCTTTACATATTTTGTTTTGTGGTCCTGGTTACTGACGGCTGCTTTTGTTTGTTTCTTTTTTTTTTCCTTTGTCCGTTTGACTTTCCCCGATATGATATGTGTGTGTGTGTGTGTGTGTGTGTGTGTGTGTGTGTTGCTACCAGTTTCTATTGCTCCACCCCCTCCCCCTATGCCTCAGTTGACTCCACAGATACCTCTCACAGGCTTCGTGGCCAGGGTGCAGGAAAACAGTAAGTTTGGACAAGCTGAGCTGTTAAAGGGTAGAGCCTACTCTCTTCTAGCATGCATGGCTGGCAAGTCAGACTCTATTTTGTTTCCTTTTCCAGAAGCTAATACCATCTTGCATTCTAGTGTCAATATGCTATTGGAGCTGAAGGGCACACTCTTCAATATTTTATAACATGTGCATGATTATTACTGACCCACTTAAGTTCTGAACGGCAAATTTATTATAGAAATACAGTGTGAAATGTGGCATATGTTTGGTGTGAATATAAAATGTATCTTAATTGAAAATATTAATTTCATGTTGAATCATCCTGCCTTTTCCACTAGGAAAAATTGATTAGTTTTAATTAGAAAGGCTTATGTAGAATGTCAAAATACGTACTGTGTAGCCATTGATTCCAATACTATAGTACTTTTCAGGAAGCTGTACAGTCAATTGAAAATGTGCAGTCTTAAGATCTAATGCTATTACAAAGGAGCTTGTAAGGCATCTCTCCTCTCGGCAGCCTTTCATTCTCCATTTCTTTGTGTTCTCTAGTCCGGTTTCCCTTCTGAGCTTCTTGCAGCACAGCTCTGCTTGTTAGGTTTGTGAGAGAAATGCTCCCTAGCTATGACCTGTGCTGCAAGGTGTTCTATACTGGTAACTCTGCTTTTACCATTACTGCCTGATTCCTTTCAGGTGAGTGTCACTGTGCTAGTGCAGATGTAAAGTCATGTTCTTGATCTGGGGATATCTTTTCTGTAGGAGTACCTTGCAGTTCTTTTGACAACAGACTGAAAGCAATGTATATAGGGCATGAAATAAATAAAAAAATTTTTTAAGTGTTTGGGAACCATTGCGAGGTTTGCTAGGATCTCAGGGGCTCCTGCTATGCAGTTAGCTATATAGTTCCAGCATCCATTGAGGGCCCTCTAGGTCTGAGCTCCCATTAGAGCATTTAAGTGATCATGTTCTGAGCATTCCCCTAGAGAGACATCTAGGAGACATCTCCCTCGTTCTCATTCAAAATGAAGGTGTTTTGGTGTTGTGCTTGGTATATAGTAGGAATCACGTCGATGTAGAATACTCTGCCACAGAATTGTGTTGACAAACCTTTCCAAAATTCAAAGTGTAGAGAGAAACCTGCTGAAGATGAAGGTTACAGAATGTCTTCACTTGCAGATAAACTTGAGAAAATTGACACCTGCTTCTGAATTGTTCCAAGTATTGTACTCCTGGAGATAACAGAGCCCTTGGGAGAGCAGAGGTGAAAGGGACAGACTTATTTGTGTGTGCAACAACAAAATGCAAGCTGACTTGTGAATGAGATTGCAGCAAAATAGCTGAAGCTTGAAATCTGGTCTTAAGAATTGTTCTTTTTATTTTCTTCCTCTTAATAGTCCCTCGGGTTTGAAAGTTATATAAGTATGGCTTTGAGCTGCTGCTGCCTCATTTTGGAGGCAGAGGTGTGTGTGGCAGTCTGCGCATAGGCTCAGCAAAACTGGCTGTAGAGGCTGTTGTTGAGTTTTGGCATTGTGTGCTAGACTTTCATGTGCCTTGTTCTCTGCAAGAAGTCTCTGGGGGAGTGGAGTTAGGGAGACGTGGGTGGACTTGTCTTTTCCTTATCATAGAGATCTGTGGGTGAAAGCAACATCCTCTGCTCTGTGGACTTCTTTCAGAGGACAAGGATAGAGGGCTTAGAAATGATGCAACACCTTTTCTTTTTTCCTGCGCCCTGAGCCCAAACTGTGGGTATTTCCTCAGAGAGGTTTTCCAGTGTGTCTGGTGCCCGGGGACAACTGATTGGATGTAAATTGCTGTACTGTCACACCCAGTCCTTTCAAAAGGAGTATGCTAGTCCCCATTTAAAGAACAGGGATGGGAATACATACAAGAAAAGATATCTCAACTTGGAGCTGTATAAATACTCATCCTTTTACTCTTTTTCATTTAGCCTGGCTTTTTGTATGCTTTTTCTCCCTCCCCTAGGAGAAGTGATGCTACCCTAGAATCTGCTTAAGTTTAGAACCAGGAAGAGTCCAGGTTAAAGTCCAAGAGGCGAGGGGATACTTCGATGGGGTGGCACTTGTCTAATTTTCTGTTCCATTCTCTGCCCTCGTTTAAATGTGAAGTTGAATTGTTTTAAATGTTTCCCATAAAGCTTGCAGTTTCTGCACTGCATCTCAGTTAGAGTATGTGTTGGCGCTTTTACACTTGCATTTCCTCCCCTCTTTCTTCTTTTTAAATACGCAATTTCATTGTTCAATAAATATAACCTTTCTTTGCATTTAAAAAAAAATTTGCATTTCTTAAGGTAAGGATTTCTCAAGATCACAAAGGATTGTTGTTTCAATACTTTTTTTTCCTGGCTGCAGACAGAAATTAAGGGGAGAAATACATTTTGTGAAAGATGTGCTGAAACTACTGCACAAAATCAATCTATTCATAAACGGTGTTGTCATGTGCCTGTGGTGGATTAATGAATCCTGCCTGTGAGTGCTATTCAGTAACAGGGGCAAGACATAGTGCTCACTCCACCAAAGACTTTGTTAGTCTGTCTCCAAGTGACATAAATGGGCTTCTGTATGGGAGAGGAATCCCTAATACAGTGACAGCCAGTCTTACTAATGGAGAGAGCTGTGGGATGTGCAGCTCAGCTGATCAAGTTGAAGAGGAGCTGGGCTTGCAGGTGGAGAAGAGCATTGACTCTTCAAGTGTAGGGAGCAGGCTGAATGCCAGTTCTGAGGCAGCCTCTGCCCCACCAGCTCCTACCAGCTTCTGCCCCCTGGCAGCAGATCTGGCTTCCCCTGTACCAGCACAGCCAGTCTGACCCAGCAAGGACATGGGAGCTGTGCTCAAGCCCCATGTCAGGAGCATAGGGATGAAAAGGAAAGGTTTGTCACCACTGGAGTAGCGACCAGGTGAAAGTAAAGGGTGTTCAAGCAATCAGAAATCCTATTTCTAATCTCCTGTGCCATTTTAATTAGAAGTAGCTAAAGCTTCACTCAATGCAATATTGTTCTTCCCTTACTCTGTAGCTTGGCTTTCTTCTCAAAATTTGTGTGCTGAACCTGCACATCCTGGAGCCTGATAGCTCATTCTATCAAACCTTGCCTAGAGCAGTGGTTTTCAGCCTGTTTTCAATGTGCAGAATCCCAAATAACTTGAAAATGAACCTGTATTGCTACGTAACAAAGTTGATTTTAACAACAGTAGCTTCCTTTCGGTAACTTCTGGCTTCTTAGTGCTTACACCTAGGTCTGTGTGTAGTGGACCACAGCTCCCAAGGAATAGGATAAGTGACTTGATGTCTTGCATCTGAGCATGCCATCTCTCTCCTTTGCTGCCAGCTGCTGTGAACATTACTGGAATCTAATTCGATGAACTGATTTTAAAAGTGATTGTACCATAATGCCTTTCTCTTTTTCCTTTTCCCAAAGCAACTTGTAATTGTGAAAATTGGAGAATCTCAGGGCAGGAATTCGACATTTTGGATTATACACTTAATTCCTTGAGCACTTTTTCCCTAAGAGGAGCAGCTGCCTGTTTTAGTTTTCCATTTATTAATTAAATCCTGAATGTGTGCACACACACACAAGCTAGTCTGCAAGATAAGGATCTGTACAAAGCTTTTCTTCTGCAGAAGGATTACTTGGCTTTCTCTTACCTGTTTAAATCTTAAATACTAGTCTCTTCCCTTTTTTATGATCCACACCAGATCTTTTTGTCCCCTTAATGCTAGCTCTGAGAGAGAAGGAATCCAAGGAAGCAGTGTTCAGAAATAAATTAAAGTGATGGTTACAGACAAAGGATTTGTTAAAAAAAGATGAAGCTGCTGGCCCAGTCCAGAGGCCTGTTGCTGCCTGGCTCAGAGGGTGCCACTCGGAGTCCTCCCATAGCTAACGCTGCAGCGCATGGACGTCGGAGCAGGAAGCTTTCCTCTCTGCTGATGTTCAGCTTATGCCCCGCAGCATGTGCTTTAGTAGCATTTATACGTAGATTTGACCACTAATAACGAATATAGTTGTGTGTTGTAGCTGTTTAATACAAAGCCTCTTGTTTCTAATCAGTGCATGGAATTATAGTGCATGCTATGTGTGTTGTCCCCCCACCCCTTTTATTTACAGTGTACAGCCTCAGGTTTGTTTGCATCTCCACACTGTTTTTGATTTAAGAAAAAAAAAATAATCTCCAAACGTTTCTAGTTGCTGATAGCCCGACTCCTCCCCCACCTCCGCCCCCCGATGAGATGCCGATGTTTGATGACTCTCCTCCTCCTCCACCCCCACCTCCCGTGGATTATGAGGATGAGGAGGCTGCTGTTGTGCAGTACAGCGATCCCTATGCAGATGGAGATCCTGCTTGGGCACCTAAAAACTATATAGAGAAAGGTAAGAGAGGCGTTGCAGCTGCGTTAGTGCAATATCAGAGGATTAGTGGTATCTGAAGGGAATGAAGGACTTAATGTGGGTCTGATGAGAACAGTCATTGTCCCTCCTAAATCAGAACTCGATCCATGCTGTCCTTAGTTTGTGGCTACACCTAATGTTATAAGATAGAATCCTTTTTTTGGACAAATTATAAAATACCGTCAAACATTCTGGAACAGATGAAAACCAAAAAGCTTCTTTATGAGATGCAGATGTAAATTGTATGGCTTTCATCTTTTCTGGACTGTGTCTTTAGCTACCTCAGGACTGCTAGGCAGTCATCTAGAAACTGTTGCAAAAAGGCCAGAAATTGAGCTGTATTTATCGCACTGAACTAGATAGCTAGAGTGGATCATTAGACTTCCAACTATAAAATGTGTTGAGGAGTCAGTGACTCCCCCATCAGCAAACTACAAACTAACGTAGTAAATGTCTCTTCCCATGAATAATAGAGATGCTGATTTCCTGCCTAAGACATCAGATTTCTGAGAATATATATATAGGTGTAAAGTAGTAGATTCTTGTAATTCCTGAAGCTGATCAATTGCATAAATCCATGTTAACTGTTTTGAATAGTAAGGCTATGATGTCTGAACTCTCTATATTCATAGTGGTAGTTTTTAACTCCACTATTGTTGGTGGCAACACTTACTTTCCTTAACGTGATCTCTGCTTTGTTAGTGGCACACAGTGAGTTGGAGGTTGGTAAGAGTAAAGTATTCACCAAGCACATACTGAAAAATAGCGGATGTTGCTGTAAATTCGCTTCTGCTTTCTCCTACAGTAACGTTTCTACCTGCACGCATTGCAGCTTCTTGAAAATTGATGCCAGAACTTCCTATCACACAGAAGCTCTGTAGGAAAGACCATCCATTTGTTGGAGCAGCTTAACACAGCGATGTGTAGATCACACGCTGAATACAGTGTATATATGTGTGTGTGTGTATACATATATATATATATATATATATATATAGTTGCAGGGGCCCTAGTGAAATGATTTTTAAAAAAAAAAATTTATTTTGAGGTAATCAGACCAGAAATGGCTGCCACACTTAAGGAGTCAGTTATTTCATACTTCAGCTTCAAGTGTCCATATGCACTGCTTTACTGTGTTGCAGTCAGATGTACCTCTCTGTCAGCAGCTTAACTGAGCATTCAGTGTAGTCACCACCCACTTCTTATTGGTAGCTAATGTTGCAAGGAAAGTGAAATTTCATTTTCTGGACTTAATGTTCAAAAGGGAAAGCATGTGAATTCATTATGGAAAATCCCAGGATAGCAAACTAGTCTTTTAATATTTTTGGAAGTACAATTGTTTTTTAATACTGGTGCTATTAATAAAATGCTAATCGTGTCCCTTTCCAATCCACAGTTGTTGCTATATATGACTATACAAAGGACAAAGACGATGAGCTGTCATTTATGGAGGGTGCAATCATTTATGTGATAAAGAAGAACGATGACGGCTGGTATGAAGGAGTTTGCAATCGAGTAACTGGCTTGTTTCCTGGGAATTACGTTGAATCAATCATGCACTATGCCGATTAAAATCCTTTGCTTTTCAAAGTTTGGTCTTGTATTCAGTCATACCATGATTATTTACAAGGGGTAACTAAAAGCTAACAGGATTGTCTTAATATACTTTCAAAAAATTGTGCCCATTTCTTCAGGCCATACTGTTTTAATGGTATGATTGAATGTCCATCTCTGAGTCTCTGGGGACAATATGTCTTACCTGATGGCAATTTGTAAAACAAACAACTGTCTATAACTGGTTATACTTATTTACTTATGCATTGTTAATTTTATGACCAGCCTAAATATTATGGGGAAGTAGGGTATAATATTTAATGAACCATGATCAGATTGTGCCATTACATTTTTCAGTACAGCATGGTAACTAACACTACGTTAGACTAACATATTAAAATCTGGATGAGAAGTTTAATGTTAGTGCTGGTCATATTACTTTTTGTTTAGACTCTTTGCTCATTCTTGAACTATATTTGTTTAAAGCATGCATACAAACTTATGTATTGAAATATACTTTTTTAAAAATCCAAGATGCTTCCAATTGTTGTAATCTTTACCTGGAGTATTCTCACTAAAGTCTATTACAATGAGTTGTTTGGGTCTAAGGTGTCCATGTGAATCAAAAAATGGGTGGTCTTATGTATGTGTAATTTGTACCCAAGTTTTTTTAATGAGTAAATTTACATTATGACTTTTTCCATTCATAAATATATAAGTGAACCAAAGGTCTTGTCCATTACTTTGTTGGTTGGCTTGGCAAAGAAGGCTGGAATGCTAAGGTAGCAAAATCATGGCTGTGTTATCCCAGGCAATGTACTGAAAAGCAAATGTTTGTAACATGAATTTATCACTGACAGAGGGAAAATAAATTAGATCTGAAACCCTGAATTACACACTTACACATACTCTTAAAGGTTCTTTTCTTCCAACATTTAATTATAGCTAGGATTCTTGATTTAATCTAGTTATCTAGATGCAGTAAAACTTGGACACCATCTGTAACTTACAGTTCTCTGAGGAAACTCTGTGTGACTTGGTGATGTGCCCTGCTGAGAAGAGACAGCAGGGTGTCCTCCAGAGAGCACCCAGGGGGAACACACACGACAGGAACTTGGCCATTGTGTTAAAGCATCACAGGCAGAGACAGAGATTGTGTGCCTCCCTGTTCTACAAATTCTGTGGCTGAAATAACCTGAAAAGGAATGTGGTAGTACTGGATAATTACTGTGAGAGGAATGTGTCTGGGACTTCAAAGCAGGCTTCTAGAAGAGTACTGAATATAGTCTATAAATGAGCGATGGAAGGGGATGGAGTTGCAGGTTTGACTGGCTGGTGAATCATTTAGTTTTAGTGTGAGTTAGAAATACTGAGCCTTTCATTATCTGAGCTGCAGCAATCTCAAATTCTGCATCTTGTTAACTGCTAGCAAGTAGCCACCAATAGTGTACCTGTATTTCATTACGAATTGGAACTCACTGATGTATATAACCAATTAAAATCTACATATAGTCTTTTACAGTAACAACAGAAGCAACTAGAATTGTACATATGATACCAGTTTAAACAGCCAGGGAAGCATTCAAACCATCTCTCTTCACAGGAGTTTACCAGCCCCTGTGCATGCATGCTCTGTTTATTAGTGTAAACAACTGAAATTCAGAACAACTTCAGTTCTCATACACTGATTTATATTTATTCTCATTGTGGCCTTTGTGCATCAACATGTAAACATCTTCCCATCCCCCACAATCAATAGCCCCCCACTAAAACAATTGTACAGCACAGTTTGATTTGCTCTGAATTGCATTGCTTCCTGCAGTAAAACACTTTAAACTTTTGTTTAAAAAAAAAAAAGGTTTTTTTAAAAAAATAATTTTTGGTAGCCTGTGTTGGAAGCAAATAACTGTTGAAATAAATGTAGGCACAGTCTGGTAAGTAGCTGCCAGGACGAGTGGAAGGAGTTGTCTCACTTGTCTCGCATGAGAACCATTTCTGTGAGGTGGACGAGGGCTTCCCTCTCGGGGGATGGCCGCAGTTTGCGGATCTCTCGCGTGGCCGCGTGGCAGTAGCGCTGGGCGAGGTAGGTTGTCTGCTGCACACCATCACTCTGAGGTGGAAAGACAGTGAGAGGAAATGGGTAAATGATCAGCCTCCCTCCTGCCTTTTGCCTCTCCCAGTTTACAGGGGTTTTAAGGTCAGTAAGTACCCTGAACACTTAATTATATTGTGCAGGGGAAAGCAAGAGGATTCGTTCTATATTCATGGAATCCTACATACCTTCCCCAAAGTGTCAAAATACTAAAACTCATCCATGCTAAATGTAAGTATACTTACAAAACAGCACTGGTATTAATAACATATTAGAAACTAATGGTTTAACCCCTCCCCTCCTGCCCTAAGTATGGATGTGCAAAAAAAGTGCTATTCTGAAAAAATAGGTATTAATTTTGCACAGACCATTATTCAGTCTTTTCAGACCAGAGTCAATTAAAACTGATAAGGGGTGTGCACTGCAGTTACAAGACTGACTGGTAATGATGTGCCACTTACACCAGTTGTTGGATACAGCTACTCCTCAGCTGAAGGAACTGAGTTCATGCATGAGCTTTTTACTTTTATTATGTGGATTTTATGCTATGGGAGGGAAAAAAGAAAAAAAAGCTCTTCAGTACCTATCATTTCTTCTAAAACACTGTACCAGTAAGACAGCTGAAGAGTTCTAACTTGGCATTTTACACTGCATGCTACTTAACAAGTATCTGACAATGCAGCCCTGCTATTTTACTTTGGAGACAATGAATTTCAGACCAACTTCAGTAGGGAAAGCAGAAATATTTGGTATCAGTCTTACCTGCAACACATATTTCCAAGCACGTTCAACATCTCCTGGCCTACTGAATCTCCTCATTATCATAGCATTCATTTCTGGAAACTAAGCACAAAGGGAGAAGGTTTTTGTACCGCTTTTGTTTTCCATGTAGCTGCCTGCCATGCTAAGGTCAAAACGACACCGAAGTTATTACGGGTATAGCTTTAGGTTCATACTTGCAGTCTGCATAGGACTGTAGTACAGCAAAGCTCAACATTTAAACTTAAACTGTCTGGCTCTGCTGGCTGTACCCAGTTGGTAGCAAAAGGCAGCACCTGCCATTTCATCATGTTGAGCAGATGATCTACTGTGGTAATTTCTGATGTGGCTACTCCCTGGAGTATAATCTCCTTCAGGTATTTTTCTATCACAAATGATGCTTAGTGTTGTCACAGCTCAAAGAAGCACTTCTTCCCCCCCTGTGTACAACAGTGAACACAAGAGGTTTGTTGTTTAGCTGTTATATCCACTTATACTTTCTGTTGTACTGGGATTTTATGTACACAGGCTCTGCCCTGTGGAAAGCTCAGGACTGATTTTTTTTTTAATAAGAAAGAAATGACAACTATAAGGTATTTTGTTTTCAGTCACACAGCATTTGTAGTTAGTAGTCCATGCTCAATTCCCTACAAATCAAGTAGGTAACTCAAGTCAGTTGTGTGAGAAAGTCGCATTACTTTACTTATCTAAACATGCAGGCTCTTTCTCCAGATAGCCTAGAAACAGAAAAACCTGGTGCTTAACAAAGTAAGGTCACAATTCAAGGCACCTACTCTGCAGAAAAATTCTTTTTAAAGGAAAGAGGTCTTGGTTCATCTTCTTTGAAAGGATTAGTCAAAGAAAGATGATTTTATTGCCGTACACTTGTAAACAATAATCTGCTTTCCTAGCACACCTTTGGTCCTGAAACTGCAGCTCCACAACCTTGTTCGGGTAGAAACGCGGCATCCCTAACTGCTGTTACATTTCCTTACTACTCATATGAAGTCTTCTTGGAGATGCATTTAGAAGTTTATTGGTGACTCATACATGTATATGGAATCACTTTTTATATTTAAGTGCTAAAGGATATGAAAATCTCCAAACCTGTAAGGCAAAGCTGTTATTAGCCACTCTGCAGATTTAGCAGACAGTGTATAAACACTGGACAGGAATGCTTATAATAAAAATAAACCCTCATTCTTCAGCTGTACTAGTTTAGGAATGGCTTTAGAATTAGCATATACTAGTGTATTTCCTTAAGAAATAAATGGGGTGGGGTTTTTTTTAACTGAGTGAACTAACTTTAAATACTGAATAAATAGGTATCACATCAAGCTAAACATTTTTATTTTCTATAAAGGCCTCTCCTTAATACTTTAATGCACAAAGATGTATTTCAGAGGGAGGGGAGAGGATGAGAAGAAAAGGCAGCTGTCACTAAAGACCCAGAGCATGTTAAAAACTGAAGAATGTTTTTCAGAAGACAACTCGGGGATAACCAGCTATATGAAGGGATTTGCAGGATAGTAGTAATATTAATTTGAAGAGAAAAGACAGCCTATAATTAACAATTACATTTTGAACTGTCTTCAAGTCCTGGCTCAGGAATTTTTATTCTCAGACACAAGTAGATGAAACATCTTTCAGAAGCAGCAAAGACAAGTGTCTGTTAAAGCTCCACATTTTTTTAGCGCTTATGCCTTGTTTATGTATCCGTTAAGTCTGTAGTGCTGTTCTTCCAGTTTCTTGAAAACAGCAAAAAATTCTCAGCAGAGAAAATGAAGTTAATGTGGAAAACTTTGTAAGATGATCAAGTTATCTTTCAATGCAAAAATATATGCTTCCCATCTATCAAAAATATGAGTAAAAACATTTAAAACTGACCTACAAAGAGCAAGATTTTAAAATAGAACTGACAGATTTTCTTTTCTTGTATTTTTATATTATGAACTAATTTATCTTATAAAGCTAATTAAAAGACAGGTGAATTTGAAAGTCAGAGACAGAAAACCAAACAAATTAATAATAGTTTTAATTTAAAAAATGGGAATATTCAACACCCACAAGACAATCAGTGTCACCCATTCTCTGCCAAAATCAAGAGTATTTGCAATATGTCTTGTTTCTCTCTGTAACTTTAGCACACACAAAACCAAACTGTTTTACAATTGCATCCTCTTTCTCTGCCTGAGTCTCTCACTGTTCTTTAGATGACTCCAGTTGCTGATGACTAACAGTTCTGAAATAATGATTCAAGAACATGCTTGTGAATCCCCCAGATGATTATGTGGGGAGGGACTGAGAACATGGAGAAAATTGTTCTCAATGTGCATTCGTCTGCATTGTTAATTGGCCCATACTCTGTGCTTTCCTGTCTTTTCTGAGTTATGGATCCTTGTAAATGCCCTATGTATAAGGAAGCAAACACATTCATATGTTCCACCTTGCCCCACCCCAGGCTCTTTTAAGAAAGAGGGGGAAGTAAATGTCAAAGTTGCTGAGGTTTTTTTTTTTTGTTTTAAATGATTTAAAACTTTTCCAGTGTCAAGCTCTCAGCAGTTCCACTGAGAGATCACAGACTAGAGCTCTGCTGGAACTAGATGTGCCCGTTTTTGTATGATGCTGTGAAGTTGGTAGGAGGAACTGCTTTTGAAGTCTCAAATCTTCTTTCCTCTGGTGAACCAGAAACTTGAGCAAGGCACATTAAACCAGTTTCTTCCCCATTTATGGATTAGCACCAATTTTGATGTTTCTTTTGGTGCTGCTTGCACTCCTGTTTTCCTTGAACTCCTCCAAATAATTCTTAAGGCACTAAAAATCTTGACCCATTTTAAGCTTGTTTTATTTATGACACTCCTTCTCTTATCCAGCCTTCAGAAGGGAAAGCTTTCTACATTTGTAACTGGCTAATACTTGAAGACAAAGAGAGAAGATATCAAATCCAGTAAATAGAGGTACCCACCTAAAAGCTAGGCAGGGATTTCAGTTCTTGGCCCCAGGATGGATACAAAGCCCAGAACCTGGCAAAAGAGCTTACACACGCAGTCAAGCCTGGGAAGAACAAGATGTCTCAGGAGAGAACATAAGCAAGAAGCTACTTAGGAATAACCTAAATAAAACATGCAGATACTCTGTGAGTACCTACAAGGGCCTAATAGTAAGAGGAGCTGTGCAGGAAGGTGATTCTCAGTCTGTCAGAACATGTGTGCACACAAAATCCATCTGATCCTGAATGCACAGATTTTTCACATGGGCCCAGGCCCCGCTGAATGCGGATGCTGTAGCATTGATGTGTTTATGCTGGACCTGGGTGTCCTGCTGTGAGGAGCAGTTTACACTTTCTGTTTCGAGGAAGCAGATTCCTGTTGACTTACCTGTCGACAAGCAAACAAGACAGGGCCTGTGGCCAATCCAAGCTTGAGATCTGCTGCTGTTGGTTTCCCCAGACGGTCGGCACATGATGTAAAATCCAGCACATCATCTATTAGCTGGGAAAAAAATAAATATGCAGATTATTTAGAAACTTCCTTTTTAAAAATGAGAACTAAATACAGAATAATACTTGTTAAAGAGAAGATTTGCAGAAAGGATTAAGACAGCCCACTTTGATTTCTAAAGCAGTTTGGAGAATTTTAGACTTTAGATCCCTTTTAGTTCAATAAAAGCACTACCTGAAAAGCTATGCCAACATTTTTTCCATACTGGTATGCAATCTCATGAACTTTGGGATCAGGGCAGCCTAGAATTGAAACCTGAAAAGACAAAAAAACTCAAGTAAATAGAAAGCTTTAGTTAGCATCCACTTTTAGTCCCTCACCATAGGTGTGACATAGCCAGCACAGGCAGAAGGGATCTGGGAAAGGCAAAAAAAAAAAAGCTGACTCAGGGGCACATTCTTGCTTATCTCTGTTCATGGAGACACACAATGAACCAAGCTTACTAGAAAACAAGGCTGAAAAGCAGTGTGATATTAAAACTATATTCAATTCTGGTCTGGAAAGAGATTAGCTTTATTAAATATTTATTAGACTTAAAAATTATAATGTAAGGATAAAGAGAGAAGATGTGGATGCACTGCACATGCAGGCTAGTGGTTGTATACAGTCCAGTGACAGGGAAATTAAATTTATTACATACATAAATCAGCTAGGGGGCAATTGGAGGTCAGACAACAGATAAATGGACATTACATCTCATAAAAGATCACAAAACTGGACGTGTTGAACCCAGTACAGCGGCAGTTGAGATAAGGAAGATTATTTTTAAGGTGATGTTAACTGTAACTGACTTGCTCAGGAAGATGAGTTAATTGGTTTGCAGGCAAAGGTACTGAGGGATAATTAGTGGCAAAGACAAGACAGCACATCAAGCTGGCAAAAGTGTCACTAAACTGAGATAAACAAAACATTTTAACTGAGTACAGATAAAGGAATCAACTATCTAAGAGGCAGAAATTTTGCTGAATAAACTCCACAAAACTAAAATACAGGGCACAAATTAAGGTTTGAGAATTAATATCTTGCCTCAAAGTAAGGGCACTTATGCTTTTGCATTTAAGCATTGAGTATACGCTTCACAAAATCAAGTTGGTTATATTTAAATACTCAGATTTATTTCATCCTTCAATAAGGCAATTAGGAACAGGGGGCAAAAATCCATCCTGGTTTATTGTAGGCATTCCAAATCCGCTGTGACTAACGGAAGGAGTGAAAATACATTTTATTTAACGTAAGGCTAAAAATATATGCTGGGAAAGCCACACAGTATAAATATATATATATATATAAACCACCCAAATATATATATATATATATATATATATATATATATAAATTCCTCTTTAAGACTGTGTAAGGTAGGATCATAAAAAAAACCCAACCCCCAAACCAACCCCAAATTAGAAGCAAGTCCAGTAGTAGCTTAGAAGGTGAACATGAAGAGGGAAATAAGAAACAACACTATATTCTAATAAATGTGATGGCACAAGATTAGAGATTATTTCATGCATCAGTGCACTTCATAACTGAGCATCAGAACACCTCCCACTCATAACCGGCATCCATGGATAATAACTAAAACCCAGAGGAATCTGGATGCCTAAGGCATTAACAGCATCTCACATTTCCCAATTTTATTTAAAAGAGGAGGACAGTACAGCAGGAAAATACTAATACTTATGTCTAATAATCATACAAAATCCTGAAGGCTATTAAACAGAGTGAACTGCAAATATGAGATATTTAAATAGATGTTGCTAGGGACTATCAAACTAGAGTATTTTGCCCTTTTATCCTTCTTTAGGTACTTGTCTCTTAAACAGCGGTATTTGCCCCAGAGATCTAACGTATACTGCTGTACCATGCCTAGCAAACTTCTAGTTGCTTCTGTAATATAAATCACATAATATCCGCAAGGCAGGGGGACTGCATCTACCCTTTTTCAATAAAATCTTTACCTACCACCACATTTCATCTCATGTGGAGGACTAAAATACGGATTTCAGTGGAACAAAATCCTAATTAATGGCAAAGGATCAGAACGGGCACTAGTTGGCAGAGGCGGAGAGGAAGTGCCATGTAAAGAGAGGAGCTTCCTCATTTAACTTTAAAAGTCAGGAAGAACAGAGCTACTCCTGTTGGTGGACAGTTTTCAAGGGACACAGACATCACCTATACAAAGAATCCCACCACTGTACGTACATGCAAAAAACAACCCTTAGACACAGAATAGAACACAAGAAAAATTCATCAATGCACAATTAACTCTCGCATCTTTGCAAGAGAAGACTGTCATAGCTCCTGTTCAGGTTATGAACATTTCTTGTTCATATACAAAAGAAAAGACAAACAAAAAGACAAAATCCAGGAGACTGATTTGCCAGTCATCCTCAAGTGAGCAATCCTCTAATCATGACCATAAACCTGCAACATGGCTGGGTCGTGTCTACCAGGGAGTTCCTTCAGGACGCAATTTCTCAAAATGCTCTTGTAGATTATTGCCCCCACCTGGACACTCACCAGGATGCAGCCAGGCAGCTTGTCAATCCCAGATGAAGTTTAACTGAAGCCATACTGGGAGATAACAGCATGCATTTGCAAATACAAATCAGGGTAATCAAGTCAATGCAATGATATGTTTAAATTATAAAGCTCATCCCTTAAAAACATCCTATAGCTCCCCTAATAGATATGACTTGTTGATGACAAATTTAATCTTGTAAGAATTCAGACCTGTCCTCCACTAAATCATGATGAAAAATCCTAACACCAAGTGGAACAAATTCTTTAGAAATGTTCTCTAAATTCAATAAAGCAATAAATTTGCTCGGTATTATTTCAAACACACTTCTTGCAATAAAAAGTTGTTTCTAGTATGTTATATGAGAGACTGTGAATCAATCTTGCCTCTTTACTGAATTTTACATCCGTAAAATATATAATCAGCTCTGGGTAGATAGATCCCGCTCTGATATTTAATATGTGACAATATGGCAGCTGGTGTTGAAAGCACTTGCACATTTCTACCCTGCAGGTCACAGAGGAAAACCTGCTGCTGTGCCAGGATATGCTTGTATAAACAGTACAAGAGATGTTTGTTCTTGCACTCCTAGATTTCTGAAAAGGAAAAGGCTCTAAAATCTTCCCCTTTTCCAGACTTTCTCCTCCATGCCCATCTCTAGAAGCAGTCAGGTTCCTGCCTTCTCATTCATGGCTCATCCACTGCTGTTCTTCTAGACAGGAGCACTGTTCCTCTTTCCAGTAGAATCACAGAATAGTTCAGGTTGGAAGGGAACTCTGAAAGTTATTTGGTCCAGTCATCTGCTCAAAGCACTTTACTTCACAGTTAGATCAGGTTTCTCAGGGCTGTGCCCAGTTGACTTCTGAGCAACTCCAAGGATGAAAAGTCCCACACTCTGTCTGGGTGACCTGTTGCAGTGTTTGACCAACCTCATGGAGAAATTTTTCCTAAGAGCAAACTGAATTTTTTCATGAACTTGTCCTTTCACTGCACCTCTCTCCATCCTCTCCGTGCCCTCCAATTACAAGGCTGGAGGATTCCCCCTTTGCCTTCTCTACTCCAGACTAAAACCAGCTCTTGGCATATCATCTGCTCCAGTCCCTGCCATCACGTTGGCCCTTCGCTGAACTCACTCCACAGTGTCCATGTCTGTCCTGGAAGAGGGAGGCCAGCCCTGTGGTCTCACACATGCTGAACAGCCCTGTATGTGCTGGCCATGCTGGCAGCGATGCACCCACAGTGTGCCTGTTCCTCCCTGCTGCAGGCACATCCTTACTTCCTCCAGGATCTTCAAATCCCTTTTTGTAACTGCTCCTGCCAAGGGGGTGGTGAGGGCCTCCCTGGGAGAGTGAGATGACTACCCAGCAGAAGGCCCCACACACTGCAGAGAACTATCTTGTCCCAAACCTGCATTTTCATGCATTTGACCTTTTCTCAAGTAACTAACATTTTAACATGCTAACCAAGTACCTGTTTATGAAGAATTGTACTTTTATAGAACTGAAGATTATCTGCCTGAATATCTGAGACATTTATGCTAATCTTTTTTCATAGCAAAAATTATAAAGAAGTATCCCCAAAGGACTGACTGTATTTTAAATAATAAGGAAATTTACTGGCTGACCATAATATCTGATACTACTGATGCTATTACCCTACTTCTGTCATTAGCCATTATTGCAGTCTGTGTGCTTAACTGGGCTGGGGGGACCAATTCTGCTGGTGGGGATCAGAGGTCTTATCTTCCTAGACACCAGTTCCACAATGTTGTAGGTTTTCTGATGGAGTCCTGTGCACACACCAAACGATGAACTAGTTACAGCAGGAGCTCACAGGTAGATCCAGAGCTGCAGACTATTTGTTTTCTTCGGTCCCTAAGGCAGACCTTCCACACACAGCCTTACCTCACACAAGGAGGCTGCATGCTTTCTCCTAATACAGAAATCAAGAATGTCAAGTGCAACTTTACACTTATCTCAAAGCAAGCATGATTTAATCCCTCTTCTGAAAGTATGCTGTGCAAAATATAAACGGCCTTATGAGGCTTAGGAATTCACATTATAGCAGGGTAAAAAAAGAAAGAGAACCTGCTCAAGTTATTTTGCCATCTCCAGCTTGCCTGATGACTAAACAGAAATTCCACTTCAGCTTTATTGTTTCTGAATTCTTGAACCAAAGTCACCTCTCGTGTTTCTTTGAAAAATGCCTTTCAGTAACTAAGGCTTCAATGACCGTCTGGGCCATCTACCACCATTTCCTTTTGCAATTTATTACTTTGACTGAAACTTTGTAACATTCCCCCATGCAGAACTATTGTAGAAATAAACTGGAGACTGGGATGGCTCTAACATCTTGAACAGACTATTCTGTCTATAAAAAAAGTATTTTGCTAACTTAAAGGACTTTGATTTAAATGCAGTAATGCTTTGGCATTGCAGAAGGTATCTAATACAGTGAACTAGACTGGTGTTGACAGACTCTATAATCTTGCTTAGATATTTTTCCAGGAATACTCTATTCTTCCATCTCTAAGAATGTAGAATGCTAAGATGCCATCTGAACTTGTTTGACATCTTCTTTCCAGTTAATACTTTTATTTTATTTATGCACAGCCACTAATCAGTTTTTCCCTATTATTAACAGGAACTGAACTGCTTTTAATGGCACACTAGCCTGGTTGTAACTGATGTTCTGAAAACCAATAATCTCTTTCCTTAGCTTTGTCCCTAAAAACAAAATATGAATACTCTTGATTCCCTAAGTGAATTTCAAGCTAGAACTGATGATCTGGATCATTTTCACTACAGAAAACAGATCTCCATTCTGATTCCATCCATTTCCTTAGTAGTCAAAGTCATCTGAACAAAAATGTGTCAAAACCCAAACATACCAAAAAAACCTCCAAATCTCAAACAAAAAAAATTCCCTTTTCACTGCTATCAATGGACCTCTCCTAATCCATGCAGAAAGAAACTGAGGGAGACATACATATACAACTCATTGCTGCTCTGTGCAGTAAGTATGGTTTTGCCATGAAGACAGTCCTCTCACTCGGCTTTCCTTTATAACACAAATCTTACAGCATATAAAATTCCAGCAATTCAGCAATGGAACAACTCAGACCAGCCACTAGAAGAAAAGCAGCCAACCACCACCCCCCCCAGCATTACAGCCTCAATCTTGAGAGAAGTGCTTAAAGCCTTAACTCTTGCAAGTCAGGAAAAGGAAAAAGCTCAAATTAGCACATTTGTAAGGAGAATCCACCCAGTGGGAAGGTGATTTCTTCTATCTGCAAAGATTATTTTAGAGAGACTGTCAAAGTGAACAGAAAAACATGTATATGTTTTTACTAGGATAGCAGAATAATGTGATGCTCTTTACAAGTCCAGGTGCCCACTGATATAAAGAAGACTTGCAAAGAAAATTCTTGCCAGGGTCATACTGCCATTAATATGAACAATCCAAAAGACTTAATTTCTTTCCTCCAACTAGAATGAAAGACATTTTCCCTCCCTATAAAATCCATGTCTCTCACTCTGTGTGATCCTTTTGATACAAGCAATTTTCAACTGCTGTCTGTTGCACAAATGTACCAGTTCTCTGAAAACAAAACAAGATGATTAACATTAGCAAAGATTTTTAATCTAATTCTCTTAGAACTCCCTCTTGCTATGGAATACACCAGAATACACCAATATACTGCCTTTAATTAAAAAAATAAAACTCTCTTGGGGTAAGATTATTGCCCACCTTCTCCATTTTCTGCACTAAAACTAAACATGTATTTTTGAATAAGAACATAATCTTGAGTTGGATCTTTTTGTAATCAAGTAACAAAACTGAATGACAGGTAGAATTGGATATAGCAACTGATAATTAAAACCCAGAGACAAATCATGTACATGCTTCTGTTCTTTTACAATATGGTCTACAGTATAAACAATTAATTGTTTCCTCCCACTGTTATCATTTAAGGTCTCACTACCAATGAGTAGGGACAGATGCCAAAGATGACTTAAAATCAAATTATAGGCTCAAGAATGATCAACTGAGATGAAAACTACTGCCTCAAGGTTGGAGAATTTCATAAATTAAAGGCTGCCACTTTTGAGTCCTTATTTTGAGTCAAGTGAGGATAGCAATAAATCTGTGTATGAATAAAAAACAGAAAAGAAAAAGTGCAAAACAATATTGGAGGCTACACAGCTGAATTGTGATAATATTCACAGTCTCAAACCCGTTCACATTCTGGCTGGATACCATTTAAAGGGTTTGCTTTGGAGGGTCTCCAGAGAAAACAGCAATAACTGGGAGTTTAACTGTGAAGCTCACAGTACGGTGTGTTAACTTGAGAAGAGACAGACGTACATACTGCTTTACAACTGTTTGCTATAAGACTCGCGGTCTTCTTAAAAGTCTTCTCGAGGTAGTGAGCAAATCTCTCATTCTCGTTTTCCTTGGAACCCAACTGGAGGAATTCACCTAAAAAGATGCACAGATGGGTGGTTTTATTTATGGCTTTACTGCTTAGGCAAGCAAATCTGAAGAATAAACAGAAAAAGACCTTACCACGCACCAGATCTTCAATCACCTGAGTTAGAACAGAGACGATAGTAGTATTTCCAATTCGGGCTAAAGCTACAGAAGCAGCTGAGAGGATGAAGTCACCAGCTAGAACAGCCTAAGAATAAAAAAAAAAAAAGGATCTCTTAAGTCTTTGCCAGTGTTAGTAGAGATGATACAATTTCCTTTATTTGGCAGATCTACTCACATCACATAACTTTCCTACATAAAGCACAAATATCTCATTGTAACAGAAAAAACAGAAGATCACCAAACGTTGAAATCAGAATAATTTTTGAATCTTATAGTGTTGTTTTTATTTTTCTATATAAGCTCTGTCCTCCCTGTATGCAATACCTGAATACGTGTTTGCCTATGAAGTTTTTTTTGAACATTAGTTCTCTATTTGACCATTCTGTTGTGACTGCTACACCATGTGAACTCTGAATTGCCCTAAGTTCTGGTGCGTCAGCAGTGTATTTCCTTCCTTGGATTTTCTGGTTAAGACCTTCCTTGTAATGTGCTATGAAGAAACACCACTCTCAAAAAAAATTTCCTGCTGACTGAAAACATTTTTGTTTTCACTAATGATCAGACTAATATACAGTGTTCAAGATGAGGTACAAGTTCAAGGTGTTCCAATAGCACTGCAGAGAATGGCATAGGGAATGTAAAATCAGTAAGAATCACAGAATGGGTCAGGCTAGATGGGACCACACGGTCATCTGGTCCAACCTCCCTGCTCAAGCAGGGTCATCCTAGAGCACATGGCACAGAACTGTGTCCATAAAGTTCCTGAATTTCTCCAGTGAGGGAGACTTCACAACCTCTCTGGGCAACCTATTCCAGTGTGCAGTCACTGCACAGTAAAGAAGTTCTTCCTCGCGTTCAGGTGGAACTTCCTGTGCATGTTTCTGCCCTGTGGCTCTTGTCCCATTGCTTGGTACCACTGAGCAGAGCCTGGCTCCATCCTCTGGACACCCTCCCTTCCGATACTTATAGACACTGATGACGTCCCCTCTCAGTCATCTCTTCTTGAGGCTGAACAGGCCCAACACTACACACTACAATCACTCATTATCTAATGTTTTCAACAGTTCAGAAAAGGAACACCCACAAACTGTGTACACCTCTCATACTTTTTCCATCATATCCCAAGACCTAAGGATAGTAACTTTACAAAACTCTAGGTGTTTGTGCTTTGCTGAAATTCAAAGGCAAGTCTTGCACTTATTAGCAAACTCACCTTCCTCTCTCCCCATATTTGATTAAGCGTTCTTTTTCCTCTGCGAGAATTTGCATCATCAATAACATCATCATGAACTAGACTGGCTGTGTGGATCATCTCAGCAATTATGGCCACAGAGCGCTGGCTTGCTTGCACCTCCCTAAAATAAAAAACAAGAACTGTCAAACAATTAAATCTGTTACATATCGTGCAATACACTAAAAGAAATCCCTACTAAAACTAAAAAATGTTTTTCTGAAAACAGCTGTCGCAGCTTTTCTGTGGTCTGAACCCCATTTTCAAACCTGGAATTGGGAAGACAAGAGAAGTTAACATCACATTAATACAGTAAGTGCAATAGGATGTTTCCATCCTTATTAAAGGCCTATTTCTACCTTGCTGCATTAACAGTACTGCAAAACTCCTGCGTTATTGACTCTAATCCCTCTAAATCCAGATTGCAATAAATAGCACAGCATCAAGGACGCTTGGTTTCAGGAGATGGAAAACGGCAGAGAAAAGAATGCCAGATACCTTTGTAGATGAGTTTTAAGTTTTCCTTATCTCTGTATTGCTCTACCTATTAACCAGCATCACAAACTCCAAAGCTAGATAACTCTACTAACCAGCAAGCTGGAGAGATCAGAAGGCACAGAAACCTGTATTCTACATCTGAAAGACATAACTCATGGATCTTATCCTTTATGTTATCTGATTACCTTAAAACCTCAGAGGTTCTTCAAAAGCCTGAGGACTTAACTGGAATTATACCGCAATCACTTTAGGACTGTAAACACCAACTACCTAACACTTACTGGAATTCAGCCTTTGGGATAATCTAACACTGATGAGTCAACTCTCAGTAGTTCACACCTACTTTATTTTTTAAACTAGGTGAAACGGAAGGTAATGGAACAACATAGAAGGAAATATCTAGGGAACAAGACTGGCAAAATTAGCATAAAAGAGCCTACCTAGCTCTCAAAAAGGACCATCTACCCTATTATCCAATTGCCACTGTCTAGTTCTGTACCATCTTTTTTTCTACCTCTTTTCATCAAGGGTTACATGCAGGATCCCAGAAATGGCTATCCCAGACAGCTTTGTCTCATAGCTGTAACAAGCCCACATGGACGCAAAACACCAACAAAACCCAATAACCAAAAAAAACAACAAAAGAAAAAATTACTTCTGATATAGATACCCTACTTCTGGTATACAGACAACACAGAAAATCACACTGTTTTCCAGTAGAACAGAAAAAGAACTGAAACAAAAGACAATAATTCCAGCTCAGCTGTAGGGAATTTAAAGCCTTCCTGCAGTGCCTATGTCTATTAAAATGTAGTGATTAATCACAAAATGAAAGAACATCTTGCAGTGTGCTGACATAACACTGCATTCTGACACCTACCTCTACACAGAATTCTGCATTGCTGTCAGTGGGAGTTTTACATCCTGAACAATAGCAGGATGAATGCATAGCTCCCAGGCTCTGAAAATGTGGCATTTATACAACAGAAAATAAGAGCTGGAAACCTTCATGGTGGTTTGAAGGCAAGTTTTACTGTGGAGTAATAATTTAGTCAAATGTTAGTTCAGTGTAAATAGTTTTCCAAAATAAACTATTCTTACTAAGTAGGAGAAAACTTACCTTCAAAAAACTGTAAAGGTCTCCAGCCTCTTTCATGCACTGGTCTCCTTTTGGGGATTCCCTTTTTCATTAATAATGTCAGCAGACTGGACTTCCTGCTGGGAAGCAGCAGTAAATGGCAACACTCAACTGACACGCCAAAATCTTTCAGTAGTATGAAGGCAGTACAAAACCAGATATTTCAAAAGCAGGTTTTGAAAAGTTCTGCATTTTAGTGCATGTCATCTCTGACAATGACTAAAAATGGCACAGGAATGCTAATGGTTCGTGTGTCTGGTTTCCAGAATGTTATATCAAATGTGATAATTTAATCTGGAAGTTTTTTTAAAATTACTATTTCCATAAAGTCTCAAGCAAGATTCTTTCCATCACTGGCAAAAAAAATCTGCAATAGTTTCCTACAAGCATCTTGTGAGAGTAATTCTGAATCAGAGCATGCCTATTTTAGGGGAAAACACACAAGAAAGAGGATCCTTCTCATTCCCTGCCATTTTTCATTCAGCTTTGCCTGCAAGACAAAAGCAAAAAGTGGCAGTAACTCAAGTCAATAGATAACTGGGCCTGCACTTACCCAGTAAGTGGAAAGATGCCATTTTTAGGTCATTCTCAAAGTAAAGACACCCCAAGATGATACGTACTCACACAGTCTTTTTGTACAACTGTAAGTTTATCTTTTTACATATGCAATATATTAAATTTTAAGTCCTTGAGCATGTTCTGTTTTTCAGGAGGACCTCCCCTGCTTGATTGTGTGATAAGGTTCTATTGACTTACAGTACCTTGAGGTGTTTGTCATTACAGGACTTGTTTCATGTACACTGAACAAGACCAAGGCTCACCTTATAGGTTAAAAAAAAGTCCAAACACATCTCTCCCTACAAATATCCCTCTTCAAAAAAGACAAAACCCCCACAAACAGTGAGGGGGGAACTCAAAATGATGCAAACCAGTATTCACACTCTGAAACAAAGAGCTTTGCAACGTGTTTGCCAGTAAGTAAATATTTTGCCAATTTAAAGATAGGAAATTGCAAGAGAACTTGCAAAAGACCTTGCAAAATTTCTGTGTTTTAACCACACTTCTCCAAGTACATTTCTGCTGTTAAGCCCCTGTGGCTGAAACAACCATTACAGAAATACAGTCTGTGACATGGAGGGCACTACAAACTAGGGGAAGCACAAATAATGTATGTGTTAATATGGGAGCAAATTGCACAGCAGCTGAAAACCAGCAGAGTACAGGCTTCTGACAACCATCATTTGGGGGAGTGAAAGAGGACTAAGGTTGCTGGCAGGTCTTCATATCTTTAGGAAATATTCTATCGAGTTTAGCCAGGTCATTATACATAAATGTTTCTCACACTATTCTAATGAATTTACTTCCCTTTTCCCCCCCTGTTTTCTCTCTTGAGATGTCTCTGTACTTCTTTGGCCCTTTCTTTTTTGTCTCTCATTTTGGTTGCAGAAAGAGAAATAAAAACTCTTATTTGCAAACACCTTTGGAGAATACACTCTAAACAGAAACATTAACTCCTGTCAAGCTAAGTGGTAATTCTGTGAAATTCTGCACACAGGTATGTGAAGAAATGCCAGCAGATGTGTGAAATTGAGGGTTTGTATGACCTCAGGTTAAACTATTTACAGTAATTCTCACTCTCACAGACAGCTTAGTTGCTATCAATAAGCAAAAAGCCACTGCCCAAGGGACTTGGACTTCTGGCACTTAGAACTTCAAGAGAAAACAAACAACATACCAACACAGAACAATTTGAGTGCTTCAGCCACTTATATTTTTGATAATTCTTTATTACAACTGTCATTTTCCTTATTATGACTACAATAAAGTGACCTCACTCTAGAAAAACAGTTAACTTGCTGAGGGTATTCGAATTACTTTGCCTTCATCAAATCTCAACAGAAATGATCATGTCACCTAACCTGTAAGCAGAGATATCTGGGCATTCCACTCCATTCTCTTGAGAAGTCTCAGTTACTCTGGTGGGACTCGGTGAAGACAAAGAGGTCTCTCTGCACTGCCTCCTAAGATCAGGACCTATAACCTTACTAAGTTGAGTCCTTTTATTGTAACAGCCAAACAAAACAAAGTATTCCTTTTATACAAGTATAGCACAAAAGAAGAAAAAAATAACCCCAACAAATAAAAGAGCAGGCAAAAGCATGCTGGGTCTAGCAAGTTATATGACAGTTGAGAATGTGAGCAAGATGAAGCAGAAGCTCAACATCAGTAACACAAACCCCAGAGGCAAGATAAAAAAAAGAAAAATGCTAGGGATGAACAGCACAGGATATTGGTTCACTCTACAAATCTACAGATACTGCAGTCAGTGTCTTTGACTACATGTGTGGGAACCAAAGCTTCAACAAAATAAAACATGTCTGGGAGAAGAATCAATATTAACTGAGGAAAAGAATGGCAAAATACTTTAAGGAAAATGACAAGCTGAAAGAGGAAAAACATCTTAAAAAAGTGTTGTGAGAAGCAGAATGAAAGACAAGTATTTTTCCCCTAGGGTCTACAGAGAGAGTAGCAGACTTACAAATATACAGTGTTTCCTTCTCTACATATACAATTTTCCTCGCAAACATTAATAAATTGGAAGAACAATTCGTCACCTGGAAACAATGCTGCTTTAAGAAACAACAATAATGAAACCAGTATCAGCGTGAACTGGAAGTATATGTATATACAGAGCAGGTGTAACACAGCCTGCCTCAAGAAGCTTGAAAGCAAAAGAAAAGAAAATGCCCATAAAACTTCATTAGCTCATAGGAAGTGAATATCCACACTTTGAGCGTACATTCTTTGGGCATGGCCCAGCCAACCCTCAAAAAACATCGGTCATCATGCATGAACCAAAGAGCAGTACAGTGAAGACTTGTACCAACATATGTGATATTTAATTACAATCACAGGCTTAGAGAAATTGGCAAGAGGCAAAGAAGAGGAAGGTAAATACCCTGAGATTTCATTATATTTCTTTGCTGAAACATTTGTTCTCCCCACTCAGACTTTCATTTTAGAAGCAACATATCAGAGATAGTGACTCAGTCTGGCTTATACAAGGAACATTCAGATTATCGAGGAGGCTTTTAAAACACCAAACTGCAACAGATGTACAAAAGCTGCCAAATGACACAGGCATGTATAAATCAGAGGACTTATGCTGAGGGCTGGCTACTGCAAAGCAAACACCCGCCCCAGGCATATGTGTCAGTTGAACTCGGAGATCACACTTTCTCACTGGCATAGGGCAGGTCTCAAAACTGGTCTTGATGGTTTCGAGACACGAGGACAAAAATATGTCCTTGAACATATATATATGCCAAAACCCAGCAAATATGTTTTGAGCACAAAGGCAAATTCAGTCTTTCTACCACTATTTCTCTTTGATTCACTCTTCAACTCCCACACTACATGACATCAGTTCCAGCCTTCTCAGTATTGCAAGCATAATTTCGTTCATAAGCTCCTCATGCTGCACACTAGAATGAGATAAAACTATTTTTTACTGTTATTCTGACTAGAAAGATGCTCCAAAAACTCACTGCCCCAGCTGTTAAAAGTCTCCTAAGTTTCCATCCTCTTAGCAATAGGAGTCTTTGTCTTAATAGCTCTTTCACCCTGTTCCTGATAAATTTGCAGACCACAAGTCTTCATTCTCCATAATTATCTCTGCAGTTCATGCCTGAAGCTACCTGGACTTCTTCTGAACACAGGGATCTGACACTGAATCTGATGATTTTAGGAAGTGTTTTATACACTGCCACAGCTAAACTGGATATACTAGGGTTGACACACGCTAGGATAACTTTAAGGTTTTTCATAGAGAAGGTGGCTGCAAACCACAATGGAGTTATGTCCTAATGGCACACACATAAGCCTGCAAGCTCAAGCAGAAATTTTTGGTTTATTGTGCTTCCTTATATTTCAGCATGGATGGCTGATGTCATCAGTAAGTGCCATCATTATGCTCCTGTTTTTCAGGTCAAGATCACTCATGAAAATATTAAGCCAATCAGTGCTGTGACAAAGGACATCCCTGAGGAGTTTCACAACCAATATTATTCCTTTTGCTGTCTCTAAGAGAATGACATAGAGCAGTCCTGAATGGAGAACAGAATCAAGCTGAGGCAAAGTTCACTAATCCTGGACAATGTTTTTGTAAAACAAGGGGAACTGGCACACATAAGACAGGACACTGCCAACTAGGTTTTGCCTTCTCCTTTGAAACTATATTCACATAGGAGGGGGTATTCAGGGAGAGGTACCACAAAACAGCAAAATATATGCCATGCTCTGAGGTAGTAATCAAGTCCAACAAGGCATTAAACTACTGCTACAGAAAAGTTGATATAAGAGCTCAGAGAAATCCCCTTTAACACTGACAAATTAGTTTAGAAACACTTCTGGAAAGGGACCAAAAATTTGTTATTTGACATTCTATACAAGGCAAGACTGGAAGCGCAGCTGGAAGGCAGAGAACACTCCAGCCAACGTCTTTCCTCAAAATGCACACAGCAACTGATAGGAACGTGCGGAAAGAAGCATTTGCTATGAGCCAGAGCAAGGACTGATAGAGAGTATAGGTGAACACAATGTTCTGCTCAGTTAAAACTGCTTTCAAAAGACAAGATCATAAGGATTACACCAGCTCTAAGATTAGATTCTTACATTACAGTATAGAAACTTGCTCCTAGATGGTGAAAAAACCCTCCTGATTGTTTTGAATGTCTCACAGCTTTGAATATAATCATACCAATTGCTTAATGGCTTTTCTGCATAATTATTGAAAAAGCTTATGAGAGTCTGTTCTCGCAGCAAAGTTCTTACCTGTAACAAGAGCTTAATAGGAACAGGAGTGGTTACAAATGAAAATACTTTTAAGGAAGTTCATATAGTTTCTAATAAAGCATTTACGCAAGAAGCTAGAATTGACTAAAAGCCTTACAAATATCCTAATTTGGCAACATTATTTATCCATTACCAGTTACAAGTGCAGTCTACAATTTTAGACATGGAAAAATGTAATAAATCCAGCAGTTCCTTTTGCACTGGTAACTACAAAAATATAGCTTCAAGATGGAACTTAAATTCAGGTTTTACTGAGGAGCGTTTTATTTTCATAAAGTTACTAGACATATTTTTTGGAAACACAAGAATTATAACTTTCAAGTATGATTTATGTATCTAAAAGTGACCAACTCACTTGGAATTATTATGGTGAATGTTGCAAGCCCGAGCCATTAGCACCACAATCATTGGTCGAAAGGCCTTTCCTTTCCCATCAAAGTAATAATCACACATTTCCTTAAGTTCTGCTGCAGAGACAAGTAATTCCTACATAAAGGACAAGAACATTTCAGCATAGAAGTCACAAAGTCAATCTGTTTAGTGTAAGTAAAACAATATGCGTGTATAAGGTTATTGCCTGCGTTCATTCCACCCAGTGTAAGCTAAAGTTGTTTTTAAAATTACTGTGAGCAATCTGAAACATAAATGTATTTCATCACTGCAAATCAGGAGACAAAAAATTGCATTCTGGTTCTATAAAACATCAGAAATGCTCCTTTTGCCTTCAGTTTAAGCTTCAGACAGTTGTTCATAAACATAAATAATATTCTTTCAATAAGTGTCGCCCAAGTTGATGGTTTCTATTAAAAACAATCATTGCAACATCCCAGAATAGTCACCAAAATCCCTTACCTTTTTAATATCTTCATAGAGATTCTTCAAGTCTTTTCTACCAAGTTGAAAAGGGTCTTGGTATTTTTCATCACTAACTGTCTTACTGCAGCTGCACAAGTGGGATGTACTTGTATGATGAAACCTGGTGACAGTGTTTTATAAAACAGTAGTGTTGTTAAAAGCAAACTTTCCCTGATTCCTCAAACGGAAACATTTGAAAGCATTTCCTCCTCCTTCTCTTTCCTCACACAAGATGTAACCAAATGGCTAAAACAGATGAAGGCATCAAAACACTCTTTTCAGTCAGATAGTAAGGTAAGCACAGCATAGCTACATATTGGTGATCATAAATCTTTAGGAGCTGGCAAAGCGCAAACAGGAACACCCCCCTGCCCTTAACAGATTACAGAAGTCTTCTGAGACACATAAAACTACATTTCTCTCAATGTACTCCTTTTGAAGACACTATAGATAGTATAGCCTATAGTTGGAGATAAAGCCTTCATCTTCCCATAATATAAGTATTCTGTTAATTTCTTCCCTCTCTTGTAAACCCCTGGAAAAATATTCCTGAATTGCATTTGAAATTTTCTAATTTGCACACCCAGCTACATTATAAATTAAATCAATACTTCCAGGTAGCATGATGATGCTATGAATGTTCATCAGGAAACGGGGGAAGCTCCACCTGTAGGCATCAAGCATATGCCTGATTTACTTTTTTTGTTTCCTGGAGTTGAAGTTTATGTTTCTTATTATATTTCCTTTTCCAAAGTGAACCATGTGTATTTTCTTGCAGCATTCCTGCTTTGCCTGCTACTCTCAAGGACAGAGGACTTGGATTCAGATTTGGCAGCACAGCAGCAGTCTACACGGAATTATCCAACTATGTATTAGAGTGAGCAAAGTTTATAGCTCACAGGTATAACTACTCAGTTCACCCAACAACTGTGTCTTTACCCATTACACAACAATACGACTCTCCAACTTACCGCCAAAATACATTACATATTTTTGGAAACGACAAAGCTGAACTTCTTTGGGTAAAGTGACACATCTGTACAAAATAAAACCAGGGTTAATTTATTAGAGCTTTAAACTGACACAAAACATTCACTACAAAAAACATGTATCTGTAGAGCACTACTCTGTTTCTCCATTTTAACAACCCTGCATCAAAGGGAGTCTCATAATCTCCTTCCATATCACATGAGACATGAGTGATAATGAGAGAATGTGCCAATAAGCACATTAAACTGACTCTTCCGCTCAGGAGTGTTGGACTTTCTCCCCTTGCAGGACCAGCCCAGGAGCCTTATCAGTTAAATTACCAAAACTGCTCTAACGAAACCTTACTTTTGCACTTGTGCAAGGTGTAATTTTCAAACGTTCCCTGTCTTGCAGATAAATCTGGACTGCACCAGTCAAGGCACAGAGAAAAGGGCAAGAGCTATTTCAGTAAACCAGTACACTAACAGAAGAACATGTCCTTGTTTTTCCCTGAAGCAATTTCAATTCAGCTTGTTGCTTATGATAATCTACACCTGCCTATCTCCCTGCTAGATGTCCAGAATCTAACTTCCAAACCTAGCAATGTCTCCAATGATCTCTGCCTGCAGACATAGCCCAGGAGCCTGAGGGAAGGCACAGTCCCAAGTACACGATGTCCAGCTGAGAAAGGAAGCACAGCTTTTGCTATGCTCCTGGCAGTCCAGCCAGGACGACCCAGCCCTGCCCTCCAACCAGCCCTGCCCTCCAACGCAGGCTGACTCAGGGGCCTGCTGGGCTGAGCCAGCCTGAAATCACTGCAATCCACGTGTTCACCAAACTGTCTCCGGAAAAGCCTGCAAAAGAATATTCAAGAAGACCTAGGACTAGAGAACCTGCTTCTCATGCCTCAGTGTCTCCTCGTTTGTAGATTTAAGTCTCTCCTTCGACAGAGGGAGCGAAACAAAAGCACTGTAATGGCTCAAGGACAACCTTTCATCCTCCGTGCGTATGAAAAAAGGCCATGCAAGGACACAAGGGAAGTACAGGAACCCTAACTTATTCCTCTGCAACTCACTGCTGTTGCAGCCCTACGGCTGAGACCTTTGTAAGTTGCTCTCTCATACATCTCATAGTGTTCTGTTGTTAAAAAATAGCTGATCTCTTGCTAATCTTCCTTCGACGAGGGCACAGACAGACTCCCTCCTTTACACAGCTGCTTAACACTGGCTCATGCAAGATGCTGGACACATCAACCAGAGCCCTTTACCGCGGGTAAGAACAGCCGTCTGGCCTTGTGAAGAAGCTGTAAACGAACGCAGTGAGAGAACTGCTCCCACCTCGACTCACACACAAACGCGTTCAAAATCTCACACTAATGAGAACCGCCTTCCCTGCTCCCACCTAGAGAAGGCTCTGCGAGGTTCACCACACTAACCAATGCTGCCCCGAAAACCCTTAACCCAGTGTTTAACCTTGCACCGAGCGCGCTCCTGCCCCCAGCAAGGACCCCCCGGCAGGGAATCGCCTACGGGCCTTCGCCCTTCCCGGTCGGGGGGCTGCGGAACGCCTGTGACCGCCCGGCCCCGCGCCCCGCCCGGGCCCCCTGCCCCATTCATTCCGTGACCTCCCGGCGCCCGCCGCACTCACCGCGCTGGGGGCCGGCGGGGCGCGGGGGCCGGGGCGCGGCACGGAGCCGAGCGGCGGCGCCCGGCGGCACGAGGCGCCGCACCGCCACCACCACCGCAAGGCCATGGTGTCCCCCAGCCCCGCCGCGCCGGCACCGCCTCTCGGCACCGCCGCGACCCGGACGCGGAAACCCCTCGCCGCCACCGCCCTCCGGCGGGGTGCCGGCAGAACACGGGGGGGGGACGGGGAGGGCAGCGGGCACCGCCAGCGCCCCCCGGCGGGGCGCCGACGGGGACGCCCTGGCAGCGGGCACCGCGCACCGCTTGCGCGTCTCGCCGCCCCCTCTTTGAGGCAGGGAGACCTCAGGCCGAGTGTCTTTGGGGACTCGCTGAAGGTTTGGGGACATGTGGTGGCCCCCCTGGCTGGCCACCTGCCTGGCGTGGGGCTGTGTGGCCGCGCTGTGCGGCTCCCGCGGGCTCTGCCTGGCCCCGAACGCCTCCCGCCCCGCGCCGGGGCAGTGCCCGCGGCGCCGGGGAGCGGCGGATCTCTGCGCCTGGGCCCTGTCCTCCGACAGCCTCTTAGGTACGGCCTGCCCTGCCCCGGGCTGCGTACGCCTGCTCTGCCCCGAGGCTCTTGCTTGGTGGGTTGTGGCAGCTGCTAAAGCAGAAACTAAGTGAAGACCTGATATACACAAATACTACTTTTAAAATTAAAACCAGAGTGGCCGTAAGGAGCTTTTTTGGTTTATTGGTTGGTTGATGTTTTCTTTTCCGAGTCCCAGTTAATGCAAAATTGATAACCTGACACCTCACTGGCAGTACACAAAACGTTGTAGCTCTCAGGCACACAGAATTGCCTGTAATCATTATGGTAATTTATATGATAACATTACAGAACTAATTTCATCAGGTGACACAATTCCTTGTGAGCATTAAGAAATAATAGTCAGTGATGAATCTTGTGTCAGCTGGCTATAACAGGATTTGTCAATAGAGGTATTGACAAACATGGCTAACAGTAACAGTCCAGAGATGCTAGCTCAAAATTTTTACAAAACAATGTCTATAAAGTATTAGGATTGTATAATTAATGTGGAATCGTAAGATTGTTGCAAGCAAAAATCCATAAAGATGGTAAACCACACAGTATTAGTTAAGTGTTTTAAAACAATATTCATCCTCTGTTACCATGGATTGGGGCACAGAATAGGTCCGAAGGAAGAATGAAGCACATCTTCTGAGTACATATGTTATGCTACAGCGAGAACTACATCTTCTGAGCCTTTCATTCACTGTTTACATTGCTCAGAAAAGACTTCATCAGGTTTCTTAGGTTACATGGTGATCATTGCTGCATATGGACTATATGCAGCAGTTAATGGTGCACAGTGACTTAAATCTGTTGCACTACATTGTGCAGCACTGAACTACATTCAGTTGTGGGAATAGCTGAACTCTGTCTCATATAAATATCTTTTAGGGTTGTATATAATGTAGTGCAATATGAAACTACTTAGATATGGTTTGGATGTTAAAAATAGCATGCCCTGCTAGATTCTTTTAACTGCAGAATTCAGTCTTTCTTTTCAAAAATTCCAAACAGAATAAAAACCTAAATTTATTTGGCCTTGCTTTTCATGCAGGCTTAATTTAGATTGTGGTAAATACTTGAGTTTTAGTTGTTTCTGAATTATTTTTATTTGTTTTAAGATGAAAGGCATTAGAAAGATATGATTAATTTTTTTAAAAGACATTTTTTCTCTCTTTCATGTTTACAGATCCTTTTCCAGTTGATGTGATCCAGGAAAATTATGTCCGTAATGTGAGAAACTGCATTTTTTCAATTGTCTATCCTACACCTTTTAAATCTAGAGTTCGTCTTGTAGCTGTTTCAAAGGTTGGTTGTTGTTTTTTGTTCCTTTAGTAGAGATTGCTAATATGTGTACTAAAGTATATTTTAAAGTATATTTTAATATTCATATGCTATTTATTGTAAAAGCATCTCATCACTATATACTTTAAACATATTTAAAACATACTTAAGCATATATAAAACATATTGTGAACTGTCTGTAGAAAAAACATGTTCATTACCACTGACAATTCGATCATGTTCAAGTACCAACTGTATTCTTTTTTTCTCCAGGAGGTTCTTGAAAATATTTTGGATCTTGATATATCTATCAAAGGAACATCTGATTTTCTTGAGTTCATCAGTGGTGGGAAAGTGATAGTTGGGTCTGTTCCATTGGCCCATAGGTATGGGGGTCACCAGGTAACTGTGGCACTCATTTCTTCCAAGTTGAACTATGTAGCATTTGCATGTGAATTATACCTTGATAATACCTGTAAGTACATGAACACTTATTAACATTTTGATTGCAGATTTGATTTTCATAAGGGGCTGCAGGTGGAAGAAAACTATAATATTCTTTCTCAGTACCATGTTTACTTCCTCTGCTTTTGTATATTCCTGAAGCAAATTATCGTTTTGACTTCCATTAGCTGCTGACTCTGCTTGGCACCCCTGCAGCTTAGCCAGCTCTGATTCGTGACAGGTATTATCAACTCAGAGGAGTGAAAAAGGGCAGAGCCTCACTGCAATACCATGATTAATAAGAGTTAAGCTTTATTGCAATTAGTGTGATTATTAATGGAGAAGAATGGTAGAATTTAGTTTGTAATTTCCAATTAAAAATACCAAAACAAGCCATGTGAGTTTAGAGGCTCGTTATACAAGCGAGGCAGGTCTGTAGCTGTACATCATAGCTGGAAGGTGAAAAAAAGTGGGGATTACTGCCATTATCCTTTTTCTGTGGTTTTCTGATTAATTATTGGTGTGAGTGTGGAAATAACAGCTTTAGGGATCAACCTCATAATGACTGTGTGAGAAAATGTGTCATTATATTGTGTAGAACACAGAGAACCTACATGTAATTTGTATTGTTTCAAGTATAACTGTTATAAATGGTAGAAGAAAATAACTTGATTTTAATTTTTGTCAGTTTGGTACCTGGGCAGGTCAGCTGGGAGATGGAAGAGCCCACTTGGTTGGAGTATATACAAACAGGTGTGACATTTTTTTAAATGACTGATTCAACTCTGTGTTCGATTTAGTTGATTGATGGATAGCTCAAGGTGTACTGTTAAAAATGCTAATGGTATTTTTGCAGGCATGGTGAGAGGTGGGAACTGCAGTTGAAAGGGTCAGGAAAGACCCCATACTCCAGGTAAGTTGCGGTTGTTCTGTGTACGCTAAAACTGAATGTTTTCTTTTTGAAATTTGCTTTGATTTTATGACCTATTCCTTATTTCTCTGTTCTTCATAGGAATGGAGATGGAAGAGCTGTGCTTCGCTCTTCTATTAGAGAGTTTTTATGTAGTGAGGCCATGCACTATCTTGGAATTCCTACAAGCAGAGCTGCTAGGTATTTTTCTTTTTTTTTTCACAGTATCTTCATTTACAGGTAATTTTGTGACTGAGTTTCACTGAGCATCAATAATGGAGGACAGTTAGTTTCCAAGATGATAGGTCTTTTCATATGGGTGCTATCAGAACAAAATATATCCCTCCAGTTCTATAGATTTTTGGATAAAACTTTCCAATAATAATAAGCTCCAGCAATTAATCACATCACTTTTGTCTCTGCTATGCTTTAAAATACTACTTCATTTGAAAACAATATTGTGTACTGTCTGTGTCTAGCGGTAAACAGCTGTTGTTCACTGGTAAGACTGTCTTAACAGAGTTACCTTAGCTTGAAATGTGGCTCATCTTGTAAAGAAAGTAAAAAGTGGAACTTAGATCGAGTAATTATATCTGACACTAACTTGCCTCTCCATGGTTTATGATATTTCAATCAAGAGTTTTGTCTCTTTAAAATACAGAGAAATTGTTCTCTTACCACTGACTTGCAAAACCAGTAGGGCTGGATTCCTGCCCTGTAAGCAGTAATAATACCTTTAGTGTATGTGGATAATCAATGACTCTATTAATACATTTTTCATGGTTAATAAGCGAGTCTTTTATTACACTGAAGTTAAACATTTGAATAAATTTTCCTAGAATCCAGCCAACTAGGAAAATGTTGAAAGTGGCTATTTTTGTACTGTTATAGTCAGTCAGTTGCACATTTTAAGATTGGTGGGAAAAATTGTCAGTCATATGAACAGATGTTAATATTGGAGGTAGTACTGAATGTAGGCAATTGCTCTCAATTCTTTGTTTATGCAAACACCCCTTGAGCAAAGAGAGAGATTTTGTAAAAAAAAATTCCAAAACTAATTCTCTTTGAATCAAAGGAGACTTAATACTTCAGTCATTTGGATGATTTTCTCAGAATCAAGTAACTGATTATTTTCAGATTATCATGTTTAAAATATCAAGTTGATTTTGTGTTCTAAGTAGTCTCAAGTCTGTACTCCAACGTTTAAGGCTTCAAAGAAAGTAAATGTTCTGCAGAAAAGGCCTGTATTCAGCTGCCACATGTCTAGGTATCTGTATTTGCAAAGTGTCTGCAAATCCCTCTAGCATTAGTTCTATCACATTTGCTCTGTTGAAGTGCAGTGCTTGTAAATGACATTTTTGATGGTTTATTCAGTGACTTCATCCTGAGACCCTTTGCTGTTGGCTGTTAATGCAGAACTTTAAATCTGTCTGAATATCAGCAGGAAAGCATCAGGCAGGTTATAGCCTCTCTTTGCTGTCGTCTCAACAAATTGTTCAGTGCCAAACTAGTATGAAAGTACTCTTTAAGTGTGCGCAAATTCTACTGAGCACACAGTGTGCTTTAGTTCTCTGCTGGCAGATTGGTTAAATGCCTGGCTCTCTTAACTGCTGTACAAGATCTCCAGACTGTTTGCAAGACCTAATTTAGAAAAACCCCAGCTGACATCCATGTTCTTCCCAATGGGGAGCTGTTGTACTGAGGCTGGTGGGATGCACTTACAGAGGTCTTGTCACATCTTGGCAGAAGTGGGAGGAAAAGCCTTACAGCTTATCCCAGAACACCCAGCAGGTTGGTTTGCTCTATTAATGTTAAGTACTGTGTTCCCAATGGGGTGCTACAGTTTATGACTGTTCTGCCAGACAAAGAACACTTCATACAGTACCATTTCAGTCACATACTGGGACTAGCAGTGAGCAGTGTCATGCATTAGGTCAAAAAAGTGAGCTAATATGCATAGTTTTCAGAGTGGCCTTTACTTGCATAGGGCTTGATGTTCATGCAAAAAAGCAGGCAGAGCACTTTGGAGTGTAAAGTCCAGCCCTTAAGTGAGAGCTGGGTAGGGAGGGGTATAATCCATCCATCCTTCCGTGAGTGCTGTTCCAAGCTTCTTTGGTGTAAGAGCAATTTCAGTGCTCCATGTCCTATGGTTGAGTGTACATCTGGTCTGCTGCTGCCTTCTCTCCAGTAATGGTACTTACCAACTAAGGGACCATTTGAAAACTACTTTTATAGTGGGAATGTATCTTTATGTGGCTGCTCAGCTACCTGGCCAGCCCTTAAGTGTTGCATGTCCATTAACTTGTATTGGTAACTAAATGTTGATGCCCCTATGGATTTTTTGTCAGCAATAAAAGAAGTGCTGGTATTCTACAGAAATTTTGCAGAGAGCCTACTAAGAGTTACAGAGTCAAAAAAAACAACCCTTCTGGCAGAGGTCTGTTCAAAATAGGAAAATTTAGTAGCATTATTATTAGCATTATTATTCTGACTCCTGTCCCCTGGTGCTCTGATACACACAGTATTTTGTAAGTATCTGTCATGGTTTGAGCAGGCCCAAAATCCAATTCTGATTCCTAGCCCCCCCACCCACATCTCAACCCCATGTGAGATGGGTTTTCCAGACAAAAACACGAGACTCAATATGGGGGGAAGGAATATATTACAAAGACTATACACATAAATAAATACTATAATACACTGCATACAATCTTAACTCTATATCTATCTCTACCATGACAGTAATATTTACAATGGGCCAAATCTCTTCTTCTTCCAAATAAAAGTCCAGGAGAGAAGAAGAAGAAAAAACCCCTTCCAGTCTCTGAGCAACAGGTCTCTCTCTAGGCAGCAGGCTTTCTTCTTCTCTTCCAGGCAGCAGTTGCAGCTGGATCCTTGCCAATACACACGAGGGGGGTCTCCAAGCCCCTCTCGGCCCTCCGTCTTCAAAACGGGGGTCTTTCCGTGGACTACGTAACCCCAGACAAGGTCGTTCCACCACGGTCATATCACGAAGCACGGGGGTCTTCGTGACAGTCTGGTATCTTCAGGGGAAATCAAGCCCCTTCACAGAGCTTCTGTGCTCTGCCTCAAAGATGGCTGCCAGCTTCTCTGAAGCTGCAGCAAGGGGGGGGGAAGCCCAAGGTCACCCCCTCCACACACATTCCTTTGGCCATCCTGGCTTTAGCTCTCAGGAGGCCATGAGCTTCTTAGCTCCTCTTTGTAGTGCATACTGCACTCCAAGATTCTTCCAAGTGAGTCCAATCATCCTCCTCTCTCTCAGAGGAATCTCCAGTGAGTTTGGGGGTTTGGGTTATCCAATTCTTACCCCGAAACTCTGTTCCTGCTGCTGGCTCAGTCCTCTTCCAGGTGCTGCCTTTCTGCTTTCCTTTCTCCTCAGACATCTCTGTGTCTTCCATGCAGCATACTGGCTTATGTTCCTCCTTTTGGGCCTGCTCAAACCATGACAGTATCTGAGGTTCATTCCCTGTATTTGAATTTTTTTGTTTTCTTTTAAAGGGTTAAGATTTTCTTCTTCCACCTCATTTATGTCAGAGTTTTTTGTACTCAATCCTACAGACATACCAATTGGTTTCAAATGAGTAATTAAAAAAAAAAATCCTAATGCTACTTGTATAAGTACAGCTCCAGTAATGGGAGCAGATTGATTTCTAGATACGTTTTCCCACCTTCTGGAACAATTCACTGGCTGTTTTTTGCAGTTAACAGAACATTCAGTTTGAATAGCTACTAGATATCTTCAAAAATACTGAATGTAATACAATAATTTAGTTTCAAAGCCACAGTTGCTGTTGCAAGCAACTGCACTGTGTAAGAATTCAGAAAATTTCTTTTCATTATTTTTTGGTACATATTTATGTATGCATACCCCACATTTTTGGTCCAACTGAATTCCTTCTAAAATTTTATGCTTAAGTATGTAAACCCTGAATCTAGTGTACTCTCAAAATTTAACTCTTGGGAGTTATTTTAACACTGTGACTGTCTTCAGTCATATTTACAAATGGAATATTAGGTTTGCTTCTTGATCTTTGCTGTGTACCTCCAAAAAAGTTTGATTCTGTCTTCTGTGCTGTCTTCAACTCCCTAATAGTCAGCAGATACAAGTGGCTGCATTAAATATCAAATAGCATGCCACCCAACTATTTTGGATCATAGAATCATTGTTTGGGTTGGAAGGGACCTTTAATCGTCATCTAGTCCAACCCCCCTTGCAATGAGCAGGGACATCTTCAACTAGATCAGGTTGTCCAGAGCCCCATCCAACCTGACCTTGAATGTTTCCAAGGATGGGGCATCTACCACCTTTCTGGGCAGTGTCTCACCACCCTTTGAGTAAAGAACTTCTTCCTAACATGTAATCTAAACCTGACCCCTTTCAGTATAAAGCCATTTCCCTCATCCTATCACTAACAGCCCTTGCAAAAAGTCCCTTTCCAGCTTTCCTATGGGCCCTCTTTAGGTACTTGAAGGTGCTGTAAGGTCTCCCCAGAACCTTCTCTTCTCCAGGCTGAACAACCCAAACTCTCTCAGCCTGTCCTCACTGCAGAGGGGCTCCAGCCCTCTGATCAGTTTTGTGGCCCTTCTCTGGACCCACTCCAGCAGGTCCATGTCACTCCTGAATAAAAGAATATTTTCCAGTTCAACAAGCAAAGATAAAGAAAAATTATACAAAATGAGCTAAATTATCCTGCTGCTAGACTCTTGAACAAGAAGTCATCTTGGCCTATTGAAGGGATAAGACCTTCTTCAGAAGATAGCACCAAGCATTTCTTCTGCCGGATTGTTAGTGTCATCCCCGTTCCTTTGGAATGAAAACATCCTACTTGTTAACCTTAGAGGAACATGATACTCTTGCATAGTTTGTGAGGATTGATTTTTCCTAATTTAACAGAAAATACAGTGAAATTACGTATTTTATTTCATAAAATTAATGTAAGTTGTGAAATATTTTAGAGCAAGTTGTTCCAAACACTCACAAATCTCAGTATTTGGGTAAATATGAAAATGTATAGGATGTGCAGAATTTCAAGGCAAAGGAAAGGAAGAGATTGTTTTTAAAAATCCAAGCACTAGTACCGGTGACGAATGGGATAATTGTAATGTATCATTAGAATTATGTCTTTTTTTGTGTCTTGAAGAGTTCCTGATTGCTAAGTGTCCTAGATCTGTTCCCAAAGTTCCTGAGACAACAGTTTTGTCTCATGTAAAGGGCAACCTCCATCTGATGCAACAATTTGGTGTCTAATTTTTCTCTTAAGATTTCACTGTTGTCCTCAGGGAAATTGTGACTCATTTAATGTTATAATCACACTAATCAGTCACTGAGGTTCCAAGTGAATGCAGTTTTTTTTTTGAGTGCAGCCCCCTTGCCATGAACAGTGTGAATAATGAAAATTGGACAACATTATATTAAGTACAAAATAAATGCACCTTGCTAATGAACCTTGATAAGCCTTGGCTTACTCTTTGCCTATGTCATTTTAAAATACAGAGCTATGCCACCAAAAAGATATTTCTTTTTATGAACAAAATGAATTTATATAAAATATGACTTCATTGTAAATCATTTTTGCTGAGATAACTTTTTAATGTTCATTTCTTGTGTGTTACAGCTTAGTTGTAAGTGATGATGATGTGTGGAGAGACCAGTTTTACAATGGAAACATTAAGAAAGAAAGAGGTAATGAACATATTTCGAAATAATATGTTACAACACTGTAACTTCACTCTCCATGAAAAAAGGTGTAATAAAAAGTACTAAATAGGTTTAATTTCATTTACTGAGATATAAAACTTGTCCTGGGAAAATCAGCCTGAAACATATCTTGGTTGAAGAGATTAAGCCCTATGAACAGGTCTTCTATGACTGTGGCATATGTCTTGCAGGAATATAATTTTCATTTTCACTTGACATTACAAAAATGATATAGGAAAATTTTCCGTTGTTTTGATAGCAGTACTAGGATGGTGGGAATGCTACAGTGGCTGTGCCATTGCTACATTCTCTACACCTGCTCTGAAAAAGAGTGGGATGGCACAGTATGGGCAAAATCTGTTGATGCTGGTTCTTTCTCTGTTCCTACCATCTCTGGAGTATTTCTAGTACTAATGCACTAACAGAATTTTGCTTATGGTTACTGGTATAGCAAATTGAGCTTTATCATTAAAAATGTATGTGTAGTGAAGTAATATTATACATTACACATATTCATCTGTTACGTGTTAAGCATACTTACAAAAATAGCAGTTTAACTGTGCATATATAAATTCTGTGTCTATAGAAACAACACATGATGGCTTTTATTATGCAACTGTTTTATTTTGCTGATAATCTGTTTACATTTAAACACATATGTCTCTATATTTAAGGTGCAATAGTGCTACGTCTTGCCAAGTCATGGTTTCGTATAGGATCCTTAGAAATCTTAGCTCATTCTGGGGAACTGGATTTACAAAGGTTTGAATTTAATCTTCATAGTAACTATAGTAGTTTTCTAAACAGTTGAATATATATTAGAATGCATGTATACATTTGGAATTTAGACATAAATTATTTAGAAAGTAAGATTATATAATTTAGAAAAGTAACCTGCTATTTTTATACAAGCATTCAAAAGATACCTCATCAGGGTAAAAAGCCTGGGTCTTACAAAATGAGAAAGGTTTTGTAGCTGAAATAATTCTGATAACTAAGCACTAGGGAGGAGTTGTTTGCTTTGGAAAGATTTGTAAATTGAAAGTATAAGTTCCCACATTTTTCGTAGTTGTCTGAGAAGCTAAATTAACAGAAATATGAAATAAATCACTAGCATAAGTATGTTGTATAAGTATGCTCTCCAGAAACATGCAGAATTAGAGAAGTATGCTAGGTAAGAAATCATTGCAGAGTTTTAAGTCTCTCAGCGTGACAAATTTTTAGATCTACTTAAATATTTAAAAGGAGCACTAGAAGTTGTTCTGGGATGCTTACAAATGAGGAATAACTCATAATAGCAGTTGTAAATTGTAGTAACTGATAATTCAGTTTAATTTCCCACATCACTCTACACAGCTACTATTCTTTGTTTTGTTTTGTTTTTTAATTTCAGCAGATTTTTATTGTAAAACTGAAAGACTGAATTAGGGAACTGCTTTTAAGTTTTGGGTTGGTTTTTTTGGGGTTAAAGTATTTTTTGGTTAAAGAATTCAGCCATAAAATTTACTTTTTGAGAATTCTGGTGAAGAATTGTTCCTTGTAATTGTATACATTTTTTTTTTTGGATATGCAAACTCCATTTTCCTAACAAAATGGATATTGCTGTATGCAAAACCGGATCCTGTTCTACTCTGGAGGTTTAATGTGTGGAAATAATTTTTATTCTGTGTGGCAATCTCCAGCCGTGTTTATGACTGGAACCTTAGGGTTAGGTTGTATCTCCAAGCATTTGGAAGAGCTTAATCCCATACTCATTGGAATAAATAGACTAAGTTTTCTAATAACTATTTGTGGCAAGGTGTTGATTAGCAGTTTGCTGTTTGAAAACAAGAATTTTGAATGATGAGTTCTAAAAGTACCAGTTTTGTTTAAAGAATTCTGCCTTTCCTATTACAGAAGATTGCTGGACTTTATCATCCAGGAACATTTTCCATCAATAGCTATGAATGATTCAAATAGATATCTGGTAAGTCTTTTTTAAAAGTTATTTTTAATTTCCACAAGCATGTGAGCAAAAATTACACAATGCTCTTCAGAGTTTCAGCTTTTAAAAGCTTTTAAAATTTTGAAGTAAGCTTCCAGGTTTTATTAGCAAAAGTTTGTTAATTCTATGCAGTAAAAATCTGCTTCTTGATTTTTTTGTTTTCTCAAAATCAAATATGAACATTCTTCACCACTTTTCATTATGGAAATGTTTATTGTGAAGCTTCCATTTTCTGTTATCTTTTGTTCTCTTACTGCTCAGATTTTGAGTGAGCAGTGGTCAGGAAGTTTTTCTAGTATAAAAGTAGTATATACAGTATATTCTAGTATACACACTAGTATATAGAGTGTATTTTTTTTTTAATGTTACTTTTTAATTTCTTTTAGGACATCTGTAAATACTTACTTAACTACAGTCTTTGCTGGATAAGTTTATTATGCACTGACATAATTTAGAATGGGAATGAAAAGTCCTGACAGACAAAGATATAAATTTTTAAAATAGAATATATTACATATTTCTAAGGTGAATAAAATGTTTATGTCATTTACTATTTTTGATACAGAGGACTTGAAGTAAAAGATGTATTTGATTTTAGGAATTTTTCTCTACAGTCGTATCAGAGACTGCAAATCTGATTGCATTGTGGATGTCTGTGGGGTTTGCACATGGTAAGCTGCATTGGCTTTACAGGAGGGACTTTTTATAATCATATGCTTAAAAATGGGGTTTATTTTTCACTTTTGTCTTCAGTTCTTCTGCTGTCTCCTGGTGGGAGCATGAATTCCCAAAACTGTTGCAACAGTCCCGTGTATAAAGACAAGGTGTCGATGTCATGTACAAGTTTAACTGCTCTGAATTTGTTCCATCCGCATAAAAACCCGGCCTCTTATAGTGCGTAGGCTACAGTGCTGCCCGCCTTTGCTCCAGGTTTCTGTTATCAAAGATAAAGCAGCGATGCGCTGCCGATCCTGCCGCGCTGCGCGAGACGGGGCGGGCCCGGCCCCGCCCTGAGGGGCCCGAAGGGGCCGCGGCGCCGCCTGGCGCGGGGAGCCGGGAACGCACCCAGCGCTTCCTCCTTCTCCTGCTTCAAGCAGCTGGTTTTCCAGAGCCTCATTTCTCAAAAGTAGCTGCTCCAGAGTTCTCAGATTCAGTGGATCTGTTTCACAGCAAATTTCCTGCAGGCTGCGGGGTCAGGTGGAATTTTAACTTTTGTTTCTCCTTTTTGTTTAATTGTAGGTGTGTGCAATACAGATAACTTCAGTTTATTGTCCATAACAATAGATTATGGTCCGTTTGGATTTATGGACTCCTATGACCCAAGTGAGTGTAGCACCTTTTTAATTTATTTTTGTTTTACTTAAAATAAATTCTTTTTATTAAATTATGCGGTTTCTATGTGCATGAAAACTCCTAACATTATTAGCAGAAAAATCCTAAGCATATGTATTGTTTGAAGAGCTTTAGGGAAAAAAATTGTATCAGTGGCCAGTTTCATGATAGACTATACAGGTTGCATTAATGAAATATTACTGTTAAATCAATTTTCATGAGAATGTTTCCACTTGAACTTCATCAGTTGAATAGATGCTACAACAGAACCTTAGAAAACTAAAAGTTAGATATTGCTGGAAGTAGCCAAAAGCAAAAGTGGAATACAGTAATTTTGCGTACATCAAGCTCAAGCTTTATAGTCACAGCAGCTAATTATATGTTTGAAGAAAACTAATCAAACCTACACAACTTTTCTTTGAAAGTATGAACCTGGTCTGGGAGATATATATATATAGGTCCAGTATGTACATAAATGCATATTATTAGATTATTGTTTAGAGCTTGTATCTGAGCAAGCTTCAGAACCAGCAGTGATTATCTCACTGTGTGTTTTCATGAGCTTGCAGCCTCAAATTTAGGAAATCTCATGAAAATAAATGTCATATTGTTTTACTGTATTGAATTATTATTATAAATTATTATATATTGAATATTCTATTATGCAGTGGGTTGACCCCAGCTGGCAATTAAGGACCCACAAGCCACTTGTCCACTCTCCCCTGCTGCAGAATGAGGGAGAGAATTGGAAAAGCAAGGTTGAGAAAAAGCTTGTGGGTCAAGTTAAAGACAGTTGAATAAGCAAAGAGCAAAAAAAAGGGGCAGGGGCGACCAACAAGTTGCAAAGGCAATTACTCAGCACCTCCCACCACCAGACAGATGCTGAGTTGGTCCCTGAGCAACAGCTGCCTTTGAAAAACTACCCCCAGTTTTAATTGCTGAGCATGATGTTATAGGGTACGGAATATCCCTTTGGTCAGCTGGGGTCAGCTGTCCCACCTATGTCCCCTCTGAGTCTTTTGGCCACCCCTACCCTAACTTTCTGGGGTTGCAGAGTGAGAAGGCCCTGATGCTGTGCCAGCAGTGCTCAGCAATGTGTAAAACATTGGTGTGTTATCAACAATGTTTCAGTCACAAGTCTAAAACACTGTGCCCTACAGGCTGCTGAGAAGAAAACTTACTCTATCCCAGCCACAGACACTGCACCCTAGAGCCAGATGAAAGTCTTTAGAGTTAAAATTCAGATTTGAACCACTTACCAGGTCTGACAGATGTGTCACAGGTCTCCTCCTTAATGCTCTGTTTATTGTCAGTGTCCTCTCAGGACTCAGGCAGTGCTGTGTACATTGATCAGCTTACCTGCATTTGATCTGAGCAAGGGATTCATGCTACATCCACTCAGACTGGTGCTGTAGATAGGCATACATTTTACTTCTGGATACTTATAACTTGCATAGCAGGTATTTGTTATCTCCCAAATAATGGATTTGCATACTGGAACACATTAGCCCTAATTTTTATGTGAATACATAAAGCTTGCTTGTACAACTGAAAAAAATCTTGCTTAGGTGTCCTATGAAATACATGTTTATTATACATGTGACTTTTACAGGAATACTTATAAATCCTGACTCTAGTTGAACATTTGTTTGTTTAATCTGTTTGCTAAATAGTAGTGCTATATGTAGAAAAAACTTTGTTTCTAAATGTAAAAGACATTTTTTAATGTAAAAATGGTCTTTTTCTGTTTAAACATTGAATTTATTTTGTATCTTCAAGTAGGAAAATGTCACTTGTGACACATGAGAACTTGTCTGTGAAGGATGTGTTCCTTAGATTTGCAACTAATAGATCTTGAGTTAAATCACTGTAAATAAGTATCCTTGTGATCTGACTTTAAATATTTAATAGCTTTAGGTCTTTTATGAGTTCACTCTCAATATTTTAACACTGATTGTTTATTGTAATTGCTCTGTTATGGAAAAGTAGTGTTTTGTTTGAAACAGATTTTGTTCCAAACACATCTGATGATGAAAGGAGATATAAAATAGGAAATCAGGCAAATGTTGGGCTGTTTAATCTGAGCAAGCTCTTACAAGCTCTAAAACCTTTATTGGATCCCAGGCAAAAGCAGCTGTAAGTAATCTTTAAAATATCTTAATGCTTAAAAGAAGTAGTGAGATGGGAGACCCTCTAATCACCATATGCATAGGAAAGAAAGGGATTAGCTTTTAAAATCTTTTTTTTTTAAGTGGAAATTGATTCTGGATTAATTATTGGCCGGAATAAGGTTGGAGGGAGGGGAGAAAGGTTTTTACTGGTCATAACTAATAGCAAAATAGGACCACAAAGAGGTACTAGATCTTGTGTGATTCATTGTCTTTTCACTACGGTAGGACCTTTGCCTCTAGTTTTCTGTTTTAAGTTTGTCTAGCTCATTCTTTAAGATGCTTACTTATGAAGACCATGCATCCTTCTGAAGTAGCAAGGTAGTATTTTAATAGCCTGTTGTAAAGATTCTTATATGAAGAATAGATCCCAGATGATTCAGAATATCAGTGTTTCTGAGATGTCAGTCAGAAGTAGTTTTCTTTGTTTAGCATACAGTGTGATTTTACCCACAGTAGCATTTTAGTTCAATAGAACTTGACATTTCTTTTGTTTTTGCAGAGCTTCCCAGATTTTGGAGGGTTATGGTGAGCGCTATTACAGCCGGTACGCAGTTTCAGAACTCAAACCTTCTAGTCACAGTACTATAAATTATATTATTTAACAATTTCCTAACTTTGTTATTATTTTCAGTTTCACAGAACTATTCAAAGCAAAATTGGGTCTTCTTGGGGAGAATGAGAATGATAACTATTTGATTGCTTTCCTCTTAAAAGTGAGTTTACTTTGCTAATTTTGTCAGCAAACATCTGAACTGATAGCCCATACTTGAAAAGCACTAATAGAAGGATCTTTATTTCTCTAGATTATGGAAGATACCAAGGCTGATTTTACAATGACATTTCGAGAACTGAGTGAAATTACTGAAGACCAGTTAAGGGAGCTCCATATTCCTGAGGTATTAATACCAGCACCTAGTTTTAAGAATACTTAATATAGAATGAGTAAATCAAGTTGAACATTACCCTGTCTCAAGCCTGATTTATCTGGGAAATGGGTCATTGTAGCATTATTAAGGGAGAGTAAGGCTAATACATCTGTGTCATGCTACTACCCCTCGTTAAGCCTGTGTCTGGTAATGAAGGATATGTTAATGAGAAGTGCTAATGGAAGGTGCATTAATGAAGAGTGATGAAGTCAGATTTTCAGCCTCTGGTACAGGTCCAATATGAGTAGTCATAAATTCTTATACACAGGTGGGAATGTGATTTTCTCCACATTTAAGGGGGTCTGCTACGAAGACCTTTCCTCCCCCTCCCCTCCCTTTTTTTGTTGTTTTGCTTAAGAATACCTTTTGTCCAACAAGTGAAGTTGGACAGGACTTATAAAGAAAATGTCAACCTCAGGTCAACTGAATTATTCCTAACATGGATTTGAGAGGTGGCCTAAACCTCTGCTCTCGGGCCCATCAGCTTGTCACAGTATGTAATGATAAGTGAGATCCCATCTCGTCATAAACTTGCTACAACCCTTTGCTCAGAGTGGCCTCTGCCCTTTCTTGAGCACAAGATTGGTTTTAAATTTAACTTCAAGCATAAGAACACATTTTGCTATAGTTTCCTGCTCACCCTGGTATCCCATCCTGTATTGCTGCTAGCTCAGCCTAAACATATTCTTCAGGACCACGTACAACCCTAAAAGAGACGAAAATATTTAAAAGAGATTAAATTTTTACCTGGATTTAGTGCAATCTTTAGAAGTGGAAATATAGCTCAAATGTTTGAACTGGAGTGAGATGCTAGGCGAGTAATAATTGGGTAAAAATGCAGAGGGGAAATTCTAAAAAGCTTGTACATACCTGATCTGGAAAGAAAAATAGGAAACCTTTTTGCAAGAGCCAAAATTATTTTTTTTCTTTTATTCTTTAATACAGTGCCTTTTCCATGTGATGAATATTGTTCACTTTGCCTGGGAAACTTCACTGCTTTCCCTGAACATCTGAATTACTTCTGTTTGTCTTTGAAACTATTTTAAAATGAGACCAAGTGGACGTATTAGGTTGTTTTAGGGAGGAGCAGAATGACTGTATGTAAAGCATAGAATGAAAATGAGGAGTTACTGTTTCTCTTTCTAGTTGTGTCCTAGATAATTAAGTGATTTTGCCCAAATTTTCTGGTTTTCCTTATTGTCTTCTGCTAAGAGGTCTATTCTGACCTTTTCTATGAGCATGAAGCCATTAAGCGTTAAAAAGTTGAGATATTCCAGAGGCAAGCAACAACAACAAAAAAAGGAGCTGTAGCTTTGGAGTTAATAATTTGCACAGGGTGCAATAAGAGGATGGGTGTGTTTGTAAGAGAAGGTATTTTTGTCGTAGAATGCAAGAGATTTTTCCATTTCTTAGTGGCCTATGTGTGATAGGAAGAACAAAAGCCACCCTCATACATTATGAAGTCACCCCTGGATTACTGCAGTGGAATTTATGGCAACTCCATCTCCCCATCTTTGAGGGTGCTGGCTGAGGAACCAGCAGTCATGGTATAGTTGTGACCCTGCTGCTACACCAAGGGTTGTTTCCAGCCTTCACTTGGTAGCAACCTGATCTCTTTTTTTTCACACAATAAAATGATTTAGCCCACAATTTTGAGTCCCTAAACTGATGTGGAAAAGCAGGTACAATTTTATGCTGCTAAAAAGTTTTCATTGTTTTAAAGAATTTTAATTTTAAAGTAATTTCATCTGCTGTTAATTTATACATTAATACTTTGTCAGTAGCAAAGGAAGTTCTCATATTGATTTGTAGATCACTTATGATTTTTTCAGCTGCATACCAAAATTAACCTAAAAATGCCAGAAGCCTTTGGCAGCACTGAAGCAGTCCTCACATTTAATATTGACTGGAAACATTCTGAAATTTTAGTCACTTCTGTGACTAAATTCTGTGACTCATTTTTATGATCAAATATGGTTTTCATTGTATTTTTTTACTGCCATCCCTTAAAAAAAAAAAGAACCACAGATGGGATCAAAACTTTTTCTTCTTGCTTTTAATTTCCCTTCCTTTTTTCCCCCTTATATATCTACTGCTTATCTCCTTTTATCTATGTCCATTTCTTTCTAATCTGTTCTTTCTCTGAAGTTCATTTTTTATCTGTGAGGTTTGGCTACTTTCAGCTGAGCAATATGAAGCAGCTGTTAGCTCTCAGTCAACCAGGGAAGCCTGGTTTGTGGTTGTTGTCCAGCACTGGAGGCAGTTAACCCCAAGCTCTGATTTCTTACTGTTTGCCTTTTCTAGGTTCTATCTCCTCTCTCACTGTCTCTATTCTTCTCCTCAGTATTCTCCTATTTGAATACAGAGGAAAAGATGGTAGTAGAATTTTGAGGGAGAAAATTCTTGAAGAGTCATCATATGTTTCCCTCTTAAATCCTTTTAATATTCATTGTCCTGGTTTCAGCTGGGATAGCGTTAATTTTCTTCCTAGTAGCTGGTACAGTGCTATGTTTTAGATTTAGACTGAGAATAATGTTGATAACACACTGATGGTTTAGTTGTTGCTGAGCAGGGCTTGCTCTAAGTCAAGGACTTTTCAGCTTCTCGTGGTGCCCTGCCAGTGAGGAGGCTGGGGGTGCACAGGAAGCTGGGAGGGCACAGAGACAGGACAGCTGACCCAAACTGGCCATAGGGATATCCCACACCAGATGGTGTCATGCTCAGCAAATAAAGTAGGGGAAAACTGGTGGAGGGCCATTGTTTGGGAACTGGCTGGGCATCGGTTGGTGAGCAGTTGTTTTTCATTTGCATCACTTGTTTTTCTTCAGTTTTATTTCTCTCTCCTTTTGTTATTTTTCTTTTCATTACTATTATATTATTATTAAATTATTTCAATTATTACACTTTTATTATCTCAACCCATGACTTTTCTTACTTTTAACCTTCTGATTCTCTACCCCATCCTACTGAGGGGAAGAGTGAGCGAGTGTTTATGTGGGCCTTAGTTGCCAGCTAGGGTTAAACCACAGTATTCTTTTGCTTACTTTGGTTTTTGCTTAACAGGAAGAAAATTCTGATTACCTGCCTCTAACTGTTTCTTTCTCTTTAGGAGTTCTGGACTCTCCAGGATCTGAGTAATCACAAATTATTTTCAGAATGGGTTACTATGTACCTCTCGAGATTAAAACGGTAAGTCTGATGCATTTTCAAGTGTGTATTTGCCAGAATCAGGCAAATTTAATCTGCAGTGCTTTTTCATAATCTTTGGTGGGTCTAATAAACTGGCCCAAACACGGTTTCATATGCCTTTTTTGGTTCTAGATTGTGCTGGATTCAATAATAATTACTATTGTAGTTCTGTTTTGGCACATAGCTACATAAAAATGACATGGGAGGAGTGGTCTGTATTTTTATCAGATGTCTTTGGTTAACAATTTTTGTTAAAATACCAGTCCTACAGATTCAGTCCAAGAATCACAAACAGGCTTTGCAAATACATAGGAATGAATAGTGTTTAATTACTGGTAACATATATATATTTACTGTGTAATAACATTGCTTTATGATGACAGCGGATGGAAATTGAACAATCATGAATACACAGACTGTGTTTGGAAAATGCTGATGTTGCATAGATAGGAACACTGATTCTTTGGTCTTAATAAAGAATGTAATGTGTTTTTCTTAGTCGAATATGGTATGTATGGCTAATAGTAGTGAAAAGACATATATATCAGGTACTTGGAAATTTTATTCAGTAAATACAATTCTTAGGAAAAATTAATACAGGATACAAAACCTACAAGAAGGGGTACAGTCTTTTCCAAGTCTAATTATTCTTACAGATTCACACCTGTTTCCGCTGAACACAAAAGCAGAACACTTAATGATTTTAATGAAAGTCAGATAAGATATTTCTAAAAATAAATAAGCATAATCCTTATTAGCTAAAAGCACTTTCTGATTTTCTTCTTTTGGTTTGTTTTCCATGTATAGTAAGAAGGGTGATTCAGACACCAAAAGAAGAACAAGAATGACAAGTAAGTAAAGCAATCCAAAGGAATTGGATAATTGGAAATGACAAATACCTCTTTATGAAGCTTTCTTTAGTGTTAGTTATTTTTCCTTTTGGGAAGAACTAAAATCTACTGTTCTTCTGACTGGGAGAAACTCTCTCACTGCTGCAAGTCTTGTAACACTACATTGATTGTGACTGTCTCTGGTTTCATCCACACTTGTGATTAGAATCTAGCCATGTGTGTATGGCTACACCTGTGAATATGTATGTACTTTTTACATAAGCCAAATGACCAAGAAATTCCTTGGCTACAGTGAGGCTCGCTTCCTCCTTAGATATCCTGCCTTTCCCCTCCTTAAAATAATAAATCTTCAATTTAATTGTCTGTGTTTACGAAGAAATTGGTCAGACACAAATCCCTTCCATTATGAATACAGTCATAGTCAGATCAGTGGCTTGAAGTCTAAGTGTGTGAGAATGCTGTGGCTGCTGCCCAAGTTGTAACTCTTCATTGTAAAGTAGGATGCTTCCTGAAAGGGCCCCTACGATTTGATTTCCTTGTGAGAGATGCCCTTCCTCTTCCTCTTTTGCTGTATCAGCTTTTCCTGAGTGCAAGTAACATCATCTTGATCTGCACTTCCTTCCTTCAGCAGTCTGGGAATGTCTTGGTTTGCATTGCTCAGAACACTGGTCTTGTCCAGTGATGAACCTTCAGTGACAGGAAAGGTTCTGGTAGGCATCCTGTACTGGCTCAATGGACCAAGATTTGTCTTATGTTTAAATATGCCCAGAGCCTTTCAACATGTTATACAGAATTCAGGTTTCTGATAGGCACCCACTTTTTTTTCTTCACCCGGAGAAAAAACTCCTTGTGAAAGGACTACCTAGTCATAGAAGGCAGAGGAAGATGCTTTGATGCTCCAAGTTATTCTAAACACAGAATGGCAAAGGTACTGCATTTTTACATCCATGCATTTAAACAGATCACTTAGATGCCCCTGTGGTCTCTTTAAAATTGTTTGGTTTTTCTTTTCGTTTGTTTGTTTGTTTGTTTAAGCATTTGCTTGTAACAGCTGTCCCTTCTCAGTACAACTTGTAGCAGAAATCTGGCTCAACACAGTCAACTCTGCATTTTTACCCAGCATTTCACATTTAAGACAAAACTGTTGTGGGTCTTCAGATTTTTATATGGTTTGGGAAGTCACACCTAAATTGTGTATTGCTGTCTTTGACTGACCTTGAATATATTGCCATTAGCACCTCGTTATTCATTATCTTTCCTAAATTGTATGTGTCATAAGATACCTCACTTCTCAAAGTACATTGCCTTGAATCATTTGAAGTTGACCACTTATTTTTATTTTTTCCTCCCTTTATTTAGTTTTCAGTTCTTAGTAGTACTTTATCTTATACTGCCTAAATTTAGCTTCTTAGGAGTTGATCAAAAAGTTTTGACAATCCAAGTCTATAATTGTATTTCTTTACAAAAGAAGCTTGTAAAAAAAAAGTAGACCAGATCATGCTTATAAGGCCACAAAATTTCTTTTGCTTTGTCCTTTTCTTATCTCGCTTATCTTACTCTTTCATAATTATCTTGTCACTTGTGTTAATTACAGATATTTTTAACTCTACTGTGAAACTTGTCAATTTCCAATGGTTAAGAACATATTTCTGGGACAAATATTCTCCTGCTAATATGACTCATGGTTTTAATGTAAATTATAATTTTTATATGAGTCATATGTTAACTTTTTCACCTTTTAAATATTCTTTTTAAGTAGTTAACACACTTTACTACTGAAAATCTATTTACTGAACTAAATCAAATACTTGGCCAGAAAAATTAAAAGAGAGATTAAAAGGAGAGTTGAAACAGTAGTTTATAAAAAATACAATTGAAATGCAACATTAAAGGCCTTTATGGCTAAACTTCTGTTATATGATAGAGGAGTATCTAAGTACATATACTTTAATGGATATCTTAATAATGACTTTTTAAAATAAGTAATAAAATATTCATTTTTATGATCTCCAGGAAGGTATTGACAACATTGAAATATGCTTTCCAGCAATGTAGCAGGAACCTAGACCATGGTAAACTCATCTCACTTAAGTCTGCTGTGTTCCTAATGGGAAATTCTTTATGTATCGGTGTCATGTTCTTTACCATTCTAATTTTTGTTTGGCACTTTGGCATTACTGATTGTGCAAGTTTAAAAAAATCCTTTTAGCAACTCATAAAAATAAATAGATTGATTAATTCCTTTTCCTTTTTATGCTTTTTTTCCTGATCTGCAAATTAAACCTTGAAGATTTCAATGACATGTTTCAATGACTGTATTTTCCTTTTGTTGAATATGTCTAACTAAATTTAAAAGGATTTACTCTTGGTTTCAGCTGTTAATCCTAGATACATACTTAGGAATTGGATGGCAGAATCAGCAGTGCAAAAAGCTAATTTGAATGATTTCTCTGAGGTAAAATTATTTCTTTTTTTTTTGACATATTTAATAATAATTGGCATAATAGCTAATGGAACAGTTTTTGCATTTACAATTTGAACTGTACTACACTTTGACCCACACTGTACTATTTAAAATAATAACAAAATTATTAATATCATCATGGCTAGGCTTCGCGAACGAAAATTTGGGAAGAGGTCTACCCACGTTTCTTGCAAGCGCGTTGGTGGCTAAAAAGGCCAATACGAGAAAGGCAAGTCCGGTTGCAAAAGACACAGCAGAAAGACTCCTTAGGTGGTATATTCTGTAAGGCTCGATTCTTTCTGCGTTGTCTTTTCTCCTCAAGGGTGATCCTGCGTGCTTTCTCAAAAGCATCAGCAGCGTTATAAATGGTTTGTCTCCAGGCCTCCCGATTGGAGGCCAGAGTAGACCAGTTATGGTGATCAATATGGCCAAGGCTGAGTTGTTGCTTCAGGGAGTCCTTGTATCTTTTCTTCGGGGCTCCTCTCTTGCGGCAGCCAGTGGCAAGTTCACCGTAAAGCAGGATCTTGGGGAGGCGGTGGTCCTTCATCCTAGAGACGTGCCCAGCCCAACGCAGCTGTGTTCTCAGGAGCATGGCCTCAATACTTGTGATTGCTGCCTGTTCGAGAACAGATGTATTGGTCACATAGTCTGACCAGTGGATGTTTAGGATTGTAACAAAATTATTAATAGCATTAATTATAAATAGTAGTGACTATATTAATAGTAGAACTAATAATGGTAAGCAATTTATGTGATAGTTTCTGGAACCAGGAAAATGGTGGAAGAAACTTTTCTAGTTTGCAGGAAAACATTTTTTATAAAAACATACCCATTTTTAATTGCTTCCAGGTCCATCTCCTCGAGCAGGTTTTACAACATCCCTTCCAGAGACAGGAGGCTGCAGAGCGAGCAGGCTACTCCCTGCGCCCCCCAGCTTGGGCCAAGGATCTGAAAGTAAGCTGTTCATCCTGAGAGAAATTTGAACAAGGAAGAAAAATGATCCAGGTCGAAGCTCAGGCCTTCAAATAGGATTAATGGACCAAGCCACAAGAACTGTTCCCCCTTATACTCTGTGGACTGGAATCTGCTACTTTGTTAGGCAAGACAAGGTCTTGACCACCTTTTTGAAGTCTGAAGATTAAAGAAATGGATCACTATGTGTGGTTGCATCAGCCAATTATATTGGTGTTGATAACTCTGCCTTTCACATTCTTCTGTGCATTACTTTAAGTAACAATATTTAAGTTCTACCAAGCTGTCACACTTAAACTCTCAGAATTCATAGCTGACCAGGTGGGTCTGAATAGCTTTTACTGATTGATCAATTTAAAATCCATCTAAGCTAGTTTTAATAATGTGGTATTTTGATTAATTTTCTTCTTGCTGTTACACACTGGTCAATATCATTGCATTCTGCAGACATACATTTTCTTAAGTCTTTTGCAGAGCTGGCACAGGGAATCATCTTACACTTATACCTTGACATCTTTTCTCTTTCTGATCTTGTTTTGTCCCATTAAACTGACAATAGAGATTTAAAGAAAATTCAGTTAAATAGCGAGCAAAGATGTCTGTCTTGGGAGTGACTTATCCCAGAATAAATTTTGGTGTCTTTGCTGGTGTCAGGTGCCTATCAAGCCTGGGCCGCTGCTCTTTGAAAGTGTATCTTTTGATACTAGTAGAAAGATTGATTGTGCATGCATGAAAAGCCTCAGGAAAATGTCACCAATCTGATCTAGAAAAGGATTGTCTTGGAAATATCTCACTATGTATGTAGTCAGGTAAATATACCTTTTGTATTCAGCCACCTTATGTTGCAAGGGACTTACAAAAATCTTGCAGGGAAAGTATTTAAAGGTCTTTGAGCCTTGGGTCTTGCTATTTATCCTTGTTTGATACTCTAGTTCCACAACATTTAGTGTATAATTAAGGCAAAATTAATACATCAGCAATCATGTCTAACATTATGCTAGGAAATTTACAGAAAAAAATCACTTATCTGAGGGCTTCATTAGTTCTTGACGTTACCTTGTCTGTTCCCAAATCCAAAATGGATTGGTTTGGGATCTCCAAATTTTGTGAGTGCCACTTCATTGAAATAGAGGCTCTTAGTGGTATAATTAAAATTTCACAAATCTATTTCTAGAAATATAATTAGTGTGGAAAAAAATTTGTAAGAAATCTTTTAGGGACTAAAAAAATATTTGAATGCCTTTACTTCTTAGCTATAATCAAAACAATTATTCAGGGTGGTTTCCCCTCAGATATACAGCTGTTCAAATGTAAATGCAGTTGTTCAAATGTAAATAGTATCATAATGGGAGGCACAATACAGGTATTTAAATACAGTTTTCTGAAATTCCAGTCTGAAGTTTAAGCAACTTAGGCAAGTTCAGCCTGGGTTAGCATTCCTTGTGCAGGATCTCCTTGGATCACTGGGATTAGTGTTTGAGCTGGCACCACCTCCAGACCAAAGGTTTGGGCTGCTGGGGGTCTGTCGTAGCACTGGGCTGTGTTCCAGCCCACTGAAACCCTGGCACTGATGCATCTTCTCGACAATTCCAAGCAAAATGGTGTTGTGAGGAAACGTGTGAATGTCAGCATTACCACCTAAGGGGAAGTGGGTTGCACTCAAGTAAGCGATGATTTAAAGAATGTATTTGTGTCTGCAGGGGAAATGCAGCAGCACTGCAGCTTGAGCCCTGGTTTCCAATTAGGTGAAAGGGGAGATCTCCAATTCACGTTTTACCAAATATCTGGGAAGTTTCTGTGTTGTGGGGGCCAGACATGGCTGCCTGTACATCTTTATCTCATGGATTAACTGCATAAATACAAAGCATTTTTATACTGCATTTTTCTTCAAAGTGTTTTATAAATGTTAAATACTATTAGGGGCAAGTGGGCCTCTGCATCACCCATAGTTACAGGTAAAGAAAGCCTCCAGCATCACCATCTACATCTGGTAAAACCAGAGCAGCCCAAATGGGAGCTGTTTTACAAGCAGTGGCATGTACTGCTCCCTGTGAGGCTTCTCAGGTTCTTAAAAAAACATCTGAGAGAATGAAGCAAGCCCTGAAAATTGGTTTCACATATTCCTGTGGCTGCGGAGAGTAGGTCAGCTCTCTCTCTTCTCCAGGAGTTCATTCATGGACTCAGTCATGTCTTCTTTCCTGGATTTATGCGAAGGCAAATTTCCATTTTCTTTCCCCTAGTTTTACGATGAGTTTACATCATCTGATTTTAGTAACTATTCTGATTTCATAATAGTCAGTACCGACTGTTAAAGGTGATCACACTGCCTTAGAATTTTCCCCAAGACCATGAGCATTCCTAAGTCTTAATGATACCTCATCTGTCCTGTGTGTTTCCCTCGAACAGAATATGCATATTTCCCAGTTCCTGTGAGACTGTCAAAGATAACTGCTAAATAATAATTCTGTTCTGTAGTTTTGCCACTATCCATTTAAGTTTCTACTTTTCCACTCTCAAAGTGCCTGGCAAAGAGTGCATGAAAAACACAAAAGGTACCATGTCCCTTTCCACTTCCAGGTTTTAATCATTATGGTTTATTATGATAATGCAAACATTAATACTGTGTTTCATGATATATTCCCTGAAATCCTTGGCTGCCACCTGTCTTTCTGGAGCTGCTTCTTCCCTCATGTTACATGAACAGAGCAGTGATGCAAGAACAGATGGGGAATAACAATACTGGGGCTGGTAATCAAACAGGTGTGCTCAGTCCGTGCTCTTATCTTCTTTCTGTATTGGAGGACAACTTTGAAGGGACAGCAGTGCTGATCCCCCACATACGGGCTTTTCCACATGACTCTAACCTTTCTAAGCCTAAGGACTGATGAAAAAGTGATGTCTTGAAGGAGGTCCTTCTTCCAGATTAGTGATGTAAGAGCCCAAGGGAGATGGCAGCTGCTGAGACTGCTTCCATTTGAGGTATGGAGAAAGGTTAAAAATAACATGCTGCAATTTCACATCTTTTCAGGCTAAAATACTGCGAGCTCTAGTGGTATACATACTGCCATCATCTACAGACCATTTGTATGGCAATAGGTTAGATAGAGGTGGAAGGATTAACTTCTATTTTTACAAATGCTTTGAATTACACCATTAGAAGATCTTTTTGTATTTTGCAGCATGTTTTGGTACCAGATCAAGCTAAATAATTGTGTATCATTAAGATGGCAGCTTTGTTCTTTGAATGGAGTTTAAATCTTACATTTCAGAAATTCAGTGCTACCATATACATACACAAAATAGTTGAGAGAGGTCTAATCATCACAGCATTTTACTTGATTTCTGGAGTTCTCTATAGGCCTTAATTCTTTTTTGTTTTGAAGAAAGTTCAACTTCTTTTGTGTAAGATTAAGTGAAAGAGTTTCGATTGCAGATGTAAATTGTATAAAATTGAGTTTATTGTGCTGTAACAAAAAAGAAGGGAGGAAATAGGGCGAGAGGCTGAGCGTTCTGATGAGAAGAGTGAAAGCTAGAAAAGCACTGAAGTCTCAGTGCTTTTTTGAATCAGAGAAATTAGCTTATTGTGCAACATTTTTCTAAGGACATGTCCCACTTTATTTTGATTTTGTGTGTATATTTCATAAAATTAGTTTGATTTAAAAATAGCTGGATAGCAGACAGCTGTTGTCACCTGTGTTGAAGATGTGCACTCCTAATACCTTGTCAGAAAATGACACCTAGCTCTTGAATGATTCCACATAACACTTACCTCAGTTATATATGGAAAGGGATTGGGAAACAGTAATCCTCTTTTCTGGTTTGGTTTTCTGGTTTTTTTTAACTCCTAGTTTTAACCCTCCTACTTTTAGCTAGTTAGTATTTTCCCCCTGTATTTTTAACTTAAGGCTCGTACTTATAAGCCTTGCACTGGTCTCAAGATCATTTCCCAGTTTGGCTGTTTGAAGGTGCCAAGATACCTTTTGAATGCCCCAGCTTGTCAATTAAAAACCCCCAGGTAACATTTGTGTTAGTGGTGGGCATAGTGAGAGCCCACCACCCTCCTCGTGAGAGCTTTTTGCTTAGTTCAGGAAAAACAAGGGAGCTAGAAAACCAGTAAGAGCTGGATGGACTCTCTATTGGTAAGTAAGAGGGCAAGGAAATAGTCCCCTGGCCCATGAACTGGTGCCCTGACTGGCCACATCTGCACCACAGCAGATCTCCGTGTGGGTAGTGAAAACTGCTTTAGACTTGCCCATGTTGTCTTCTGGGAATGTGCCTGTCCTGGGCAGTTCCTTGAGCTGTGTCTGAGACTGTGCTTAGGCCCACTTGGGTGGTGTGAGCAAGCACTGGGCCAGCACTCAAGCTTGCATCCTCCTGCTCCTCTTTTATTTAGCAGTAAAAACAGGGCTGTACAAGCTGTTGTGTTGTGCCAGCAATGCCAGCTCCTCAGCCACGGGCTGCAGAGCAACAGATGGTTACCAGCAGTCGTGAGACATCTCCCCTCCCCATATGGAATGCTTACACTGCTGACAAAGAAAGGGAGGAGGAAACAGAGTGGTTGTCCCATGGCTGTACCTGAGTAACTGTGTTGATGGGCGTGATTCCTGCAGGAAAAGCATACCTTAGCTTCAGCTTGTCTCAAGTGAGAACAGATTCAGCTGCAGGAAGTCACATGAGCTTGTTTTAGTGACTTACCTGGCACTTCCCTGGCTGAAGCATCTCAGTTCTGCAAAAGCTTCGGCGCATCCCCAAGTTCCTTTTGTATCCAACACCACCCTCCACTGCAGCTCTGTCAAAGAGCCTGTACTTTCTGCTTTGACCAAGTACCACACACCCTTCTAGTGGAGCTGGGCATGTTTTACCTTGCCTTGCTTCAACTTGTCAGGGGTCTGGCTCCTCAACACTGAGTGCTGGTTACAGCCTTCTTATTTCTGCCAAGCTTGTTACGCATGTATGTGGGTATTGACAAACCAACCTTAAGCCAAAAATAAGACTAGAGGTGACCCAAAACTTTCACAGGCTGTGGCAGTGCCACCAGCTTGTCATTCTCTTGCCTCCACCACCACTTCTGGACCTAGGAATCCATTCTGACAAACACATTTTGCTTTTTATGCTTTTTTTTAATTCAAAATACAGAAATATATTATTTATATTATCTTAGAAGATCAAGTGTGCATGAGAAGAGGCAAAGACTGGCATTATAAAAAAAAAGACTAGAAGGTATAGGCAAAAATTCTTTAAAATATTTTAAGTCATTCCAGTTGGCAGTAAAATGCCTCTTCATTAACTGTGACACTTTGTGCAGATGTAAAATAGAAGCTATTTTTATTTGAGAACTAACAATGAATGCTTCCTGAATGAACAATGGACAATTAAATGGGGAGAACAAATGAAAAAATTGTAGGAGACATTCCTATCAGGTACAAGATAATTACAAAGTCTTTCACAAGACAGATTATTTCTAGGTACAGTTTGAAGACAAATGTTAACCAATAGAAGAAAAATCCTGCTTACCAAGGGAAGCATATGATTTCAAAATAAACATTTTTATTTGTCTAAGGTTAACCAAATAAATGAGATTTCAAGGCAGCAGCTGAGAATGCTGACAGGTATGACTGAGTTACATATAGAAACAGAAGTGTGTAACATTTGGGGTGACACTGTCTGGAAATGGTCCTGGCCCTGACATGCATCTCAGAATAATCTAGCTGAGGTTTTACTTTTTAAGACAGACTATTTAAAATATTTTTCAAGAGAGTCTTTTTATTGGAAAAAACATCCCCATAGGCGGGGGGTTTTTCGATAAAGAACCTTTAAGGGCACTTCTGTGAAAAGGGATCTTCCCATTTCTCAAAATTCTCATGAGAACATTGTATTTTTTGTTTAGCTCCAGTTCCACTAGAGAGGCAGCCACAGAAGATGCATTTCACTTGCTGGCTGGCTCTGGAGTGCTGCTCCAGAATCCCTGGCTGTCCTTGTGGAGTGAAGCAAGACTCTCCAGTCCATTCTTACCTTGCCTGGTGCAGGAATGGGAGTCAAGAACAAGGGGGTGGTGAGATGTAGGGGGGGAAGGAGCAGGCTCTAGAGACAAAGAGGGGGACAAAGGGCACCCCACCTTCTTGAGACACCCAAAAGGAACTCTGAAGGAGAATTCCTCCTGGAAGAGCCTGATCCAGCATGCACTTCTATAATGCCTCACAAAACCAGCTATGTCTTAAAGTCTACCTGCTCCCAGAGTTCAGGAGTTGTTGCCCCTCTTCTTCTCAAGAGCTTTCATTAGGTCAGACATGAAATCTGCTTGCCTGCCTCCAGCCCCAGTGGGAGGTGGCCCAGCTGACCTTGGCTCTCCATCTGCTCCTGCGTTTTCTAGCCTTTTTGGAGGAAGAGGCACAGGTTTCTTTGCTGGAGGTGGTGGTGGCTTACTGGAGACAGGTGGAGGTGGAGGGGGCACTGGCAGGTCTCCATTACTGCTGCTGGAGACTGGTGGTGGTGGAGGCACAAAATCAGGAGGTGGGTCACAGAAATCAGACGGTGGTGGTGGTGGTGGAAAATCAATCTTCAGTGTAGGTGGTGGGGCTGGAAAGCTCTCTGGATCTGTTAGAAAAATGCCGCTGTCTCGTTTCACTTTGGGGGGTAGAATTGGTGAAGCAGAAATAGCAGATGATCGCCTTTCAGGTGGAGGAGGAGGCTGCAGTGAGTTCCTCTTAATCAGGACTGACTGTGGCCTCAGCAGTGACTGTGCCGTGCCAGGTGCACTGATGTTATTTGACTTAGCCTTAGATAAGCAGAAAAATAAAAGGACAGACACAGTCAGTGAATGTGTAAACTAATGCCACTGCCTAAGAACAGTGAAAAGATGTGAAAATACACGAGAAGAGTGTAGTAGACAGTGAAACAAAGTAGAGTATATTTTGTTTGAAAAGTGAAAATAGTATTCTGTTTTCTTTCTGGAGCTGCCCACAGAGTTTTGACAGTGGAAACCCCCTGTTGGCAGTATGGATAATGCATCTTCAAGTGCTGTTCTCAGAAGATGAGTCCTTTTAAAATTTCAAATAATTGCAGTTAGTAAGACTAGCATCAAGTAAGTATCTTTACTTACCTGATGTTTACTACAACAAGAAAGTAAAGATACTTTCTTGATGTTCCATCCTGCTGTTCATTCCCTGAAAATTTAAGGAAAATCCCCAACCTGTGCTGTGTTTTTACATCCCAAAATACTGAGCAAGATTTAAGAACATAAAAAGCAGATGTAATTTGGGTCTTGTCCTCATTGTGTATCTCCAGCTCCCCTTTTATGTGATGGCTGGATCTCTGGATAAAGCTAAACTAACGAAGTCAAAATTCTCTGCCAAATTCATTAGACACAACAGCAGTGAATGGAGAAGAAGGTGAAGAGATATGGGCATTTAAAGTGCCTGGATTCACTGTCCCTGGCACTCTGCAGCGTGGTGTGACGTGCCCTGACCCGCAGGGTACTGCCTGGGCCTCTCTGTGTGGGAGGGAGCACAGCAGGGAAAGATTCTCCACAGGCGACCTGCCAAGGGCCACTGACAAGCCTGGAGAAGGTGTCTTCTGCCTGCTGGACAAGGCACATGCACACACTGCCTCTGCTTTTGAATTCAAAATGCAACAAACAGGTCCCTGAAGCCACTAAGTTCTATCCATGACTACTTGTGACCCAAGGACATGAGACATTCAAACCCTTTGACAACTTTTTTGAAGTAAAAATTACTAAAAGAATCCATTGTACAAGTTAGGAAAAATAAAATGTAGGATACCAATTCATTATGGAGATGCTAACTTTGACAAAATTTTAGGTGGCTTTTCTTTTTAAATTGTGTTTGCTAGTTGACACTGAAAATAAATAAAGCCCATTTGGCGATAATCTGAATACTTTTTTTTTTTTTAGGTAGGAACTGGTAGCTGTTGACAGTTACTACACAAATATTTTTTCTTGTAGACATGGAGAAGTCTGCTGTCCTGAAAACAAAGCTTTCATTTCTAGCTGTGCTCTTTTATCAGCTGAGATCCAGTGAGCTTAGCGCTCTAACTGTAGCACAGTACACCCTGAAAGACTTCAGCTCGATCCTTTGGTCTGAGGCTTGTAGGGACTGTGAGACCAATCACAGAACCACAGAACAGGTCAGGCTGGAAGGGACTACAGTGGGTCTTCTGGTCCAACCTCTCTGCTCAAGCAGGGTCATCCTAGAGCACACTGCACAGGATTGTGTCCAGATGGTTCTTGAATATCTCCAGCAAGGGAGACTTCACAACCTCTCTGGGCAACCTGTTCCAGTGTGCAGTCACTGCACAGTAAAGAAGTTTGAGACTGGAATCCTTTATTCATCCACACAGGTCTCTTGTCCCCTTGGCCCTATTTCTTTCTCACTAGGATTCATTGTCCTTGAGCCTGGAGGAAGTGAACCTTGAATATTGACCAACTCTCTTGAACCCATCTTCCTTGCAGAGCCTTTTCCCATGGGATTCTTCCAAGAGGATCCCTAAAGAGGCTAAAGGTAGTTCTCCCGAAGTCCATGGTTGTAATCTTGCTCACTGTCCTGCTACTGCTTTGTTCAGTACTGAGCTCTACAATCTCATGGTCACCACAGTCAAGGCTGCCCCCAACGTTCACATGTCCAACAAGGCCTTCTCTGTCTGTAAGCAGAAGGTCGAGCAGCACATTCCTTGTGGGATCCTCCACTACCTATGAAAGCAAGTTGTCATCAGTGTTTTTTTAGGAACCTCCTGGACTGTTTGTGCTTCGCTGTGTTGCTTCTCCAGCAGATGTCAGGGTAGTTAAAGCCCCCCACAACAACCAGGGCCTGTGACTTTGAGACTGCTTTTAGTTGCCTGGAGGAACCCTCATCTACTTCCTCCTCTTCATCAGGCAGCTTGCAGCACACACCCACGACAATGTCACCCTTACTAATGTGCCCATATCCCGAACCATAAGCTCTTGACTCGCTCATAATCCTCACAAAGACAGAGCTCGATACATTCCAACTGTTGCTTCACATAAAGGGCAACTCCACCCTGGTGCCTTCCTGGTCTGTCTCTCCTAAACAGCGTGTAGCTGTTCATGACAACATTCCAGTCATGTGAGCTATCCCACCACATCTCTTGTAATCACGAGACAGAAGCCCTGTGACTGCACACAGATCCAATAGTTCCTCCTGTTTGTTTGCTTCTTCTAGAGAAAAATGCTCTGCACCCCTGCAGTCAGCAGCACTAATTCTGGCATTAGCTGAATATAATATGTATGCCTCCTCTACCTCACTCCTTGCCTACAAAGATGGAAGTAAGTCAGACATAAGAGGAGGAAACCGCTGGCTGAGTTCTGAAAATGTGATCTACTCCAGAGGAAGTGGGGTCCAGAACAAAGAAACAAGGAGGAACTCAAAGACAGAAACAAGAAGTGTAGGACATGTAATGCAGGTGAGAGAAAAATTCTAGGAATTGAATTTCATTTGTCCTGTGCACTTCCTGCATGGTGGAGAGATTGAATAATGAACTGCAAACAAATGCACACTTTTTTCTGTAGGATGTTTTTGAAGTTCTCATACTGTACCCTATGATATTTTTATAGCCAGAAATGGTACAAGTACACAAAATTTGGAGCTTAACCATGGAATGCATTTAAAGCCTAATGAAAACATGTAATGTTTTCCCTTACTTCTTCACACTTTCTCCTTTCTTACACACTCCTCTTCAGCTGTGCAGTGTTCCCTGCTGAAAACACTACTTGTATACTTTGTGTTTCTAAGGCAAGACCGTTTTTTCTGGCAGAGACAGAACACAGCACCAAGGTTCTGGCAGCACAGACACTTTGAGATAATCCCAGTAGGCACATTCCTATTCCTGCTACGTGAACTCATGGCTGCTTGTTCTGAAGAACAGAAGTGGTGATGGCTGTGCCTTCACCTCCCACCAGTGGCTCCTGGCTTCTGTGCAGCATACACACTGTTTGCAGCGTGCAAAGCACAAGGAAGGGCAGAAGGAACCAGCCACTTTTCCCAGGAGCCAAATCCTTTTCGTAGTAAGTACACTGGAACTTTGAGGGGGGAAGACAGTGGGTGAAAAAAACCAAACTGAAGAACTGGTTCACAGGTGACATTTAACTAGTGCACTGCTAATAACTGCTCACCTGTGCCTCTGATGTATCCACTTTCTTCTGAGTGTCTGGAAATTCTGCACTGAAACGACGAGTAATTTGGGGAATCTGTCCATTTGATTGAACAGTACCTGTGACAAGGGGAGGAGAGAAATGGAAGAGGGTGTTACATTTTTGTGATATTAACCAGATCAGGGAACACCCAACTAAGAAAAAGGCTATAAAAATGTCTTTACAATTTTCACAAGGAACCACTCGTTATAGGGGTTTTATACATAATTCACTAAAATGCATACAGATATCTGTTTTCTACTTCAGGCTCATTTTGTGACTTTTCATATTCAGTTAATTACTTAATGAAAATAAACAAAGTACCTTACATTAAAACCTTTACCTGTCCACATGCCTCCATGGCTGTGGCTGACAATACTACAGGAAGTGCAAGTGGCAGAATTAAGAAGATGTGACAGAAATTATCAGAGTGTGTACAGGTGTTGACAAATGAAGAGCTTTTTCTTCTGCCTATTGTAAATAGTGATTATGAAAGGGGACCATTAAGGCTGACGCAGGAACAGAGATGGGAAGCTGGCTTTGGAAGGGAAGCTAAGCAGAAATCTATCTGGCATAGTTAAAGTCCACCCTCTGGCCTGCTGTGGTTTGAATACCTGTCTTTCATAACAGCATTTTGAAGTTTGCAGTTTGCTGTAGTATTACCACATTCTCTGTTTTTATGGCATTTTTTTTCCTTTAATTTAGACTGAAGACTAAAAGTGCCACAGTTTCAGTCATGGGGGCTGAAGGTCTGAAGTCCTATGGAGGGGCTGATCCACTTTCTTTAGTAAATGAGATAACAGCTCAAACTTCTCCCCATCTGTAGTCAGGAAGATTTGTGAACTTCACTGTCTTCTCAGATTAATGCAGATCTTCAGCCCGTCTAAGTTAAAGCTCTGCAAAACGTCTGCCCACCATTCCTGCGTGTGTAAGGGATATGCATAAATAACCTGGTACTGTCAAACGAAGTAAGTGAATGTGAGACCGAAGGACAAACTTATGAGTTTAACTATGAAAAATCCTCGGCCCCTGTATGGTCTGATGAGGATTAAATAAACCCTCCAGTTTAGTGTAGGATTTTTGGAAGCTGTACATGTCAAAGTAGAATACAGGGTTTGGTGACTAGGGATATGCTTTACCTTAATGACCGCCTTAGCTCTATTATAATTTACAGTTCTGATATCCAGTAAAGTTCCACTCATGTACTTCTAAGATGCCAGTGAACCCTTAGCTGTCTACAGTGTAAATCTAAGAACAGTGATGACTTTAATCTTGAAGGGTACTTTACTGATTAGCAAAGAGGTTCCATGACTGTGGTAAGAAATAAATTATTTTTATTGCCATGCCTGCAAATTACATGACTGGCAGAGAAGTAAGACAAACTCTGCAATGTACCTCATTTACTAGGGCTATTTAGGCTTCAAGGGAATGACAAGAAGTGGTCTGAAGTCCTTATGTTTTGTGCCTGTGCCTGCATTGTTGTTCAGCATCATTTAATCCAAAGTACCATTTGGATCATTCAAACTATAGTTTTGTGTTTGCTGAAGGACTAAAAAAAAGTTAACAAAGAGAAAATCAACCTTGTGGCTGTAAGTGCTCAGTGGAAGGAGATGTAAATCCCTGGGTTCTGTGGCTGTGCCCACAAGTGGAGCAAGTTACTGTCTGTCCTCCCTTTGTCCATAGCAGAGCAAGAGTCTGGTCTTCACACTGCTCAAAGATGTTGCTGCCCTCAGTCATAGTGAGATCTAACTAAATGAAGGAGAGCAGAGAGACATCTACTCTATCTAGTGCAAGGCAAAATGTTCTGCTTGCCAAATATGATATACCAGAAGGCTGGGACACAGTCATCTATTTCTTCTGTTAATGCAAGACTTGAAAGCAACACTTGATATATCATCTCCTGCCACATACCTCCACATATGCTATCACATACAAAGTCATCTTTGCAAGTCAATGGCTCCAAAATTTTATGGTAAATTAGTATTTGTTTTAAGAAAAAAAAAGTAGTCCAAACAGAAGGCAAAATATAGATACCCAAATGCAAAATATTCAGCCTTGTAGTGATGAGGAACATCTGAATAAAGCAACTTCTTTAATCTTTCAAACATGATGATATTGTGCTGAACTACTACATACACTGTTTTTTTTAGCATCCAAAGATGCTAAAGAGGGAAGAGAGGGAAACAACATATTTTGCCTGAGATGTGCCTGGCACTTGGGACACTTCAGAACCACAGACTTCACAGACTGGGGTACACGTGAACACACAAATGCTGGCTGCAGCAGAGTGTCCATCCCTGATGGCCACATGATATGTGGGAACAGAAGTCCCACCTGCCTTCCTTTGGCAGCCACTGAAGTTAAGAGAGTACAGCCCCTGGTAAACTCACACAGGACTGTAGTTTTCTATAGCAGATTTTAGCCTATACTGAAATCAGTCCATACAAATGGCTACAGGGCCATCTGAAAACAAAAGAAAACATGCTTTGTTCCATTTCCAAAACGTGAGCAAACAACTGCTCACAGTCAGGCAGTTCAGGTTCTAGTATTGTAGTTGGGTCCCAGGTTTTATACAGGACAGCAATGATAACTGTAAGACTGCCAGAATCACCGCAACTTGCCTCAATTAGAAGGCTAATGATCCTTCAGAGATATTTCCATAGAGACAATATACAGTACTAAAATCTTTCTAGGCCACTTAACCATTTAATGCAATCCATTAGTTAAAATGAGCAGTATATTCTATTGAACACATGCAGTGTTAATGGATTCTAGTCAGGAGCTGAAGTCACATAGATGTCTATATAGTCTTTATAAGGCCTCAATCCCGCCCATATCCTCTCCAGACTGCAGCACCAGCCTGGAGCCCCACTGGCCATCTGCTATCAACACCAGAACACAAATGTTCCATGACTGTCCCATCCACCCCCACTCCACTAAACCTCCTCCCCTAACCATAAGAAAATCCCCTGATCTCAAAACAGTCTGTTACTGGGTCTTCCCACCCCAGAAATCCATTCATTAACACGATTTGATTCCAAGGAACAGTAGGAAGACCACCCTGTATCTCACATGTACTAAGACTAGGCGAACTGAAACCTTAGAAAGGTGACTGGAGGATCTTGTCTACACGAGAAGTCAAAATATTAACTGCCAACACTGATTCTGACTTTGTCTTATGACAACAGTAAGTACTTGGCCAGCATGCCCTTCCTAACAAAGCAAGGATATCTTAAGCATGTAAACTAAAAACATTCATGCAAGTTACAGCTAGTATCATGCACTGTTGTATTTGTATCATAGTAAGATTGGTAACAGCGGCATGATGCAGGTACTGGAAAAGTAAGGTTAGAAAATAACCCAATCCTTTCTTACTCGTGTGTCCTTCTCTTAACACCCACATTGTTACCATGCAAATGAGAGAAAGGCTAGGAAAGAGAGTGGCTCATCCTGTAAGAATCACTTTCTGAAGTGATCAATCTCTGAATATCCCACTAAACCTTTTTCCTAATTGAAAGAAAAATTCCAAAACAGCCAGTGTAGAGAAGGGCAAACAGAAAGCTTCAAGACATGGACTATCAGTCTGTAAAATGTAGACAGAGGATAAAGATGCCAACAGAAAAATACCCTATTAAGTTATGCAGATTTAAACTGATCTTCAGTGAACCATCTTTCCAAATTCTAACTTTAAAGTGAGAGCTCTGCTGCCGGGCTTTGTTACAGACCACTGGCCTTTCTACAACAAGATATTATCTTGCTGAATCAATAGGACAGTTTTCTGAACAAAGACTATATGCAACACTGATGGTAACAGAAGAGGGCAATAAATGTGACTGCAGCTGATGTGACAGCATCGGTACCTGCTGATGAGGATCCTGCAGGGGCAGCTGGTTCCACTGTTCCTTGATTAGCCCACAGGGAGGACAAGCCAGCTTTCTTCACTGCACATTTGTAATTATCATAGAGTGTTTTGCCATACTGCAAAACAATCAAAACAATAAAATGAGCAAGTGTTAGGCATGACATAGGCCAAGCATTCATTTTGCTCTTGGCCTACTTTTCTGACCCTGTTTCTTCCTACTCAGTTTTGTTAAAAAGTAGCTTCTACAAGTGGTGTGCCCTTTTCTGTACAGGGCCAGGTGGAAAGTATCTCTGTAATGGCACAATAAAACATGAATCCCCATGACTTAACACAGTCCTACTGACACCATTCTTACATTTTATGTTTGGTTCAGTATTTGTAAAATTCTTGAAACTTGGCTTTAAAACCAACAGTTCTCAGTAAATATCTTTTTCCAAGTATTACATTTTCAAACTGGAGACCTGAGACATTGAATCACAGGCTCTAGAGCAAACAGCTCTGTCAGTGTAAGACACAAAATAATTTGATGTTCACCCCATACCTTTGCTGGATGTCACCCTGCAGCAGAACTGGAATAAAAAAACCCAAACTAACAGCTGAGAGAAGCAGGACTGTATAGGAAGGTACAGCCAGTACCAAGGCTATGTATAAATCCATCTCCCTTAATGTTTTGTGCAAAACAAAATGGGTTGTCAATTAGGATCTTCTTGAAGTGGGTATTATTATTGAGCCAGATAACCGTGCAGTAAGTTTTATGAGTACATGAGTTTTATAGCAACCGAACTCACTCCTGTGTTAATAAGAAAAATACACTGATAATTAAGGTACAGGGACATTGAGCAAATCCATCCTCATCATGCACTTCTGATCTTTCTATGGTAAAATTAGCACGAATGTCCATTCTTGTCACAATATTTCCAGTTGAGGTGATGACAGTCAGCAATCCGAGGAAGACAAGATTTTACAGAAAACATACTTATGTAAATTTACTTTTAATCTCACCTTGGCAATTCTTATTCCTGTTACCCACTGATGCAGGGTTGCTCGATCATCGCAGCACAAGTACTTGATATATTGTGACTCTTTCTGAATCTGGGGGTGCTGAAAGATATTAATTCACAAAATAAGACAAACACAGAAATTAAATCACTATACAAAAGTCTGAGGCGCTGCACAGTGACCTTGTGGGAAAACAACATGAAGATGATTTGAAAAAAAAAAAAGGCAGCAAAAACAGAGTATAAGAAAATATTAAAAAGATGGCGATTATGAATTGTACATGAGTTGCCACTGGCAGCTTTTGCTTGAATTTATTTTAATGCATTGTAATATGCATTGAAGGGCTACAGAAATGTAACAGTGATCTAGAGTTCAGTGAAGTCTACAAATGCTCTGGGGTTCAAGGTCTAACACTCAATGTATAAACACTGGAAGGAAGTCTGTTTCTCATTGTGGTTTGTCATATGTAAGGCACCCAGACTGAATGCTGAACATAATTAGTTTTCAAAGAGTATGTTAAATTTGTTTAAGCATAAACTTTGAGCTGAAACAGATTTTTCTTCCTAACTGACTGCCTTTCTTTGGGCTGAGTTCTAGCTTTCTTACTATACATTTTTATTGTGCTTTACTCTTGCTGTTGTTTACAACAGTTATGTAAAACTGTGATATGTTCTAGATAGACGATCATTCAAAGTGCAACACCATCAGAAGTATTCTTTTTCATTTGTTTGTATCAGAAACCCATACAATTTTTAAACCTTTTTTTAATTTTGGACAAAATTTAGGATCTCTTCCCCTTACTGATCAAGGTAGTACTGGTATGTGCTGACATACTTTTCCAATGCAAAGACAACCAAAATGCTGGGCTGCCTACTTGCCTAGGACTGAAAATTCTCCCGAAGTCTCTGAAGGAATTTGGTTTTCCTGCTACAGCAGAGAAGGATGTAAGTCTTTAGTAACTTGGATGGAATAACATACTGTGATCTCTTGATATGCAAGGAAAAGAATGAACCCAAAGGAAAAGGCTTAATTGTCCCTTATTTACATGTTCATTTCTATCTATATCTTATATTCTTAGAAATTGTAAGTACACATTTAGTGAAATACTGTGAATGCACAAAGGAATAGCCAAATACGCTCCAAGGATCCACTGTTGTCACATCACTCTCTTTTCAGCCAGTGCAGTTAAAAAGTTGAGGCATACCTACACCTAGCAGCAAGGACCCTGGGTTTATATCTATCATTAAGCCCCTGGTGGCCTAGTGGTTAGCGTGCAGGACTTTCACTGCTGCGACCACGGGTTCAAATCCCGGTCTCCTGGCCTGATGGAGGTCGTTAGCCCTGTGTGGCCATCCATCTATGAGAAGGACACTCTAAACAAACCTACGTCCTGAGGACCTCACTGCCATTGTCCAAGCTTGCTTGGCCCCGGCAGATGAACCTTAGGATTAAAGGGTGGGCTCAGTTCAGCGCAGGCTGTGTCTCACCTAAAAAATCCATTGCGCAGGCTGGAAAGGTAAAAGACCTTTCCCCAAATCTTCGTTCGCGAAGATGGGCCATTATTATTATTATTATTAAGCCCCATTCAAAGCAGAGCAGTGCTGGAGGTGGGGAATATGGCAGGATCCCTCATAGTGCAGAGTGCTGTGAGCAGCCTGCCAGCCCTGGGCTCATGTAGGTGCCAGATGTCTCCACAGATGCCTGCTGGTGGTTGGGACATCCTGGCACAGAGGCCAAACCCTGTCCACAGCTGGGTGATCCAGGGGTTCAAAAGCAGAGCCAAATACAGAGGCCTTAATCCTCAGCCATGTTTCCCTCACTTTCCCCTCAGCACTGCAGACACCAGGCTTCCCTTGCTTGTGCTGACCCAACTGTTCATGAGGCCACACTCTGATTCCAAAAAAAGGGAACTGGTCTTGATTAAATATAACCCATTTCATCATGCTGTACTTTTGGGTTTTTTTAAACCCAGCAGTACACAGCATGACCTCACATAGGGCATGGGCACAAGGGCCACTGTACCTTGGGGAGAGAATGAGTGGCAAGGAATGGATGAGAGGCTGGGACTGCACAAGGCTGTATTGCTGCCAAATCCCTGCATCATCAAATTACGGAGCAAGAGTGAAGACACCAGGGAGATAACTGTGAGGAAATAAAAACCAAAGGGATATTACTCGAGAGGTCTCAGTGGCAATGAGTCCCAAGGCAGTCCCTGTGTTACAGGTCCCTGCGTGTTTGCACTCACCTGCTCAGGTCACTCTGTTGGCCATTTTTCTGCAAACACACAGATGACCATCTCCCCTGGACAACAAATATGCAAAGTCTGCTCCAGCCCTCTGGAAGGCCCCATGGCTATCCTATTCTATTACATTGCTCTGGAGCACTCCAAAGTTGAGAGCTAGGCACATCTCACACTGCAAGCCCAGAGATGCCAGCTCACTGTCTCCAGGTGCCTTAACTGCAGATCTGGTACCATGCCCACCTCAAGGACCCTCACCCACTTGGTACACTCACACACCACCCCTTCACATAATTCAACATACAGGGCTGTATCTTGCTCTTATACACCTCTGTCATGTATGAAATGGAGGCAGTAACAAGGCCCCTGGACAAACAGCCTTCTCCAGGTCCCCAGCATCTGCCCCTCCTTGTCTCCTGCAGCCTCAGACAGCCTGAATGCTGCTCAGAGTGGGCTCCGCTACTGCAATACGTGGCCAGGACACAATGCTTAAAAATCCTTATTACCTTCCACCATTTCTCCATTATGTGACCAAACACAGTGAAAATCATTAGAGAATTCAGTCTGAATGGTACCTTTAAAGGGGAACTGTAAGCAGGCACTTTTTTGTGCGGCAGAGTACATCCCATGCCCCTGGGTTACATTATTACCAACGGAGACAAAAGAACTAGGAGGTGCAAACAAAGACACTGTAACCCTGGGTAAATTCAACTCTTCAAGCATTTTTCAATCAGCAACTAGCAATTTTGCTCCAGTGTGTAAGGTCCTACTGAACCCAGCAGATGGCACCCAAAGCTTTCAAAAAGGAAAAAGACAAGCTTTATCTTTTTTCCTCCTCCTTTTTCATGACAAGGAAGTCCACTGGATCTACATCTTTCCCTCATTTTCAAACACCACACCTACCAACAGTTTTTTAACACAAGAAAAAATAAAAGACTTCTATCTTTTAACAAATGATTCATGCAAACATCTGGAAAAGAGTCCACACTGCATAACAAGGCAGAGGAGGTTGTGGCATAGAGCAAGCAAAGTAAATGATGCTGAACATACACACAGCCCTGCCACAGCAATCTGCTTTTGGGGTGCTCAACAGGGGCTGCTGCAGACCTCTCCTCTGGGGCACGCTATGGAAGTGTTTGTTTCACAAGAACATCCCTACCATGAAAGATCAAAGGTCTCTGAACCCAGTATCTGGACTTTGACACAAATGGGGGAAGAGAAAGAACAAGATAAGCATATATGATACTTCCTTCTCTGTACTCTCACTGTCTACAACTATTTTCAGGTCAGGCGATTTTTCTAAATACATGGGATTTCCCCATATTTAGGTTCTCCTCCAGATACTTCTTCAGCTTTTTATTAAACACAAAGAGTTCTGGCATCCACAACATCTTTTAGTAACGATTTCCACAGTCTGCCACACACTCTGTGAAGAACCACCTCCTTCTTCTCTAAATTGACTGCCACTAGCTTTGTGTAACGTTCTTGTTTTGGAAGAGACATGAAAGCCTGACCCCTACTCACACCTCTCCATGCCACCCCTGAGCCTAGAGATCTGAATCATATTCCCGGGAATTTGTTTCTTTTTTAGCCTACAGGCTTGTAGTCTTTTCAGTCACTCCTTCAATTTAAAGTAATTCCTTACCTTTGCTTATCCTTGTTGCTCCTGCTTGATATTTTTCCAAGTTTATTATACATCTTCTTTGACATGAGAGAACCAGAACTGCAGAGGTGAGCAGAAACCATGAACTTGTGCCATGGTAAGGCAACATTTACTGTTTTATCATCTGTGTCTTTCCTAATCATTCCTAATGCTTGATTTATATAGGACAACCACTAAGCACTGAACCTCAGCCTCACAATGGCCTTCCAGAATTCTTCAGTCTGCCCTTTCCTTGATGATCTGAATAACATGACATCAGCAGCAAACTTCCTTACCTCACTGCTTACCCTGACTATGACTATTTTGAGACTGTGGGGTTCTCACCATCCTGAGAAGTTGAGAAGGAACTGTCAGTGAACAAGGTGAGAGTGTCCCTTGCTCGACATCACGGGAGTAACTTACTAGCTACCCTCCAGCCTATGTTTTTACTGGCTATTGTCTCCACTAGGCAATCCATCTTAACTACTGATATTCACCAGTGGGGCCTACTCCAAATTGCCCCAATCAGTTCCTTGATTAAATTACTTCAATCGGTGACCATGATTAAGCACAGAGTCCCAATGTGCTGTCAGTGAGGGACCAAACTAGCAGGCTGCTGAACCCTCAGCTCTCAGAAGTCAGACACCTCAGAGCTGTTCAGACACTCTGTATCTTCTCTTTGCAAAAGCTGAGAACTGTACCCTCTCTCACCTTCCAAGAAGCAGCAGAGGCACTGGCTCTTTTTACATATAACTTCATGAATGACACCTAAAGCTTAACTCTGTACTGGACCCATAGCCCATTGAGGGTCAGCTGGAAATATCCCCATCACCTTTCCTGGGCTTCAGATTGCATCTAAGGAGGACTGTTCCATACTGCCAGTGCAGATGCCGCCTACAGCAGTTGTCTGCAAGGCCAGACCACTGAATCAAACACCAACAGCACCAAGTTTAGTACTGAAGGTTTATATCTATAGAAGATTATTATTAAGTGGCCCAGATGGAGGCATTTGGCTTCCTATGGTGTTTAGATTCGTGAAGCACGCTACTTTGTTATGCTACAAAGTAGCATAACAAAATTATGCTACTAATGTTTCAGTCAAGAATTGTCACACCCCACCCCAGCAGCTTGCTCTCTTGGAAGAACTGTACCATAATGAAATTGCTTCAGCAGTACAAATGGCAGAAGTCTCTGCTGTCGATACTGACCTTTACAAGCCTGACTTGCCACTAAAAACTTCGGGCAAAATCTATTAGATAGTGCATAAAAATAGTGACTCATGGTAGGCAATTCAAAGAAGAATCTAGGCAGCTGGAAGTCCCTGGAAATGCTGACTTGGTATGAAAATCCCTAAATCCCTATGATTCTTTGTGGACCAATTTTCTCCTTTCACAGCTCCTGTGTCTCAGAAGAGTGCTTAGTACAGCACACAGATGTAAGGAGCTGTAGTGACTATGCAAGCCTGGTTTTGCTAAACTAGATTCAGAGGTCATAGCAATATCACTCATGACAGCCACGTGAGAAATACTGTACTTTAAGGCAAAATGGCACTAACCTCAATTAATATTATGCATCTCACACATAGACACAGATAATTTATTTTTTTATAGGGTGCAAACCGTGTCCTGAGAGGATCATTAAAATCATCTGACAGCAAAGTGAAAACATCTTCTCTGGAAAGGTTTAGCACCTTTGCCTCTGAAACATGCAGCATCAAAATGAAATACAAAAGACAACTGCTTAAAAAGCAACCACTCTAGAACACATAGTTTGAATGAAAAGTGGGAATACGCAAGTAGAAGGAGACTTCAGAATTTTTCTCCCATTAAAAAAAAGGTAACAGCACTTTGAAATAATACAGACTTACAGTGAACTTTTTTCTGTCGATGCCAAAACTCCTAATAATGATGAATTAATCATATCATTGAGCCGGATTTTGAAAGTATTAGGGTCTGAGCACCTCAAAAGGACGTGCCATGTTTCACCCAGAAAAGCACTGAAGAGGTTTGGAACAGAATCTAGTGTTCTCTTATGACCCACTGTCTATAAGCATCAACTGTCCAGAGATAAAGAAAGAAGAAGCACTTGAATATAAAGAGGTTATTTTCTGATGAGATTTAAAAAAATATTTGTCCACAGATTACATTTTCATATATAAAATAAATTCTTTGCCTAAGGAAAAAAAGATAGAACACATTGAAAACCTGAAGAAATGGGAACTGAATGATGTGGTTTCTGTGGTCTCTGCCAAAACAAATGACTAAAGGCCATGTGTGCATGAAATTGGAGATTATCCCAATAAAATGTTCTCTTTGCCTTCTCCCAACACTGAAGATGAAAAGTAAACTGAAGTTATTCAGGCATCTCATTGGATTCCTTGCCCCAAAATACATGGATCATTGCTCAGTCTCTGAGGCAGAAACAATAGCCAGAAGCATAAAGAGTGACTAACTTTGGATCAAAAGCTTTGGTTTTCAGCTGAATTTTCACAAAATGGTCAATATTTTTGGATACCTTAACTGTTACTGATAAACTTGTGCTGTGTTGAACTAGCTTCCCAGAAAGTCAAGGTTCCCATGACTGCAAGTAGAATTAATACTCAACACCTTTCAAAAATCACACTGAAGTGGTTCAAATTTGCAACCTACTATTAAAAACGGTCAAATTCTGATGCCATGCACTCCTTGCATGAAGATGATCAGGCTTAAATGCTCTTTTGAAGATATGTGTGAACTCTACAGATAAAACAGTGACTCTCCTATTATAAGGAAATTATTCTTTTGACCTACATTTCTCTAATGACCGAGGCAAATTTTTTAGATCATTAAAAATATATGTAATAGCCATTGTAACCAAAGAGGTCTGCTTTATGCAGGAAATAATATTTTCCGAAGCTATTATATTCCACTCCTCACTGTTCATTCTCTGTCCTTATTCTCCCCATTGTTTATACATTAATCTTGCAAAACTGTGTACGTATTATGACTGTAATCCCATATATCTGAAAGTGTTTTGCAATAAAAAGTATTTCTGCTTTTGCTTTCTCAGTTTATCTAGCAATGAATTTTACTCTGAAACACTTAACCTGAAGCATTCCTAACACAATTTCCAAATCTTTCACATAAAGAAATAAAAAATCTCCTGTTTTCTATCCTTGTTTCCTGCACTAGCCCTTTGTTCTACACAGTTGTTCTTCATAGTGTTTTCTATCTCAAACACTGCTAATTTTCACCTTCTACCTTCTTAACTGTCATTGTGTGGAATGCATTATGTACAGGACTCAGTCTGCGATGGAGCACACACCAGGTGTGAGGGAAGAGGGAATCAGAAGCTAAGCAGCTAAATACCAAATTATCTGCTAGAATGATGCTGCTGTTACAAACAGAAGCTATTCTTCTTGAAAATTTAATCCCAAATTTCTTTGGATCATTAGAAATTCTTTTAAAAAATTGGTTTCCAAATGATGCCAGGAATACTTAACTGTTTTGACTGCACAGGAAAATGTACCCAGCTGTGGAAATAGAGGATGATTTGCCTTTGTCTCAGTTTATCCCCAGGAAACCAATTTTTTTCATCCTAGATTAATTCAGCATTATGCACCATTACCTCCAGATTACTCAAGCATAACCAGCACCAATAAACTATAATTAAATCCTCTCTTTGTCACAGGCACATCAGACTGACTAAACCGGCAAATTTGCATATAGATTACCTTGCTATTTGTCTGCTTTGAAAGATTTTTCAACACGGTGTGACAAAATCAGCTCCTGGACTAGTATGTGCGCAGATGCACACACAGAGACATTCAATGCACAAAATAAACATTATGTTCACAATTTCTGCTCCGTGCAATAGATGCTGTTGCTAGCACGATGAACAGATTCCTTCCTTCCTGGTGGAATCTCTTGGTTCTGAGGACTTTCAGCTTCAGAATATGAAACGAATTACAAAAGGTCTAATTCATTCCCACAGCATTTCCCATGTAACATAGTACATGATGAATGAGAAGATCCTCAGGGACCTATGTATATTGCATTTGTAAATGCAAAGGTAACTGAGGCACCAAACCACTCCTACTTGCTGTGTGAGGTGTGTGAAATTGTTTTTCCTGTGAAGGAGAGAGAATTCTGTTCCCTCACTGTTCCCCTCCCAGGAGTGACCAGCATTCTCCACAGGGTGGCAGGGAGAGCTGTGCTGTGACACTTTCCTGCCTACTGTGCTGGGAACAGAGGGACAGATCTGACCTTGACAGATGCAGGTTTGAGTGAGGGTCTTCTTTCACACTTAGCTGCCCTTTCCTTTCTTATTTTCTGCGTATGGAGATCTCTATTCAGAAAAGACTGGCTTTATCCGATGTCAAAGTAAAGGGTGTGATCTTGAAATTTATGTAAGCATTACATTTAGGCCGAGTAGAAAATAGGAAGAATCTGCATGTTTAGAGAAGCAGATGTCTCAGAAGTATTTCTTTTATTCAGAGGCTCTATTTTTAATATGCTGAGGGTTCTTTGTGTTGTGTTTTAAATGTGGGACTTCCCTTGAGGGAGGAAGGCCTGTTTAGCAGTGGTATAGAACATTTAAGAAGGTTAGAGCTCAGTGCAGACCAGGGAGCCACTGGGAAATAAAACAGTTCTTCAAGTTTTATAGTTGCCCCAAAGCCTAAGAATTCCTGAAAGCCAGCTCCACTGGAGCATCTGTGCCAGGGTGCACTCTCATCCTCAGGACCCAGCCATATCAGTTCTGGGCTGCTGCCAGGGACAGCTACAGGTGACCCCGCTCTCAGTCACCAACTACCAGCTGTGCCCTTCGCGGTTGGTCCCAGCTGGGCTTTCTGCTGCCTGAGAGTAGCTGATATGAGGAAGTAGCTGCTTTGTTCCGTTACTGCAGTTGTGTCCTGAATCATCCTGATAGGAAACTCCTCAATAAGCTCAGCAAAGTGCTCTCTCTTTTGCTAGTAAACACTGTGACGTGCTTTTTAATTGTTTCTGGCACAGCACCCTTTTGCCCATTATCTCCTCAGTGTCTTGATGGTTAACAAAGAAGAAAAAAACACCCCATTTTTGTTGTAAACTGTAGTAGATACAGTGGGGTGCTGACATAATGGGAAGAAATTATAGGAAAGGAGCATTCACAACACATTATGCTTCTCTAGCTGTAAGAGGAACATTCTACAGGGTGGATCTGCAGACAAGAATATTTATATTTGAGATAGTTTAGGTGCAGTTTCAATATCACAGGCTGCAAAACCCACCCCAGCTTCAGGCTAAGCATCAAAGCAACCTGCCCATGATGTGCATGATCTTGCTGTTGCTACACTAATACCAGTACTCAAGCCAGGATCAGCTAAGTAACCCAGGTATGATCACTGAATGGCAAGATTAAAGAAGAAACAGGACAGGGGGAGCTATTGCTCCTGGGGATTTGATGCATGTTAGATGGGACAGGCATTAGGACTAAAGGCTCACTGTCTCTGCAAGCTCCACACCTGACTGGAGCCTAGGAGAAAGAACTGGAGAAAAACCCACGTCCCATTTAGAGAGAGCCAGGGTGGAGCAACATTCAAAGAAAATTCAAATGTTCGTAGTCATGAAGACTTTGAGGCAACACCCATATTGTTCACGTCTGTGTCAGACAACCTGAGAAATTGCATTGTTCTAGCTAAAACCAAGTCACCAGTGTTGAGATTAACATTAGTTATAGTGTTCCTCTTTCTTTTAAGTTCTTGGCAATGCCTGGCACATAGACACAAAAATGCATTCTCATTCTGCTCATTCTTGTAATATTTCTTGAGTGCTCTTCCCTCCTTAGAGATACACCATAAAGATATAAAGATGACCAAGGCTGGGGGGTGGCAAAAGGAAATGGTTTATCTTTTCTCCCTGCTAATATGAGACAAGACCTTCAAAGGCAGGAACAAATGTTACTGGTTTTAGCCTAGTTATTTGTTTAGAAGGCTCATCATACAAATGGGAACTGGAGGAAAAGCAAGGATGTTTCCTTCAAGCATGAGGCCATATTTAACTGCAAGCCAGCCCACTCACTGGCCATTTGCTGCCATTTCAATGAACAAAGGGCATTTCCCTGTTCTTGAAGTAAGGATGCCAATTAGCTTAACCAGTCAGAAATAAATACAGTATTTTTTTCAACTCAATCCTCAAGGCTGGGAAATTATGCCTGGTTCTGAATTCAGCAGGATATTCTGCATAGCACAGAAGCAAGGTACTGCTGAAGCTGCTACACCCTTGCATTTCTCCAGCACCATAAAATATAATCTGGTCTCTTGCCTGTGAGCTGGGCAGTTTCTTTTGTTACATTTGAGACAGCAGAGCAAGTAACTTTGCTGATGACTGCTCACAACTTTGACACAGCAGTTCCTAAGAGGGTCCTCATAAAGCAACAATTCTTTAAAAAAATGCAGTGGTATGCTATTGTTCAAAAACATTCCAAGTGGCATTACAGCTTGCTGGAGCTAATAAGGGCTGCAGACTAAAATTTTTCCCCAAATGTGAAAATTTCCTTTGATTTACAGCCACCTCAGCGAACAGCTAGCATGGGCTATGGCTGCTACTCTCTCAGTTACTTTCCCCCATTTGTTGTAAGACAGATAATCTTATCCTGCAGCCAACATAAACAACTAACCAGAAGAGAACCTCCACAAATCCCACTGTCCCGAGGGACACACAGGGGAATGGAAGAGCTGTGAAGACACAGCAGAGCCGTGGCTGTGGAGAAATTTCCAAATGGCTTGGACTAAACTGGGCATCCAAATTCCTACAAAATTTCTAGGTTACCAGTATAATAAAGACAAATGTCTACCTGTTAAATCCATTACCTGTTGCTCACTGCACCTGTCTGCAAAAGTGCTATCATTTCATCTTGAGGACTTCATTCTCAAAATATGGCAGGATGAGAAATCATCAAGGACGATGGTTTGTTTTCCTTTGACACGTCAGGACAAGTTTCTCCCAACAAGAGAGATATTTTCTTCTGGGAGACTTCCATATAAAAACAGACAGGAACAAAATGTGACTAAGTGTGACAGATGGCTCTATGTTACTGTCCATACACTTTTGTGTCACCAAGCATCCAATCAGAGAGATCGACATTTCACTTTGCTCTTTCCCTCAGCCCACAGATCTCAAGATGTATGACATCCTCAGCTCCAGCCTCCAAAAGTAAGAGAACAATATGACAGAACTCACTGCAGCAGCATGCCTTCAAAAAGGTATGTGTAGAATTCAAATTAATATACAGAAATTATAATAAATATTAAACTCTCCATTGTACCACCCTCAGAAAGCCACCCTAAGTGAGAGACTTCCACTTCTGAAATAACAGAAGATTTGAAGATATCAGTACTTGCCCATACTTCCTGACCAACTCCAACCACTGCAGGAGACAACCATTAAAAGCAGCCAAGATTGAAACTGAGTCCGTAAGGAATCTTCCAAATGATGATTTGTAGGAATTAAAATGAAGAACAATCACCGTAAAATAATCTACTCAACACTAAGTCGTGTTGCTCAGAAATAATGATCTGATCAATATGATGTTTACTGCAAACACATTTTAGAAGCATCAGAGCAAACAGTCTTGCTAAGTAGGTTTCATACATTTATAAGCCTTCCCTAGTGAGCTTTTAATCTTGTTCTTCTCATTTCACATTAAGGGTACAGCACTAACATCACACATGAAATAAAGGAAGTATTTTAGTTGAGTTGTGCCTTATTGCTAGTGAAAATAACATACCTCTTTTCACAAAAGATGGCAGTAATTATTGTGAACAGTTAAACACATTGCTACATGCATTCAAAAATCATGCTTTTATTCTCATCTGAACAGAATGTGAATAACTGTCATTAAATTAGTCAGATACTTCCTTGACCAGTCATCTGTTTAGAAAATCAATTTCCCCTTATTTTTTACATCAGCTCCCTTTTTCCTTTTTTTCATCAGAGGTTGTATTTTTCAGAAGAAATACTTACCTGTTAACTTCAGAAGGCTCACCCCTATTTTACAAGAAAGGATAAAATGCTTCTTGCACAGCATTTTGTGGAGGACTATAGTATTAAAATTGCTCATCTGTGTTAATTAGATACAGCTGTTTCAGAAAATATTTATGTATCTATAAACCACTTCTGCTCGGCCATATGTAAATTAGGCTAGCAGACATTTTGGAATGGAATAAAAAAAGTGCTGTAAGTATGCACCTACAGCCAGAAATGTGGTATTATAAGTGACCTCTGATGTGAATGTTTCCTTTACTTTTTTTTTTCTGAGATGGCAAGATACTGTGTTTTCTAATACTTTGTTTGCACTGCAGGTCTTTAAAAATAAAAGCAGCAACAAATCTTCTGCCTTGTACACAGTAATCCCACTGTATTCTAAAATCTGTATTAATGACAGATAGCAAGCAAGGCCCAATTACTGCAACCTCAAAGCTTCATTTCTATCTGATTTAATTGAAAAGCATGGGCTTCTTTTCCTTTTCTGAGAGGAATGCAGAATTCCTAGCCTACTTGCAGCGCTACTACCTGGAAAGGCAGCAATGAAATACTTATTCAATAGCAAGCATTGATTTTCATGAGTAGATGAACAATGTATTTTGCCCTCCTGCCACAAATAGTTGTGCAATAAAATATGACAAACGAGAGGTCTATTCCCGCAAGATTTTGTGTCTCAGTTCAACAAACCCTCAACAGGTATGACTATGCTGCAAAAAAAGTAGACATACTTTTTAGTATCTAATCCATGGTGCTCATAACATCAACATCAGGGACTGCCAGTCTCATCATACATCTGCCCTGTGTGCCATTTGTCCAAATGTGTCCAGTCACCTGAACAGTCAGCATATTCGCTCCTGTTTTGAAGACAACTTTATAGATGCAGTGTAGACACATATCATAAGACTATCAGTAATAAAATTAAGGTTCTAAATGTATGTTGCTGATCAATAATGAAGCAAAGAAGAAATTACACATGATGTTGCAGGAGCTATTTTATCTCATCAGAGTCCCTGGAGCTTCAAATTTAAACATGTTTACATATAAAAGAAAATGTGTGACATTTGCAGAACTTATTTTTCTTGTACATTACCTTTAAGACAAAGCAGTGATCTGTAGGTGCCTTGTATTTCACTTTGTGCTGATAACCGTAATACACATTCACATTCTCAAACTGAAGGAAGCATGCCAGATCCCGTGATGTCTACAAATGAAAAGCAAGCACATCACTGTTAGAACAAATTGAATTTTGATGTGAAACTCATTAATAGGACCTTTTTAAAGTGCATGAATGCCAATGTGTATTATTCCTGTAACTGTCATGAAGCTGACAGAAAAAAAAAAGATTAATTTTAAGTGTGTGCATTCTTAAACTAACAAGTGGAAAAGGGTAAGTACATATTACAAATAATATATAACACAGTGCAACAGTTCGCTCTTGTTCTGGTTTTGCTGTGCTTCATTACTTTGTGTGGAGATTTTTTCTTAAGGATAATAAGACCAAAGAGAATACCATAGTAAGAAACCACACCGTTACAATTCTGAGTGGAGAAAGAAGGTTTGGGGTTCTAAATTCCTTCAAGAGCTTGTTTTTCTTTTGTATACGTAACGCACAAACTCTCATCAGGACATACCCACACATTTCATCTGTTTTGCTTTGAGTTTTCTTGAATTTCCTGGCATCATTCCTTTTCCGTTTATCATAGTATTGTTCACAACATATTGCTAAAATAACAAGGTTTCTTCTCCTGGCACATTTCTCAGTGAAGAATTTTGCATACAAAGCATAACTTTAGCAGTCCTTTGGAAATGCAAAAATAGCCATGTCACATGGTCAGTGTTGGCTAAATCAGGAAATTGTGTGGAGGGGGAAGAAAACAACAAACCACAAACCCCCTCTACCCCTAAGAATGAGGTTGTATTTCTGCATAATTGGTTCTTCTATGCTGTTCTCATTGATACTTTCATTACAATACACCCTTGAGTTGGCTTTATCTACAAAATGAGTTTGCAACTAAGATTTGTGGGGAGAGGAAACACTCCACACTGTATGTAGACAGGCCTTCTCCCTCTCCCCCTTCCTCTGCTGCAGCTGATGCCAGAAATTTTATCAGTGACTGTATGGACCTAGGTTCCAGAATGTGCTCAAATCCATTCAGTATATAATGAGTTGCTCCTTTCCCTTAGGTACCAGACAGTGGTGATTAGGACCAATATGAACGTAGTTGATATTTTCTTAAAGTAAGAAACATATTTTTATGCAAGGGACTAAGGCACCTATTGCCAGTATTTGTGCAATGTTAACGTGACAAAGCAACTTTTAAACTGTATCTGCTATTCTGATGCTGTTGTTTTGTGACCCTGTCAATTAACAGCCCATTGTGGAACAGGACATAAGTAGAGCAATGCTGAAGAAAGAAATTAAGACAGCAGTGTTGACTGGTGCTGGTTTGTTAACAAAAAACCCAAAACAACAAAAAGCACCACAGGAATACATGTAAAATTACCCGAACGTGTCCCTGTATTTTCACGTTCAGCATGTATTTTACAGCCAACACAAAATGCCAAAAGTATGCCAGACTTGTTTCTCTCTTGTAACAAGTGATAACATGAATATACAATGAATTTAAAACAGCTGCAGCAGCTGAAGGTACTATTGTATGCCAATTCTTTGTTTCTGTACCTCAAAGAAAGATCACTCTACCCACAACTGAATGATGTGCAAGGTGCATGTACACTCTTCATGCCATCCTGACGTGAGATGAACTCTTACAATTTAAGGCCTTCAACTGAAGAGCTCTACTGAATTCTGCTGTAGTGCTTAAAGATGTTTAACACCCTCAACTGCACTCCGCTCATCTACCACAGATTACTGTCTCCACAACAGATGTGTACCTCAGCCTCAGCTGTTCCAATACAGAGTGCAGTAACTAGGATAACACAGATTTGAGCTCAGATTTGACTTTCTCTGGAATGGCTAAGACATGGATATACGCATCCTTTTCCTGTAGCCTGCTACAGACGCAGGAGCAAACAGTTGACTGGTACTATTTGAAAGAGCTGTGACTATCTACCAAAGAACTAGATTCAAGGTGCCCAGTCCTGTGAGTGGTTGAGTTGGTAATATAGTGATTTTAAAGCACTCACACTGCTCCTAAAAATGGCTCAGTTATAGGCAGGGTGATACACAGGCTGTTACACAGGCTGTAACAACTAAAAGGCAATAAAGTGTTAAACAGAGTTACAAGGTGACTATGTGGACCCTATGTTTGCAGGCTATCACCTGAAAAAAAAAGGCATTTTCCTCATTTGCATTATGATGAAAAGTCACTAAAACGGGTATCACTCGATGATGAAAAAAGGCTGAGTAACTTTCACAACATGCTTGCCCTGCCTTGGCATTGTACTATTGGTCATCATTGGAGGCATGCTACAAGGAAATGTCCAAGATGGACTCTGCATTGGACTATTCTTACACTTTTTCCACCTTAAGTGCCTTCCAAATAGCATTCCAGATCCTAATCGATAGGATGTTGTGTATGCAGCATGATTTGAGGAGCGAAAGCTGTTATCTCAGGGTCAGATAAAGTCAAAGTAAATAGCTGTGAAAGCAGCAAGGTAACCTATGTTTCACTGCGATTTAGTTATAAACACAGGTCACTGGAGCAGCAGAACAGCATTCCTTTAAAAGATATAATTTTTTCCTTTGTAATTTAGTCAGGAAATAGCAGAACAGTTAAGTTTTAAAGCACAAATCCTAACAGTAAAGTTTCACCAGCAGCACCAGAATTTCCAAATATGAAGCACTAGCAGAGCTGTAAGTGGTAATAGAAGTGGTTTTCAGAATACAAAAAAAATATAAAATACCATCAGTCCCAGAATCCACCATTCTATCTCATCACTGTGGAAATGAAAAGCCAGCCACCCTTAAGTGCAACACGTCCAGGACCCTTTGCTTCTTTAGTACTGGCAATTCAGACTCTAAATATTTTGCAATACTAAATGTCAGCGCATTTGATTCAGACAGGTAGATGCTTCTATCTCACTTCTTTCTACACAGAGGGCAGTCTTAAAAAGCCTTAAAAGGCACAACACATTCTCTAGGTACAGATCACAGTAGGAGAAAAAGTATAGCATTTCTGCATGCTGGTTACTGGTCCAGAAAATATCAAACTAAAATTCTACCTTTTCTGTGATAAGAAATAAGTTTACTTGACAACTTTTTAAAATACTCTTTCGCAGGGAACCCATATGACAGTGAAGCATTTTGGCAACATAACACCAGCTGACAGGAGCTTTGCTGTTTTCTTTCCCCTACTGACTTCCCCAGCAGTGCTGTTCCCTTAATGCTTTTATCTATCTCTAGAAATCAAAAGGAGAGAAACATGACAGGATTCAGTGACTACATTCTAGTATTTGCACAAGTGGTGTAGTCAAAGATGAAGCATAAAAACCCCAACCCTCTCAGATGCACCAAACAGTGCTCTTAGAATGTCACCTTGGGAGTTTTACACTTTCACCTCCATGAATTGTTTTACTGCTAAGAGGATTATTTGGCTTCCTGACCTTGGTTTTTCCTTTGGGTACATAATAAATTCCAGAAGCTCGTAGAAGAAAATAACGCCTCTTCCAGGACTTTTTTCCATCTTCTTTTAAATAAAGGGCCCCTTCAAGCTCTGGCACAATGACAGACGTCCCACAGAAGCTTTCCTGTGCAACAAGAACAACAATGCACAAAATAAATCAATTTAAGCACAACCCTATTAATAAACAGCAGAAAAATGCTTCCTTGAAAAAATAAAGATATTTCCTGTGACAATGAACATATGAACATGGGGAATGCAGGAGATGAACACCTTAGACAGGCAAAGGAAACTTTTCCAAGATAATGTGGTAACTCCACCATCCAAGTTGGGTGCTCACACTGAAAAAGAAGGTTTTCAAAACCTCCATTCCCTAACAAGTCAAGGAAAAACCTACAAGAAGTTTTAACTAGACATAGATATGCTCAGTGAAGGCAATAGAACAAAATGGTTGGTCCTGTTGCTGCGTTTTTTTCTCTACTGCTGTATTTATAGGTTCTGTAGAGAAATACTTCTGCAGAGAGATTCTTTAGAGACTCCTCAGAGCTCTAAAAACAGCCAAAGAAAAATTCCCTCTCAGTCTCTGCTTCCACTTTTAAATACATGCTAGCATTTACAACACTGTTTAAATGAATACACTGTTTGCTTGAAGGACCTATTGGTAATTACTATTATAAAAATATATAAAAATTACTATTGGGTAATTTTTAATGCCAGCACACTTATCACTTAAAGCTGGCATTTAGAATTCACCAGGACTTTTTCTGGGTGACATCTGGTGCCTTCATGAGATCCTCAGTCACTTGAGAAAAAGCATTTCCTTACTGAACTTTTACTAAACTCAAAATGCTTGCTTAGAGAACTGTGACAATACTTTCTTTCAGACAGCTCTGGGTTTTTCTCAGGCATGCAACTGAAGCAAACTTAAGCCGGAAAGGCAAGAGGTTAAAGAGACTTTCTGGAAAAGTGGAAAGGTTCTTTTTCTGTTGTAGTACAGCTAATAATTAGAGAAGGACATCTACTTCTAACCCAAAAGATAATTGCTTGCTACTGGTCAACCTTAATAACCATAAAAGGTCCCAAGGGCTGGCCTAAGGGTGCACAATCTGCATTTTCAATGAGGGGCAGCAGATGCAGAAGAAAATTTACCTATTAAACCTGAGATACAAAGATGCCAATGATCATAGAACTCTCTTGTTACACACTTGCTCACAAAGAACTAAATGCTGTCATTGCAGAGCAGATGGAGATGGTGGCAGAATTTTGGTGACTTACCTCCAGTAAAGCCTCTTTGTTTTTATCATTCATTTCTTTGCTTTCATTCTTCCCTTTGTTTGCCAGGTAGAAATTCTGATGAAGACACAAAATAAATGGATGTTGATTATAAAGTCAGCAATATAAGTAACTAAATTACAACAAACCCACTCAGTAGTTACTGAGTCGCTGAGTCAGCAGGTGAAAGAGGCAGATGCTCACAGACCCTTCTTACAGAAAAATTTAATCACACCTGCCTGCTCATAAGTTTTAATTCTTTATTTTGAATATAATTTGAAAGTAATCCAAAATTACTTTTACCCATTTATATACAGCCTCCCAAAAATAAAAATAGTGGCTTATGTTTTTGCCTGTTTTTCTGGATCAATGGGTTTGGTTTTAGCATTCCAATTTTCACTGCTTCCTTTATTATCACAGGTGGTAGAGAACCTAACATTTGATTGCATGCTGATACACAATGAATGCAAGGCAGTATCGAAAAGCTAGAAAGCCTTTTCTAACAACCCAGTCTTGCAGTCTGGATATAACTCAGCTCTTAATTTTTATTAAAAGTGTTTATATGCTAAAACCTTTATCCAAAGTTATTACTTTCTGCTTTTAAACTCCTGCTCATATTCTGCAAATTATTTTTATGCAGTGAAGAAAGTATTAAAAAATCTAGAAGAAATTCGAAGAAATTATCACCATGATATCTTGGCACATGTACTCCAGCCTACTGAAAGAAAAAGGCTGTGAAGCTTCAGCTACCCTCAGAGGACGCGGTGCCTATCCCCCTGCAAACAGGGAAGCACAGCACCTCATGCATATACTTACCAGTAAAATAAGTTCACCCACTGTTAAACAGCAACAATTCTACATCCATCTTGGTTGTACAGATGGACAAAAGGACAGCACTTGGACATACTTGCAAATTCTGGCAGTGGGAAGGTAGCTCAGGAGCATGCTAGGACTTGTGTGCTGGAGCACATGCAGTGGCTTTGCTCAACAGCAGGCAGGGCCACACAAGCAGAGCCTGGCTGGCTGCAGATTGTAAGGCAGCTGCAAGTGAAGGAACCAGGTAGATCAAGGATGCCATGCATCAAGTAGCGTCTGGATCCATGGGCTTGAGGCCAGAATGATAACACTCAAAATTCTCATGTTCTGTAATTTTTCAGTTTGTCTGACTTTTCATCTCTCTCCATTTTTTCACGTCTCAAGACTATGAGAGGGGGACAATGTGTTTACATGCCTAGAACGCCACAACAACTAAACTGCAACATAAATGCAAACATTACCAAAATAAAAGTGAGAAGTGTGTAAATGAAGGAACGTGCAGTTGCCACCATATAAGAAAGAAACAAACAAGCAGCAAATCTGCCCTGCCAGCATACCATGTTTACAGCAACAAGGTCTATCTGATCTTCCACACAACCACATCATCTTTTTCAAGCAGTGCTGCGAACAGCTGTCTGCCAAAACACAAGCTTCATAGCAGATGGTTTTTGGAGAGGCACCAGGAGAGGAAGGGGAAGAGGTCTGGATCTCAAAAACAGTTCTTTAAAAACTGCTTTCTTAAAAGTTCACAGTAAGTCAGACAGGGGATACCAGAAACACAGCCACCTGCAATTTGGCATGCACTGATGCCATGTCTATGGTATGAGAAACTTGAACATTCAGTACAATAGACAGTTATCCTAGGAAATGCAGCTGGCTTCAGACTGCCCGGACGTATTTTTAGTCCACAGCCAAAGGTAACCAAATAGTAAGGACCACAGCTTTGTAACTACATCTGAAGACAGTATTCACAGTGGAAAAAATCCCAAGCCAGCTCAAAAAAAACACCACTTAAAAGTGTGTTCTCAGTATAACCTAGAGCGATGCCTGCCTATGCAGTCCAAAACCGTAGGCCTGACTGAGTGACAATGCTCCACTCATCCCTCTGGAAAAAAAGATACTGTTCTGAGCAGCTGCAGCCCAGTCCTCTGTGCACATGCAACAGGTCTTCTTGACAGGCAGCACTATCACAACCTTGCTGGCTTAATGTTGGCACACCCACTCTGGCACTGATGAAGGTATGAAGAGAAATCTCAGAGAGCACTGTTAGGCTGGGTTGGACCTCCAGACTTTGGGATGGATTTGAAAAGTAGATGGACATGCAAGCTGTAAGCCTTCTTCTATAGATCATTATAAAGGCATAGTACAAACCCTAAAATACACAATGAAGATTTATCAAGGTAAGTACACCTTATCACTGTCTGAACAAGGCTTGGCTCATCAGCTTTACTACTGATGGAAGAGCATTCATCTGGCTTAAGTCAGCCTTCCATGCACTGATAATAAGAAAACAAAGCTCCTCTGATTACAACTGATTAACATTCAGGCATCTGGCATTTATTTAGCAGAAGCACAGACCACCCTGTACTGACATAATCAATCGTAAAGAGAGAACGTTTGCAACAATATCCACGCTGGATCTCTAACGCCACAGCTTTTTCATTAGGGCAACAGGGCTCTGTCACCTAACCCAATGCTACACAGATGTACACTGTCATCTTTCACCTGTCAACACGCATTTCATTTGTTACTGATTAGCTCCTTTACGTCTTTGCCCTGAAATCTGGAAGTACATGGTACTTATTTGTCAGTGGCTAAAAACCTGGGGAGCAGACTGTACACTGTACTTGTTTTATCACTGTGTGGTCTCCTATTTTTGATGAGAAGCATTCATCCTAGAGGAGGTAAACCACATGTGTCCAGAAGAGGTAATTTCAAGTCCAGTAGTCAAAGGTCATGACAAAAGGCAAGCTCTTTCTTGTGTGAGGACACTGCTGTGAAATGCACGTTTGGTTTGCCATGTCAGGTCATTAATGGGACAAGATATGGCTACAGAGCAGCTTTCTACATATATCTACAGATTTGAGAATTAACTATTTCTTACATTCAAAAGACGAGTCTATGCATAAAATCTTTCCGCTTAAGGCTACAGCCATCTCCTTTTATGTGGAAAGGCAGGTAAAAAAAAATCAGGTTGTATCTCTCTCCACTGTACAACCCTCAAACAGTGGGAGACAGAAAGTGTTTTCATTAGTTTCAAAAAACATCTATGGTGGCATGTAAGCAAACCAAACTCGGATCATGGTAGAAACAGTAGCCTTAACTACTGCACTGATCATCATTCGCATCTCTATATTTATAAAAAAGAATTTCCTAAATGAAACAGCACCTCTCTCATACCTTTCATCCTTTTTCATACGCAGCCTCATACAAGTGGGAATACAGCAGCAACTACTTGTCAGTATATAGCAAAAAATAGGTGTTCCAAGACAGCATGCTCCCCCTGCACCACCTCCTGCTTAGGCTGTATTTTTGCTTTCAAGCTACTGCAAGGTCCACAACAGCACAGATCAGACACTATGCAGCAAATAAGGCAGCTGCTTCATACTCGTGACTACCTTCTTTGAGCAATGGGCTGCTCATTCAAACTGCACCCAAAATGAGGCAAGAACTGGCCAGCTCACATCCCGTTTCAGATCATTGCAACTGTGTACTGAATGCAGCATGGTTTGCACAGAAAAAAAATAAAACAGAACATGGTCATACCTGCAACTCATATCATGATGTGTCCCTCAGAAAAGTGCACACTAAAAATATTAGAAGATACCTATAATTGCTCTGAAGATCACAAATGTAAATAAATATATGAAGCTAAAGGCCAAGTTCTATGAAACCCCCAAAAAGAGAGAGAGATTAACATTACTAAGCGATGGAAGTACAGTGAAAAACGCTTCCCTGTTCTCACTTCTATTTCTTTGCACTTTTGCCAGCATACTCAATAATCAGGTTCCCTGCTACCCTTTTATGTTTCCTTCACTGGGTAACAGTGGAGACAAAATAAAAACCTTGACTCATAGGAAGTGGCCAAACTGGTGAAAAACAAAAGTATCACCTGCTGGATACTAGCCCAATTTCACTGACTTCAAAATAAATATTCAAGCATGAAACTCACTATAGGTGTCCAGTTATGAAAGACATTACAAGTTCTTACTCCACCTCCTTCTGACACTGTTGAGAACTCTTGCTTTTCAGAAGAAATAAAATGTCAATTAAGTCATGGGTTCTCCATTGGAAGGTGTAGCTCTCACTTCTGGCTCACATATGAAGGAGCAGAAGCTTAAAGTACTCACTGTATAGACTTCCAATAATTTTCATAAATAGTGTCCCATAATAATAAAAAAAACCCAAACCAAAAAACCCCACACGCACATGCTGTTTGACTGCACTGTTTGACTTCATCAAAAGATAAACACAGGAAATCAAAGTTCATGCAAGAAAAAGTAAAATACAATGTTCTAAGAGCATGACCAGCAATTCAGTCAGGAGTTTAGATTCAGCTACCCCTTAAAAACAGCTGTGTTTCCTCCATTTTTCTTTCTTTTAGAGTATCTTTTAGCTGAGAATTCTTCTTTGAGCTTTTGAAAAGAGGTCTTTAAACCTGACAACCTCTCCTTTCAAGAGAAAAGCACAGCATCACTCAACCACATGACAAAGCATCACCTTTCCCATGTGTTTTCTTTATTTGCCCATGTACCAGCATGTATTTTTGTTTCACTCTAGTCATAGACTTGTGATGCTCCATCTCTGTAGATGAGTCACTGAGAGCAAGTTCCCTGCTGGGTAAGTTATATCACAGTGAGGAATGGGCAAAAGTGTGCCTGTCTTTGTGGAAGAGATGGGCACCTAAGGATTGTGCTTTTTCTACAATGTATTCCAAACACTTTAAAAAATATTTTAGAAACAAAGTCAAAGAGAAATATTAGAGAACACTGCATGACAATAATGACAGTCTTCAAAAAAAGCCACTGGCATTAGCTGAGCAACATGTTCCTAGCACAGACACAGAGAATAAATCCTGCCTTTCAGAACGTCAGTTGCCTTTTAGAAAATGAAATGCATTTAACTAATTGTTGTTTAATCTATACCAGCTCTATAACTACTTCACAGAAAGAAACAATGAACATTGGCACAGGTCACAGACCTTCTCCAGAGGTCCACCTGTTTTAGGAAGGCATCTGAACACCTTTATAATAAGATTTTTTTAAAGCACTTAATTGTGTCAAACCTCTGTAATGAAAATTTTGTATCATTGATTTGCCTAAGAATAAATTGTAGGCACCTGTCCACCTTTGGAACTTGCCTCTTTTTTTCCCAGAAAAGTATCTGCGAGTTACAAAACTGTGAGATCTCCACAAACAACCTCCAACAGAACAAGCCCTAAATACAACCAACAAAGAATTCAACTGCTGCTGCACTGGCACCACTCGGTGTGTCAAAAGAGCATTCTGCAATTTCTGTACTCCCAAAATGAGTTTACAAGGCAGCCTTGACTGAGCTAGGAGGAGGCTGAAAATACCGAGAATACAGTATACACCACTAGATTTCAGTTTCCCATTGGTTACACTACAATTTCCACATGTGGTTAGTTAGGTAATCATAGACCCTGCCCTATCCCACCCCAGCTCAGCATTTCCACTTGGTTTACCTTTTCAGGGACTCACTCCAGATCACGTATTTTACCATGTTTTACTATCTAGTGTGAGCTCTGTCTGTACAATACTGATTATTTTCTGCCACAAAGACAGTTTGCTGATATTACCTGTCTCACAATGTTTGAATTTACTAAGCCTGAGAGATGGTTAGACTTTATTACTGGCAAAATATTTCAACAGTATGACTGCTGCAACTACTCAGTTCCCTTAGACTGTTCATTTTAGAGCTTAGAAGAGGGGCTAAAGCTCAGTGACTGCAGAATGGTCCATATCCAGTTAGGATGGGAGAACAGACTTACACTCTTGTTCTGGTTTTGGTTTAGGTCATGCTTATTTCTATATTTCATTCCAATCAAACCAAGCAGAATCCCCATCAAAGATTTACTTCCTGTGAGAGGTTTAGAGCCTTACCCAAATAACATTACTAGTGTATGAATCAAACATGTATTGAATCTCTGCTGCTAGGTATGTCTATGTGCATTAGAAAGTATGACATGAGCCATCATGTATGTTTTATTTACAAACTTGGCTTTGCTATTTCATATTAAAAATCAACATCGTTCCATGTACACTGCAGGATAAGTTTTCTTTGCCTGACTGTGGATACTTGTGTCAATGAAAGAAACTTCCTCTCCACAGATTTTATTTGAAACATTGGCTCATTCTATAAAAAAACAACTTCCTAACAAGCAGCTTGGTGAGATTTGCTGCCAAATTATATATTTGACTCATTTTTTTGGCAATACTGAATTGCTGATTTTTCTCTAGCTGCTCTCAGGAACAACCCAGATACTCAGTGAGCTAACAGGTCACTGACAAGGGGAAAAGATCTTGTGCCCCTGAATCCATCAACCTATGTGCTAGGGTGTTTGTAAATACGGTTTTGACCACAGAGCACAAGAAATACACGATTTGTGTACACACCCATCCTGAATAATTTAATGCAATTCAGTGTGCAGACCCTCCTTTACAAAGCTACACATGAGTTACTGTTCACCCAACACTTCTTCCCAGTATAAATGAAATCCAGATAAATTCTCTGCAGAACTCAGCATACTCTTCATGAAGTTTCACATACAACTGGCAAAAACCGGACCTTAAAGGAAAGGTTTATTTTCATCAGTAGAAATAGTGGAGAAGCTGTAATAATGACAAAGGCCAGGTTTTTATAGCTATGCCATCTCACCCCAGTTCCAAGAGCTGTGCCTAAGCAAGGGCTTGTGCTGGAGGTGAATTTTATGCTTCATTTTTTAACACTATAGATGGGACTCTAAAATAGCATTAGGAAAAAGTAGAAAACATTAATTTTCAAATCCTTGCATTCAACATTCTGGGTTTTTTTTGGTTGAAAATACAAGTTTTGCTTTCTCTAATTCTGACCTGACAGAGCTGAAAGCAAATTATTAATGCAACAGGCAGCATGCAGACTAAATGACCTAAGTTTAGACTCTAATCCAAATACCATGTTAGCTTACCTGGGGATTTTTAAATAAAGCATATTTTTCCTTTTTTTCCAAAAACAGAATCTTATTCTCAGTGTCTCGAGTCCAGTCTGATAACACTGCAACAACATTTTCATGGTCTTCAAAAAACCTTTCTGGAGAGATAGAAAAGGTAATGTCAGACATTCAGACTCTTTCTCCCCTCTCCTGAGGCTGCAGAAATTCCTGTGTAAGAACATAATCATTATCTGATGTTCACTCAGAGTTGGACTGTCCAGCTCTTTTCCACTACACAGACAGGAGTAAAACCACATGAAATTGTGTCACATGGAAGGGCAAAGCAGCTACAGAAGATGTCTTACGTAGCTGTGGCATGCTCCTGGATTCCTCCTGCATCTCTATGCTATTGCTTCAAGATCACAAAGGATGGAAACAGTGACCCACCAGGAGCAGATGGTTACACCCATGCCTTTCAATGGCTCTCTGCTTTTGTTCGCTTTTATTTTTTTAAGGTTTGCAGTATGATCAGGGAGGTATATATTCACTTTGGTGAATCAACTGAAACAAATGTAAAAATTTACTTCCTTGTCTTTTTACTTATTGGAACAAATAAAAAATTGCTTTTTGTCAGCAGGGAAGAATTCTATGCACTGAAAATAAAATGCCTGGTTTCAAGCAACTGTATTTAAAAACACAAATAGAAAAAGAGAGGAAACAGGAAGACAGACTGAGAGCTGATGTGAAGATATACTGGTTCACCCACCATCGCTGTAGCTAAAAACCTTACCAGGGGTGTGGGAGACCTAGCGTCAGTTCTATCCCTTCCTGGACTGCTCTGAACCCAGGTCCTCCACCCAGGAAAGCCACAGGGTATATGCTGAGGTTAGGTAGCTCTGATCTCTTCTTCTGCAGTTTCACTTATATAAAGTAGCTGAAGTAATATAAACCCCCTTTCAAAGGAAAAGGAATTGAGTATCATTTGACAGGTCATTTTGGAAGGACCCAGCCCATACTTTTCTACAAATTCAGTACTGGGATAGGGAATTCACCCAGCTCCAATTTTCAGTATGATTTTGACAGTTCCCTGGGAACAGCTGTACTTCCATTTCAGTGATCTGATGATGACATCTTCCAATGGCCTAGGTTGGCCTAGTGTAAGAGGAGATAACACAGCATACATTTCGTAGGCTTTCTTTAAAACTTCTTGTTACTTTTGACAAGGGTTCAGTACATCCCATCCAAACTAAATTTTGTGAATTAATTAAATTCACAGAATGGGATTAGCTTCAGAACCAGTTCGCAAGTAGACGGTAACTTTTAACAACACAAACAACACAACTCATTTAGCAACTCATAAATAAAAAATAGAAATAAAAAGCACTATAAAAAACCCAGGTAATGGTTTGAAGAGTAAATAGTACCTTATAGCCCATGATAGCCATAAAACAATTCTCAGATCATAACACACATTTTTGCCACATATACTTTTGTTTGTTTACTTCCCGCACCAGGATTTTCTTGTATAAATGGTGTGATCTTACCATCCTCAGGAGGGTCTTTTCAACAATTGTTGTTACCAAAAAAGAAAAAAAAAGTCAAATCTGGATGCCTATCATAAGGCAATAGTCTTTATTGTAAAATACATGCTGGTATGTACAGGCCAGTGTTATATCACCATCTCACTACTGAGATTATTTCTGTAACAAGAACAGCTCAATATATTCCTGCAGCATCCCTCAGCTTAGAGTCTGTGATGTTCCAACTCCAGGGGACACAGGGGCAGGAGAAATGTTATTACATTTTCAAGATAACCAACAGCATAGTATGCACTATATCTATTTGCTATATGCCATGTCACTACACCACTTACCAATCTGCAGCTCTGGGTACATTTCATACAGACACCAGTCGACGTTGCAGTCGCAGTGGGTTTTCTCAAAGAGATTGTCTAAAACATCCCGTGTCACCTGACGTTCATCCACCATCAGTGACTTTGTGCTGTTATCGTACATGTGCACCTTGATAACGAGCTGAGTAGAGTCACAGAAGAGCCAGTTAACTTTAGAGGCAAGAAAAAGGCTAGTCTGAATCTGCTAACACAGATAAGAAAGATTAAGGCTGAAGGTTATTACTGATTCAAAGGCACCCTGTGTCCCACAGTGAGCTTAGGGAATAGAACAGCTTGGAAGTTTTCACATTACATTGCCACCAAAATAAAGACCTTTTCTCAAAAAAGAAAATTGAACCTTCTCCTATGCAAGACTTCAGGAAAGGTGAAATTGCTAGGGAGAAAAAGCAGAAGTTAATCTCTTCTTTACATCTACTACATGTGCAATTAAGAAAAATGCTTGATAGGGAAAGCAAGTACAAAAGGACAGAGCATTCTTAATGTAAGCTAGAAATGTGGAAAGCTTAGTTTTAAATGAGAAAAAGAGCAGAAGAATCTTGCCAATAGAGTAACCTGAAATTGGATTGTACTAAGACAGGCAATAGTCCAACAGCCATCAATATGCAAACAGATGAGTTACTTATACTGACCAAATTAACCTAAGACACTCATTATTTCATCATATGGTGAAGTATTTGTTAATACAGTGTGCACTTCTTTCAGAGGAACAACACAAGAAAATGCTGAAACATGTAAAATGTGAAAAAACTGCAAATACATTATAAGAAAAGTACTTAAAATGCTTCATTAGTATTGAAAACAGTAGAATAATTCTCTACAGGGTCTGTATATGGAAACTGGAACCAAATTGGTGAGTTGGGAGAACTTTTCCATATAGTCCTGTTTAAATAGCTCCTCATTTTAAAATGTGCACATAAGAAGCAGTCTGCCCTCCTGAAGTCCAGGGCTGTGAGCTTGCTTTTCACTATCCTCCCTGGCCTCTGCTCTCCACTTTTGGTAGAAGAGAGAAGATTAGTTTTCTTGACAATTACTTAATCAATTTAGAATTCAAGAATGGCATAGTAACGTCATTATAGTGACACAGCCATAAGATTGAGCCCTACTTCTACTGTATGGTTCCAAATAGTCAGGGTGGGAAAAAAAAGTGTGGGAGGGAAAAAAAAAACAGTCTCCCAAAGGAGAATTGCTAACATTGCAAGGAAAAGGGGATGACCAATGAGCAATCTTAATATTTAACAAAGGTCAAGAAAGCCAAAATTGGTGAAATACTCCCAGTACATCCTCTCAGAAGTAGCATTTGTACATGAACATGAAGTGTTCTGTGGGAATCATCTCAAGTCTTGACAACCCCAAATTTATTGGATGCTTCAATTATTCTTGGAAGCCCTGCAGGCTCTGATCTTCAGCACTTCCCATCTTCTGTTTGAGCAAGACTGAAAGGTCATGATTGTTTTTTCTTCACATCCATTTTTCAGGGTTACTGAACACCTGCAGCTCCTGTTGAGTTCAGCTGGAACACTAGTTTAGGATGAGTGGGCATAATTACATGACACACTGCAGCACTGTGCAGACACTGACTGGAAGCTTTCTAATTTGTTGGTCTAAGATAATTTCTATTATCCTTGTACATAACTACACTGCTGTGAAAAGATTTAGCAAGAAGACCCTCATTAATTTAATAGGGTTTAGCTAAATCCACATCCACTGTAGAAGTTTAATACTTCTGAAACTAGCACAGCATAAGTAAGCAACATTTTAATGTACATTCCACTTTCTCTAAAGCAACCCATCAGAAGTGTGCCTTGCCCCAGCATTTAAAAAAAAAAAAGGCACAGCTTTCCAAGTCATCCTAAAAATAAGTCCCTCAGGCGGATGACAAGACAATTCCACGGAGTATCTTTACAGATAAAATATGAAAAAGCCTACTCATTTGAATAAGAATTTTATTATTAAGAATTATGATAACAGATACTTAGCTGGTAGCTCTTATGGTAGCATTTACTATTTTAAGGCTCACCTTTTTAACTTTGGCTTCCTTCAGTTTCTCTAATGCAAGCTTAATCTTGTCAGCTTTGGCCCGTGCCTCTCGTTCTTCCTGAAAAGATACAAGATACTTGGAGTATTTCTTGTTAAGTAATGCCAGCAATTTACGTTTACTTGAAAAGAGTTGTTTCTTGTTATTTATACCAAGAACGTAAGGCTTGCCATAGGAAACTTCATAGATACAGGGAATCCCCAGCTTTTCTTGAGCTATTATCCTCCAGCCAACTTTGATTTACAAGTTCAGTGCTTCCTTTTGTTGCCCATTCATACAGTTCTTACATGATCTGTCCCTCAAAAGCTACAGGAATGCCTGAAAACTGGACTCCTCTATGTTTCTGTATGTACAACTGATACAAAATAGGAGGTGAAGGAAGATCCAGCCTGAATGAAAAAGCACTGTGGAAGCAGCTGCTTGGAAGAAAACTCACTTCTCAATAGGGTTAAGAGAACTAGAGTTTTTAGGATCTTACTGAAAATTTGGCTTGGAATTATAACTTTATACTTTCTGTTAAGTACATTAATTTACTTGAATTATTTCACTTGCCACATGAGCTCTTACTGCATGGATACTTACTGAGAGGAACAACTCCTTCAACTGGATGACATGGCTTTTTATTCTACTAATGGACCTATTTATATTAACACAGACACAGCTAGATAGTGCTCAAGTTCATTCCAGCTTTTGCTGAATGCTACAGTAAGATTCCCAAAAACCTCTGTATCACTCGGCTCTTTTTTTTAAAGCAGCTGTTATCAGTACCATGCCTCTCTCTTAATACCAGTGAGGTCTCTGATACAAGACGACTCTGGATCCCCAGATGCTGAGAGTTTTAAGTACATATACCAAATGCTAGTGCCCACTGTTGCCTCTATGCCTGCTGTAGTGGTTGTGAGCGTTTCTTTTTGCCATCTTCCGAAAGTCTTCTCCAGTAACATACAGAGTTGGAAAAGCACATTTTGGACAGCAAGTGACTGTAAGGCTGCCTTGGACTACTGAAGGACTCAGTTCCTTTCCAACTTTACGTCCCTGCTGCCTCAACTGAAAACTGTCTTGTCTTTGCCTTCTTGTCTCTTTGCTAATTTTTGCTGTCCCTGTTGCTCTCTCTGATACTTTCACAGCCTATTTTGTTTTAAAGGGGTAGGATTTTGTGCTATGGTGCTGACAGGTACCCCACTTCCAGTCAATGACTTTGGAAGAAAGTTCCTGCCCTGCTTCTACACAAGATTTTTCTCTGTTATCTTCAGCCTCCATTTTCTACACTACAGTCATAATTTTAGTGGTCTTCACACTAGGAGAACTGACTGCAACTCATGGAAGATGCATTTTCAAGAAACTAGGCCTAGCTAAGCATTGCCATCATTTCCCTATTAGAGAGATATCACAGAATAATAGCAAAGAAAAGAGCTAAGAAGGTTAACTTATTCATCTCAAGTTTTGAGGCAGGTTCAACCAAAACTAAAGTACTCCTGACTGATATCCCTTTTGCTGAACTAAACATCTTTTGCTTTATCACTGCTTCAAATATGCTTCTTGTTGCCAAATTCTCCACTATCAATACCAGACAATCAGTTAAAAATAAATTATTTTTTTTTTCTACACAGGTATGGAAATTTGCATTGCTACAGCTCAGCAATGCTTAACTTTGAGAATCCAAATAATCTTTTGTAGTTGAACAGAAGTTCTAGGGAGGGAAGAGCCTCTCACGCTGTGGCCCTCCCTTTATCACCCTTCTTCAGGAAGCAGAAAAAACATCTTAACCAAAGTGGTTGAGTGGGGCATGGGCAGGTTTTCTGATGAAAATTTTAGGCAGGTATAACTCAGCCTTCACCTGCATGTGACCTGTGTTGAACAGAGTTCACACATTGTACAAATCTGTGCATCAGAGCCCTCACCTGAGAGCCTTCATGCTTTCATAAGCTTTGTCTGACTAAATGTAGAAAAAGAAAATAAGCTATCAGATGCAAAATTTTAGCACTGTTAGAAAAATGCTTTGACAAGCTACAAGATTTTTTTTCCTGCTACAGTATCATCACCACATTTTCTGGAATCTTTAAACAGAAACATATAAAGTCATCCAGATAATGCCACAAAAAATGTAGAAGCCTTATTTAGCTTAAAGACAGTTTTAAAAAGAAATGTCAGAATTGATGGAAATTTATAAGACACCTCTATGCTTCCCTGAAAGAAAAGCTGTACTTCTTAATTTTGGCACACTTAAAGGTTAGAGAACAGATTTAGTATCACAGCTGCATTAGGAATAACTAACACCATTCTTATTTGGTTACACCAACCAGAAGTGTCAGACAAAACTTCAGCCTTGATTGGCTCAAGAATCACTTTTCAAGAATCCTGCCTTACAGGAACATGGTTTTGATGATTCCATTTACAGTTGAATTTCATTTTACTAAGCAGAAATGTCATGTCAAAGCAAATACTAACCAAGACAGTGAATATTAATTTGAAATCAGTTCTTTCCATATTAATTTTAAATGGTTATTACCTCCATCATTCACACTGCAACCTGTGTAAGAGCCCTGTAGGCAATTTTGTGGACAGTATGCCACAGTGGGTATGTCATCAGTATTTAAATACAACATGTATCATAAAATGAGGCAAAGGCTTCAGGAGAAAGCAGAACCAGTGCCCTAATGAGAAAATTGTCTACTGCAGACATATTCCTTAGAAATGCTTCTACCACCTGCTCCCATCCTTCTCTGTCCACTCCCTGTATCTGGAAAGACACCAGACAATACCAGTAGATTTAACTTGGCACTGTTTTTCAGAGGAACACTTTAACTGAGGGAGAAGTGACTTTAGGCTACGTTTTGTCATATAGAATTCCAGTTGTGTTTAGCAAGTATATCTTCTTCTCACTCTCAAATCTTGTTTGACCCTCAGGCAATACAAGATGCCAGCTAACAGACATTTAGCTCAGTACAACAGTAATGGGAAAGAACTGCAGTTAATTTCAGTGAGCTTTAGATCATAGCATTATAAAAATGCTGTTTGGAAGAGAGGTCTGAAGGCCCACAGCCAGTCTCCCTGCCCAAAGCAGCACTAGATCAGGTCAGCCATGATGTTCCTTGGCAAAATTTGGAAAAACTTGAAAGAAAGAGAATCTGCGATCACCCGTTCCAGTGTTACACCACCATCTGAAATGGAAAAGCTTTTCCTAATGTCCTGTCTGAAACTACAAAGCTACAACTTGTACCTGTTACCTAACACTACCATAGAAGAATTTGGCTCCACCACTTTGCATCTACCCTTCAGGTATTTTTAGGATGTCATTAGATCGCTCCCCAGTCTCCTCTGTCAGATTAAACAAGCCCAGCTCCCTCAGCCTGTCCTGGCTGGGCCCTGATCACTCCATGCCCTTGGCCATCCCATTAGCTCTCTGCTAGACACCCTCCAGTATCTGCACATCTAGAGTGGAATGCAGTATTCCAGGTGTGGGCCTGTCAGTGCTAAGAGAAAGGAATAATGGGTCCCTTAGTTTGCTGGCCATACTCCTCCCAACAGAGGCCAGTTTCCCATACTGAGATGACCTTGCACTCATGGTTCTTATTCACTGTGGTATCCACCAGCATGCCATCTCCTTTTCACTAGGGCTGCTGCTCAGCCTATCATCTCCTAAACTGTACAAATGCATGGGATCATTACACCCCAGGCACAGGACCTTGTACCTTGCTGGGTTTCTGAGGGTTTTGCTGGCCTAGTCCTCATGTTTTCAAGATCCCCTCGCACAAAATATCTGCCATTCACCTTGTCAATCAGTGCCCTTAAGTAAAAGCATCTACAGCACATTTGCAGGGGTTTTTTATGTCATCACTCAGGTCTCAGATGAAAACGTTAAAGAATACAAACCCCAGTGCTGATCCCACTTGCCACCAGCCACCAAACCATTGACTACCAGCCCTTGAGTCTGGCATTTTGGCCAGTCTCAGCCCATCTAACCACCTACCCTTCCAGACCATACTTGTCAGCTTCCAAACCAGACTATTAAAACGCCTGGTACTTCCTTGAACGTCTAAATCAAGATGGGGACATATTTGTGGGACAATGGATAGAGCTTATCTTAATTGCATCTCTTCTACATCAATTATACCAGTTAAATAAAAGACTTCAGCTTATAAAGCTGTCTAGCTCCTGCTTTTTCAAATGCTGATATTCCTTTAAGACAGGAAGTTTATTATCTTTGAGATGCAAAAAAATGGCACAGTTCCTCTCACATGAAGACTGAGTCTTAAACAGCTCTGAAAAGTCCTATGCATCAAATGAAGCTTTACCCAGTGAATCAGTTTTTGTATCATTAGAAAGGTCCTCTTCCTACCCAATTTTCTGTTCCTTTTGCTGAATGTCTGCTGTATGATGTCAAACACAGGGGAAGCAGTGATGTAGAGGTGACTCATATTCAGTCCGTGTGGACTTCTAAACAGTAATGAATTGACCATGGTTTTAAGCAAAACTGACTGGTACTGGTTCAGTTCTACTGAGCACTTTTCATGTTCCCCAAAATATTTCCATTCCCTAAACGCAAACATCTTATCTCTGTCATAGTTACTGCACACATAAGCACTGATGAAACACATAAACACTGAAAAAGATGATTTCATGGTTTTTGGGCTGCATCACTCTTCTAACGCACATGCTCTCCTCACAGGGCTGTGACAAGGCAGAATTCTTACATAACCTACCTCTCCACAACCTCACATCAAAGAAATTAACTTCTAAAGCTTCTACTAGAAATATCACATTTGATTTCAGTTGTTCAGCTCTGCAGAAACACAAACAGGGAGGAGGTTGTGATAAATCTGAAAACTTTGACACAGGTAAACCAATTGTTTATGGTTACCTGCTGATAACTTTGGCACCTCCTAAGCAAAGGGCATTTGTCCCCTATTGCAGATGGTCTTCATTACTTCCTTTCAAAGACAAGACCAAAAAGAGCAGAGTGATTCTGTGTAAGGATTAGGAGAGATACTTCTTGTGCTCAGCCTTACATCTGGTCTCCTACCAAATGTTGAATATCACATAACTGAACAGCTTTTCCTATTGCAAGAAATCACTTAGGCCAGGGATTGATCTGGGAAACATCTGCAGAACTGTCTTATCAGTACCAGTAGCACAGGCTGCGCTGAACGAACGTAGTGGAGGGATCTTTGGCCATGTTTTGCACTGATGCCAAAGCCAAGTTCTCTATAAGAAGATATTAACTGACCAGTGCTTCTTAAAAACGTTCAGTGATAAATTTTCTGTTACAATAAACCATTTGCGATGATTTATGCCTGTATTGGGCTATCAAAATGATTATTAGAAAGGTGAAGGAGTGGACAATAGGTCAAGGAACAGGCAGAAATCACTGAGCTCACAATAGTAGAAATCTCACTCCACAGTTCACGTATGTCTCATCATTGCAGAGCTTTCCCAAGATGTATCTACCTGGGACGTCCACAAGCTTTCCAGTGCCAAACACCACTTGCAAAATTATAAGAACAAGTGAATGCTTAGAATAAGGTTCCACCCAGACCTACCTGGGTAAGTGGCTCAGAAGGAGGTGGTGGAGGTGGTGGTGGAAGGTCTAAATCAGGGTCTGGAGGTGGAGGGGGCAGGTCATCCCCAGGCTGTCCAGTAATGGTAACATAGAGACTTGATTTAGAACAAATGCCACTATCCAAGCCTGTTGAAGGCTGAGCGACTGTACTTTGCTGGTTGCAAGAAGTTTTCTGTGCTTGTAAAGTTCTCTGTTCAACCTCATTTATGTCTGCTACAAGATCAGCCATTAAAGCATCCAGGTCTTTGTCCTCTAGGGCATTTAAGGATTCTGAAAAGAAAAACACAAAATGTGTCAGAGTGAGTGCAATGCAAAACACTGTTTCCGGTTCAGTGGAGATTAAATTGCAGACGGCATGGTTACTGTAAGGTATAAGGGTTATGGGAAAGGAAACATTTTACATGGGTCGGGAAACAAATGTGCTTTAGGAATAGCCATTAATCTGCTCATACTGAAGTTCACAGTACAAGGAACTCTATGAATATAGACTAAATCAGACAGGAAGCTTCAGTTCCAGTGATACAGTCTTAGGCCCTTATGATGTTATAAAACATGGTCCTGATTCAGCAAGGTCACTGGGTACATGCTTAGTGACATGGATGCAAGAAATTCCATTAGCTCCCATTAGGCTATTCACTTAAGCGCATACATAAACGCTTAGCAAGTTTTGGTATAGCAACAAAATGTGTAATTGAGGCCTAGATCAAGCATATCTTCATATATTACTACTATTCTACAACTCTAAAACTAGCATGAAGCAAAATCAAAAAGCTCTAAGACACAAGAAATCATATGGTATCATTTGTAGCACATCAGTAATTGTGCGATCAACATCTGTGACATACCACATGGGTGGTACGTCACACATAGGCTTTTGAGGATCCTTTAAACAAACAAGACCATCTGTTTTAAAAGCATCTTATAAATCAGATAGAAATATTGTAACTTTTTCCTTCTGTTTTCTACTCTGACAGAGTATAAGATAAAATCCTATACTGGAACTTACTATGTAATTTCTTTTGTAGTTTGAACTAGCCGTGATGTAAGAGATACTGTGGAATAAAACCCTTGTAGGATGATTTAGCTTTCTAGAAGAGAAGGTTTTTATAAGATCAAACAGATTTCGCAGTTTAAATTTCTTTAAAGAGTGTAGTTAAAAAACAAATAAATCACAAATTGGGAAAACTTTTAAGTGAGATTTTGAAAAGGGATGGAGAACACTGAACTGGATACTGACAAATGCTTAAATATTCCAATAAACAACAGATCATTCATCAGACTAAGTGTGAATATGCCACTAGATCATCTCAGTTTACCCTGCTTTACCTGTTAGGAGTATTTAATAAGTTTTTCTCTTCAGTGGGAAAGATGGCTTATGGTCCTCTGTATTTACATAGTTCTACCCAATTTGCTGGTAGAGTCATAAGGAAACCTAACAGAGAACTGATCCTGGGACAAAATGAAAGGTTAACACCAACTCAGGCAAATGCAAACAACCAGCCCCCAGTAAAAAAAGAAGGAAAAAAATGCAAAAGACCCAGCATGTACAAAACTATAGGGAGAGTTCTTTTTTTAAACTCGGATAAATTCCCTCATTTGGTTTGTCACACAGCATAAACAAGCAGCTGTACATGCAAAAGTGGCAGTGCAAACCAAAATGAGAATAAGCAGTGTAAAGTGGAAGTAGCAGAAGCTGAAACTTCCACTGAGCAAAAATTCTGACATCACACTGAGGAACTTTGTCTTCTATCAAGTTAAATCTTTATAAAAGTTGCATTTTAGGAAGTTATTTGGGAGACTTCTCGTTTTTATTTTCCTCTACACCCAGACCTTTTTAAAAGTCTGATTCCTGTTTAGACTGACTAATGCCCCCAAAAATTGGCCTCTTTCAAGTTTCCTAAATTGAGACAAACAAATATACCTCCCTCTCCAGCAAAACAGGGTTCTTTTGTTTGGTTTGGGATTTTTTTGATCAAGGGTATGTAAAGATTTTCTTCTCATTTGTTGCTGTGAGGTATGTTAAGTAAGTATAAAAGGCATGAAAGAGTCCATTCAGCTACTTACCATTTAAATCTTTAAAACCAACTGTAAAGCTGAATTGATTGTTGGATGCTTTGGGGGATGGAGGTGGTACAGTCTCCACTCCTAAACTCTGTTAAGGTAGAAGAAAAAAAACAAGTATCTGATGATATAATTACTATTACAGATATTAACATTTCTAAATCAATTATCTGAACTTATCTAATTAAATCAATTCTTCTTCAAGGAACAGAATGACACAAACTGGTTTCTAGGATTATGCCTAAACAGGCAAACTAACTAGGGCCAAGACAAGGGTTTGAGCACTGTCTCACAATCACGTCAAGGGTTTTGCATGCTTCTCAATCCCATGTTGATCCATGACAACAGCAACTCTTGTCATCACACCAGCAACACCTAGGCTTGGTGCGGGGAACAGCAGAAAACAGGACTGCTTCTAATCCAGACAGTGGACAAAGCCAGACTGAGTTTTAGCTTTCTTTAGCTTTTGGGGGGAGGGTGAGAAAAGAGTTTAGCTATGTTCATATTTAAGCTACACTGTCATTTTCTCTCCAGAGTGTTTTATTTATTAATATAAATGTAACCTAGCTGTTGCTTTCTTCTGCTCTTTGAAAAAAAACCCAAACCCAAATATAACAAATGAAAAGACATGCTGCTGCAATGTAAACTATAAATGTGCTTAGTTAAATAGAGAATTCCTAGTTTCTGGCAGAAAAGCCCAAATCTGAACTTGCATTTCTTTTTCAGCCTTGTTATGCAATGTAAAGGTATATCTGTGTGCTTCTATCATTTACACATATTTTAGGAACACGGAGATTGGTAAAAAAGTGTGGAAAACTATCTACACTCTTGGTTTGGAATTAGTCTAGAGAAATTAAGATCCAAGTCTGTTAACTGAAAGTCTTCAGACTTTCAGACAGGCCTGTCTCCTTCTCCCATACAATGCTGATGGTAAGACGTGATGCCAGAACATTGGAAAGAAGGAATCAGTCTCCATCTTAGGAAGACTCTATTCCATCAGGTAGTGCACTGGTGAGCAGAGACGCAAGAGGCTCACTCTGTTGGCATCACCTGCACTCGTAACAGTGCTATGTCCAATCTGAGGAGGTAAAATTTATCATAAGCAGTCTTTTGTTAATTTTCAAGGCATAATAATAACATGAAATAACCATAAACCCCCTGCTCTTTATATATATATAGATATATGTATAAATATGTATAGATAAAATATGCACTATTATTAAGAGCCCTTCAAGAGCACAAAGGCTACCAAGGGCCAAAGTGTTGCGATTTGACAGCTAACAATGTCATGTGAAATCTTGGCTTTCACACACTTTAAACACAATTTCTATTCTGAGGCTCGGAATTTTTGGTATTTAATTTGTCAAGCACTGGGATTCACCAAGAAGAAAGACCCCCTCAAAACAGAGGCTGTAAACAGACTCACACAGAATCCAAGATCACAACTTAAGTGTTTTTGAGCATGCATTTACTAAAATACAACAATATTATTGTCTTTGTAGGGCTTTTTTCTAGGAATAAAAATTATCCTTTCATCAGGTTATGCAGAAAGTATTTAATGACTAGAGCTTTAGAAAAAGGCTCATATTCTTTTATACTTTCCTCTCAAGAGTGTATTCTACACTGGCCATAATGTCTCTATAAATTCTTGAATGCCACCCTAGCTGTAACTTAATATTTTGCCATATATAAAGATTACTTTTATGTATACATTCAAAATGTTGCTTTCATTTCCAAAGTTCACATTTGATACTCAGGCTACATCTCATTTACCCGTGTATGCAAAGTATTCAAGCCTGAAAATTCAGACTCAGACCCTTCCTGTTATGACAAAATCTTTCAATGTCTTTGGACCAAGTCCAGAGGAATTTAAATTGGTGATTTGGGTTTTTTTTTTGAGAAAATGTCTTTCATAAGCAATTAGCTCTCTTTAAGAACCTGCACTGATATTACCTTATACTTCAGGCCACTTGTTTTAACTGTCAAGCAGAAAAATTTAGTTGAAGGTTTTTCAAAAAAATATATTTGTATTTATTCAGAGTGGAATTATATGAAAAATGTAGAAAATTTACTTCTTTTCCCTGACATATAATAGCTATTTTACTAATTTTGATGGAAAAAAATAATTATTTACCTGGGTCAGCATATCCATCTCCCCAAGTAAATTGCTGAACATTTCATCTATATCATCACAGGTTTGCTCCATCTGAAAGAAAAAAATCCACGGGCAGAAAGTCATCAAAAGTTCGTTTTCAAGGCCAGCAATGGTCAAAACCAGAAGACACGCAATGTTCTTTTATACTGTGTTCACAATTAACTTTAAAACAATTGTTCATGACTTGCAAAAACCTGAATCCATAATTTAGAAGTAACTACTAACAGATCAGACTCTTAATTGCTTAAACACACACTTGGGATCTACACTCATCAGAAGTTCCAACAATCTCCTTGTATTATTTACATTTCATAGGAAGTCACTAGGTAATAAACCATGGTTGTATCTTACACATCAAAGAAATGTAGCCTGTGAGACATGGAGAGGGAAACAAAGTTTATGGTTGAGAAATTTCTGAAAGTTTCATCTTGAAATCCTTCTTTCTTTGCCTTAGACAACTAATACTACAGGAGTTTACTGGGTGTCACCCAGGGCAGGACCTGGCTATGGTTAGGGACATGACCAACATTTGGCTCAATACTTTTTTTTTTTTCAAATATCAGTGCACTGAGAGAACTCCAGTCTTACCTAACCTGAAGACACCTGAGGGTCAGCACTGAAACAAGGGAAATGGGTACATGCTGCATGACAGTAAATGGTGGTCCTTGTTGCAAGAGGGCAGGGTGAGGACAGGATTGCATACTGGTGGTGCTGAGATATGGCAGAGACACAGCTTCCGTAATAATCCTCTTCCTCTTTAAATTTGTTCCTTTGCAGGGAAAGAGGCACTGTAAAAAGGGTGTCTGACATGGAACATTACTAGAGACAAGAATTAGAAACATCATTTTTCTTGAGAGGCTCAAGCCTGCACGGGACTGAGAACTGTGGCATTGATTGTATAAAACCAGGTGTCAAACCAAGGCCGAACTTTAAACATGTAAGTAGCCCTACTGATTCACTGGGTTTGTGTGCACCTGTGTTGGGTTTACGTGGCAAGGTTTTGGTGGGAGTGGTGGGCTGCAGGGGTGGCTTCTGTAAGAAGATACCAGGAGCTGCCGCATGTCAGAGAGGGACAGTGGTTCAAGTTGGCTCCAAGATGGAGTTCACTGGCGATGCTGGTGGCATCTCTATGACAACATATTTAAGAAAGGCTAAAAAATGCTACACAGCAGCTGCACGAGAGCAGTGAGAAAATGTGAGAGAAATAGCCCTGCAAACACCAAGGTCAGTGCAGAAGGAGGGAGATATGTTCCAGGTGCCGGAGCAGAGACTCCTGGGCAGCCCATGCTGAAGCCCATGGTGAAGCAGGCTGTTCTCCCGCAGCCCACAAAGGATCCTGCTGGAGCAGATATCCACACTGCTCTGCGGAGGACCCTCTGCCAGAGCAGGTGGACGTGCCCTGAATGAAGTTGCCGGCCACGGTGTGCCCACACTGGAGCAGGCTCCTAGTGGAAACTGCAGCCTGTGGAGAAGAGCCCATACAGTGCAGGGACCCACACCAGAGCAGTCTGTTCCTGTAAAACTGTACCTTGTGGAAAGCATCCAAGTTGGAGCAGTTCTTGAAGAATTGCAGCCTGTGGGAAGGTCCCACATTGGAGAAGTTCATGAAAGACTGTCTCCCATGGAGGGCCCCCATGCCAGAGCAGGGAAACAGTGTGAGGAGGAAGGAGCAGCAGAGACAAAGCATTAGGAACTGAGAGCAATCCCCATTCTCCATCCCCCTTTGCCACTTGAGTGTGAAGAGGCAATTGTCAAGTGATCTCTCTGTCCTTATCTCAAACCATGAGCTTTTCATTGTATTTTCTCTCCATGTTCTGCTGAGAAGGGAAAGTCATAGAGCAGCTTGGCAAGCAGCTGGTAGCCAGCCAAAGTTAACTGACAGCAGGACCTTACAGGATGAGGACCAACCTGATGCAAGAAAGCAATCAACTGAGGACAGAAGCAACTCTAATGACAGTAAAGACTAGCAGCAAAGAAGACCAGCAAGTACCCTATTCTTCAATTTTAATGCTTTTCCTTTAATAAGCATCTTGAGCCACTTAACTATTTCACAGTTAAATTATAAAGGCCACTGAATCACTGAAGTCAGTATCTGATGTTTGAAAATCATTTGGTAACACGTCTGTAACATGACAATACTGGAGCAATTTGAGCTACTCTACTTACGTTGGACTTCATCTTTCTGGTATCTACGTAAGCATGATCGGCTTAATTTCCACTTGTCCTCTTACCACCTGTATTATTCCTGGCACCAGAACTCACTAGGCATAGGCATGTACAGCTTTCATCAGTCAGGCTCAGGGTACAATCTACCTCCTTTAGATGTTTTTTGTAGCCAGTGTAACTAAACAAGGCACAGGCAACTGGGAACTGAACTTTGAACTTTCATATTTCTCTCAGATCCCAGAAATCAAAGATTTAGGAACTGAATACTGTTAAAGACATTTTTAATAAGATGTGGTTGGCAGGGCTGAGGGTAACCCTATCCCAACACTGGAGATGGCACAGCTATGCCCGTGGAACAGGGAACATGCATCACACAGCACTGAGCAAATGGAGAGTTACAGTCACCTTTTTGCTTCATTTCCAGCTGACTAATCCACACTGGATGGCTCCCTCTCTCTGTCTGTATCACACTTACACGGAGCTTTGCACATAAAATTCTGTTTCTGTAGATTCAGCAGTATGCTGGGTGGCATATGATTACTGAATCTTAATTCATTTATTTGAATCAACAGCTGTGTAGCTTCCTACCCACCTGGCACTTGGAGAATCAATTTTCACAGAAAGGATAGATAAAATGGCACTTATTTGATCAGGGAGAATGAAGATACATTTGTTATGTGACAAAAAATGGAGCTGCAGTTCATACTGAGAAGTATCTCATCAGTGTTTAAATAATACTGAATAATTTCATGTTTTCCTGTTTTCTGATTTAGGAGATCAACATATCTTCTAAGGAAATCTCATCAGTTCTAGCTATTTGTATGTTTTTGACGGTTTTTTTTAAGCATTAGTTAGATCAACTTTTGGGAAAAGGTCTTCATACAATTTTTTTGACAAACTGAAATTCTCCTTTGCTGTATTTTTTCAGAACAGGAATATAAAAATGACAATAAATTACTTGAGTTGCAACCAGTTGCAACCTCTTAGCAAGAGAAGGAGTAAGAACTGTTTAAAAAGAAAAAAAATCAAACCTAAGAACACTCCTCAGTAGTTAACAAAAAAAAACCCCTAAACAAAAAGGGAAGAGAACTGAATTTTGAACTATACAAGACTTTTCACTGAATTACAGGATTTGTACAGGTCCCAGTAAATTTGGAGTTCCTTCTTTCCAATTATATGATTTTCTGAATCATAAGGAAAATGTAATCCTATGAAAAATCAATGTGCAAATAATTCTGTAAGAATTTTCACTGTAAATTGGAGCTGAGTTAGTCATGATGACTTTTCCTCACTGATGTCTTCAAAATGACATTTAATACTTGGGGTTTTTTAACCTTAAGCACGTGCTGGAAGGGAGAAGGTATGAACATGTATTTTGAGAAGGAAATATGTCAGTGTCCCTTTCCAGAGTCATTTTTAATGAACAGACATCCACCATCACTAGACGGATAAATGTTGTCACCAAGCCATTGCCTCGACTGGTGTCTTTATTTTCTCTTGAATTTTTATTGATTGGATTTAGGTAAACAAAATTACTATTATAATTAATGAATACCCTGGAAATATTTTTATATTAAAACACACTGAACGATCTCTTAAACTGATACAAGAACTCTACATATTCATGAGAGATTTTGTCAAGAACTAGAAAAACAAAAGACAATAAAATGAGTCCCCATAGCATGGAACTGCAAAAGAGTGTCCATCCACTCTCCTCCTCTTTGACTGCTCTCCACTCCTTTCCATTTTGTTTATTAGATTGCCACAAGAGGAACAAACAGACAAAACAATATGCAGATTTGGAAACTATCCCATTGGATGTTGCTCCATTTTGGACCAGAAATTCAAAGTGAAATGTATGAGCCATTATTAACAAAAAAAAAAAAAGGAAAAGATTTACCAAAGTGCCCAGAAGAATACTGAGTTTCATGCTCAGTCACAGAATATGCTGAGTTGAGTTAAAGGGGACCCACAAGAATCATCAAGTCTAACTCTTAGCCCTGCACAGGACCATCCCCAAGATTTACACCATGTGCTTGAGAGTATCATCCAAACATTTCTTGAACTCTGTCAGAATTGGTGCTGTGACCACTTCCCTGGGGAGCCTGTTCCAGTGCCCAACCACCCCCTGGGTGAAGAACCTCTCTCTAACATCCAACCTAAACCTCCCCTGACACAACTTCAGGCCGCTCCTCCAGGTTCTGTCACTGGTCACCATAGAGAAGAGATCAGTGCCTGCCCCTCCTCTTTCCCTCATGAGGAAGTTGTGGACCACAATGAGGTCTCCCCTCAGTCTGCTCCAGGCTGAACAGATCAAGTGACCTCAGCCACTCCTCATACAGCTTCCTCTTAAGGCCCTTCACCATCTTCATTGCCCTCCTTTGGACATTCCCTAATGGCCTAATGTCTTTCTTATACTGCAGTGACCAAAACTGCACACACTATTCAGTCCTCCTCTACAGTAACTTTTCTGTCAGGTTTTTCTCTGTTTAGTACAGGTTTTTCTCTATTTAGTACATGTTTCTCTCTATTTAGTACATGTTTCTCTCTATTTAGTACTAATACCCGGAACTCTTAAAATCACTATCTACTACAATAAACTGAAGAGAAAAAAACCACCCAGAACAGTACTTTTACAATAAGTTTTCAAGGTTATACATAAGACTGTATGCAGAGAAAAAAATCAGAATTGAAATAAATGAGGAAATTATGGTTGTCACAAATAAACATGCTAAGGAGGGCCTTGTGCAAAGGGTTGTATGTGAAACCTAACCTATTTTTAAAGTGATTTTGATTTTCAGACTGATGTCTTCTAGACCACTCTTTGAAGTCACACCAAGCATACAGTATTCCTTGTCTTTTATTTCCTCAGATTTTCACATTCTCAAATTTTCACTGAGCTCTCATAACATTTTCTTAAATTTATTTTACTTAATAGTCCCACCTTTCTCATACTGTATATATCTAACAGGTTGGGACATTTTCTCTTCAGCTTGCTATTCTAACCACCAAGTCTCACTATTTACTTTACATATATCAAACCCTCACAGGTTTATTTAATACATAAGTATTGACTCATGGTATTTTGACTCATCAGTTCACCCCACCATTTACCAGAAGTCCTCCAGACATGCTAAATCTATTAATTTTTTAAACTTCCCAATTTCAGACTTAGCAGCCTCTTTACTGATAAAAAGAATTTAAATCTAAATTGAGACACGAATAGCAGGATTCTTGTATTTTGTTGTACTTTTTGTACTTACAGCATCTTTGTATTTCAGCTTAAGAAAGAATATAGTTTCTGTGTATTTGCTTCTACTTCTCCTTGCCTTTAGTGTCTGTCTTTTTTCTGTCACATGCTTTGCTGCCATTTTCCAAAGACCTACTTGCATCCATTTTGGTGCCCCAACCTTTTTTTTCCCCCAAGAACCAGCCCTCCTGCCCTGGATGACAATGCAAAACCCCTGTGCACTGTATTTCTAAATTTGGCAACAGAACCCCACAAAACTTCCCTCTTATAAATATCTACTCCTTATATATGTTTATTTTGAAACTGAGATGTTAATTTCTAAATTTTTTGAGCTATGGACTTAGGAAGTTGGAATTAAGTTCTCTCACTTCTAACACCAGAGAACTTATCAGATGCACAGGAAGAGATGGATGGGAAGCTCCAACTTGTTGCGCTTGCAATGAGCAACATACTTTACTGACAGTGAACAACAGTGTCTCTCCATGGGGATGGTCCAGTACTCAAGGGCACCAAAGAAAAACACTGAGAAATTCCTTGCTCAGATATAAGAATGGAGAAGCAGTCCTTGCACTCACTCTCAAGCTGCACAATCCTACCTGGGTTAACTAGAACCTCACCTATGTTGTTGTGTCATGCACTGACAGGTGGAGCAGGAGCTGTATTTTTGGGTATGACTTCTGCATGGTTGCATACATTTTGATTTGCTAAGATATTAGAGGGAATAATAAAACCAACTTTATAAGAATGAAGAAATTTTTATGATTTGCACACTTACATAAGACAATAGCACTATGTCTATAAGCAATACATGGGAAATTGAGTTGTTTGATACAATCTTTAACACTTGACTGGAAGCTAACAGAATGAGGAATAAAACAGTGGCACAAAATTCACCCTGCTTAAAAAAAAAAGGAACTATTTAAAAATATAATGAAATCTGACCATGTGATTACATGGTGTACATAAAAAAAAACTAGGCATGGTACTACACTAGGCAGAGTTTGAACAGTTAGTACCTGATTGCTCTGAGAAATACTGAAAGCTAGTCCCTTTCACCGGAAGAGTGGTCTAAGTCACATGGTAAAAGGGCTTCTGCACTTGCAGTTAGAAAACAATCTCAAAGCCCTTGTGAAATACTGAACAGGAAACACCAACAGTATTGCACACAAGATATTCATCTTTGCACTCAGTCTCAGTTGAGTAGATGAAGCTTAAACAACCTAAGGGCTACAAACAAAAAAAGGAATGAGGAATGGCCTGGCATCAGTGGATACTTACAGTGGATTCATGCTACGAACAGTATGAGGAACAGTCCACTTAGTGATGTGGTGAACAGTTAGAGACACACTTATTAAATTCATATGCAAATGGCAAAGATAAAAATACATGAAGTGTATTTTGACAAGTCACACAGGAAGACCAAAAGCACACCTTCAGCTCCTAGCCCCTGCACTACAGTGTGTGTCAAAGCACCAAGTCCACCAAAATGAACACTTGCTTTTTGACTATTCAGGTTACCACTAACAGCATTGCAACTTCCTGCTTTTGCTTAATTCTGAAAGGCTTTCTGTAGTGGAATGAAATCTTTCACATTTTAGAGAGACCCATCAGTAGCCCAGCGATTAAAGAGCTCAAATCAGAGATTCACCCTTACATATTACAGACTGCGCAACGTAGAAAATCCCATATCAAGGACAGAGAAAAAGAAGAAAATTAGGGAAGCATGACGAAAGTGACAGAAATCCCACCATAAAGAGCAAAGCTGGAAAGAGGGCAACTGTCACAGGAAACAGATGTGAAACTAGGGTGATAAAAAAATGCATCAAAACCTAGAGGAAAGTTACTGAGGCATCATTTCATCCTGACTTATAACACAAAATCAATGGGATAGTAAATGAAAGTCTACACAACTGTTCCAGGGAAATGTGCACAGTGTGACTGTGAAACTCATCATCAAAACTGGTGAGTAAGCAAGCTGGTTTTCTCTACAAGCAGTTATAGCTAGAAGTGTTACTACTGCAGACAGCTTTGGGCAAGGATGATGAACCTTATGTTTCAAGACCTAAAATAAAGGCTCCAGCAATTTGGAACCAGAGTAAAGCTTCCATGATAGACACGTTATACCATACCTTCCAGCACAAGATTTCTTATATCTTCTTCTGAAGCACGTGATACTCACCACTGCGGAAGACACCTTTCTGGTCAAATTGACTGCAGGTCTGAAATAGACCTAACGAGGTTTCTTACAATGACTTTACAGTTAGGTGTCAAGAAAAACTCCTATATAACTAAGCCAGGTAGGATGGAAGTTCCTTAACCAGCTGCTTCATCATGTCTAGCAAAAAGTCTTTAACAGACATTTAGGCACATTTTTATGGAGTAAAAGAGAACATCTATCTGCAGAATTGTGCCTAGAGGAATATAATCCACTTTGTTATTAATTCTAGTAGATACTAAGAAAGGAAATAGAAGTTTTGGAGTGATGAAGTCAAAATGGCAGCTGACACCAAGCTTTCAAAATCACAATTGGCAAATAGCATGTTGCCTTTCCTCTTACCTACATAACACTAACTCATATTTTGAAAAGAATTGATCAAAAGCAATTAGACTGCTTCCAGCACTATACTTACCTACCATTGATAAGCATGGTATTTTCCAAGAAAAAGCTTGCACACACTGATAACTCTGAAAGCAGTTTCTTATTCCCTGTTTTTCTGGGAAATCTGCAGCTGAATACATTGCATATTTATCTCAGGGATGGGTCTGACATGTTATAAGTCTGCTCATGATGGAATAGAAGTATCACACTAAAATACCAGTAGCTGCAGGAAGCCTGTATAACTGCACACCTGCAAAGCACCCTTAACTAATTTAAAAGTGAGTCACATTGAGCTTTGAATTAAAATTAAAATGGCAGATAAATACAATCTGGTGAGAATCCTTTTCTAATGTTAGCCTGAGGTAGTAGAGCTCGTACTCTACTAACTCCAGAATCCTCCACTCAGATGTAAGCACAAACATCTTTAGATATGGGCACCCCAAACTCACAGATCCTACTTCTGTTTCACGGAAATCATAGGTATGCCATTTATACATTTAAGCTTCTTGAAAGCTTGTTGCCTTTTTTGCTGTTCTGGAATTTCACAGTTAACTCACATGTATTACAAGAACAAATGTGGAACAAGGACTGATTTCGGAAAAAGTCTTTATTAGTCCCAAAGACTAAGATTTCATAGACCTGAAAGCTACACTGCTCCACTTTAATGATGACAGCAGTTGTATTTTACCCTTGTTTCGCCAAGATGATAATAATAATTTAAACACCACGGGAACCCTATTTTCAAGTACACCACCATCTTTTTCAGTGATATTTATTTGAGTACTTCATTTTCCATTGGAAAGTGAGAGAGAGAAAGAAAGAGAGGTTTAATATGTTTGTAAAGCACCACAGGACACTGAGTGTGAGGTCATCCTTCAGATGATGCTGCCTCTGTGCTCCCCAGCCTTCCCATCTCCCTGATGCACTGCCCCAAACACATACTCTTTTCTTTAGCCTCCTTGCCAAGAGTGGTGTTTGGGAGAAGCAACTGTGGGTCCTTTTCTTAGGGTGGGGCAAGATGGCAAGATTAATGAAGGGTCATAGAGGCTCGTTTAAGAGAAGCTAAAAGGAACAAGGGACTACCTAAAAGCTTACTCACAGTATGTCAGGAGGAGGGGGTTAGCAAAGGGCTCTCCATCTGAGAGAGGACAGGAAGAACATTTAACCAGCAGCATATGCTGTGGCTATGGTAAAAGGGTGTAGAGGGATATGGCATGCAGGCTGGGTGGACAGCTCACTCACTAAGATCCTCTCCAGAGTAACTCTCAGGCATAGACACAGAGTCTGGATCCTGGGCTCCAGAATATGTAACCCAATTGTACGTGAGCAGCCAGGGACTGAGTTAAAAGCACCTTACGTAAGGGGAAAAAAGAAAATCCCAGTGTAAAGCACAGAAACAGGGAGGAGAGAGCTGTGGAGCAATTTCTAGGTACCAGAACTTTACTTTGTACCTTCCTGTCAGCTCCCAAAGGGGATTTTTTCTGTGGAACTCAACAGCAGTGCCACTTCAGTCAATGTGCTTCAGCCTCGCCTGTGGGTCTAAGACCACTATAGAAATAAGGTACAGTTACAGACTTGGTCATCTTCTTTTTCTTTTGTCATAGAATTAGTTGCTGCAGAAGGTCCACTTTGGAGACTTTCCCCACATGAGCCATATAGGCAGCACAAACACTGTGTAGAATCAAGAGAAGATGTATTTCCAGTCCTATGTCTTCACACAGATTGGTAGAAGAAACAATTCCCTATTCTGTGCCAGGTTACTGGCACACAGGAACAAGATCTCCATTCCCCCAACTTATTTTCTCCTGGGAAAGCCAGAAAGATGGATAGAAGTGTGGACCCTGAGCTCATGAACCAGCTTATCCAGGGTCATTCCTCTTGTGTTGATAATGTGCCTGCTTCAGGTCTACTCAGGTATAAACAACTACAGACATATGAGTTATCAGAAAATATGAATCTCAGTTCTAGGTTCCTCCCATTCCCTGCCATGGTGGTAGAGCAGAATAATAAAAGAGTAATATAAGTCTGACTAGCACAAATTTATTCAGTTTTCACATTCCTTCCCATAAACTGTAGCTTGTTGATGTTGGTGTAATCTTTTCCTTCCTTTTTTCCTGTTACCCAACATTGCTATACAGGACTTGCATGACAACAAGAGACTGTTTTGTACTTTAAAAAATTGCCAGCAAATGACAATAGTCTAATTATTAATTGCACATTTGCTACTTTGAACTATTCCCTGCATTCCCTTATCCTTATGTCACTGAGCTAGAGGAAGTGTGTCTTGCAGCTCTCTACTAATGAAGATTTTGACATTTGCTTCACAATCCATGAAGTAGGCTGATCCTACATTATTAGATTGTCTAGGAAGCATAAAATGATAGTCAAGGAAGCCCACATATGAGAGAAGAAGGCATAGAGGGGTCTAAAATGGAAGAAAATCCTTCCCCTCCTCAATTCCCTATAGAATCAAGAGATGTTGAGTATGAAAATAAAAGCACAAACTTAGGAAGAGTGGAAAAAAAAGGAAAGAAAAGCTACGGTACCAAATTTGAGTGCCAGAACTGCTACAGTGTCAGTGTCTCATCTTTTCCAACATTCACTCCCTTCCACAAGCCACTAGATAAGCACAAGATATGCTATAAGGGTCCATGACACAACTGTCTCCCTAAACAAATAACTTATTCCTATGCTACAGTCACTGGCAAAAGCTATAAGTCACCATCTCTTATCATCACATGTTCTTATTACTGCCAGAAATGCCTAAGAGAGGGCACACACGGTATGGGAACAGAACACTGAAAGAGGAAAAGACATTAGCATAAAATGCTCTAACAGGTTAAGAGTGAAGCAAAAGGGTAAAAGCAAATCTGTAAAAATTTTATAAAACCCACCTGTTTGTTTCATAAATAGTTCATACATTAAAATCAAATAAATCAAGTAATGCTCTAATATGAATTTATAGACATTTCACCAAAGTACAGTGCTCAATACCACAGTGGAAAACTAACAGTAGAAACAGTAGAAAAATTAAATGAAGACTTTTTTTTATAAACTTTTTCTCAGCTTTACTACTGACTGAAGAGTCAGGTACAATTTCAAAGTTCACTATTAACTTTTCTCTTAGCAAAGCTGGTTTTTTCAGTCTATATAACAAACAGTTATCACAAGCAGCTTTAATCCGTGGGTTTCAGATGAAGATCTGAAAGGAAAGTGGAAGACTAGAGTCACCACAGATGGGATATTATACTGGTATAGCTGTGGTTGCTTTGTCATAACCCAGAAAGCCCTGAACAGCACAAAGGAAATAGTTATGAAAAGAAAATGCAGCAAGAGGAGAAGAACCTTGTGACATTTCTATTTCCATTCTTCTATCTCTCTAGGTTTTCCATAAGAAGGAAATGTCACTGTTTCCCTCTCTTTTCTTCCTAAAAAGTGGAGGAGGGATGGAACAACTGATCTGGTCACAGCAGCTCCATCATGACACAGGGGAGACAAAAGAGGTCAATCTAGTGGCAGATATGAAAGGCTTTGCTGCATTTCATGTAAGAATATTGCCTCCATGGGACAGAACTGCAGTTAAGTTTATGCTGAATCCCTTCCTAAGACTGGCATCCAAAAACACTTGTGTTTGTGCTTGCTCATTTGTGTTTGCTCTTTCAAACATCAGGTCTGCCAGCTTCCCCTCAGTCATGAGGATGCGGTCACCAAAGTACAAAACTAAGCTGTAACTACAACAAGTATTTGGGAATGTTATCCATGTTCATGTTTTTGGCCCATATTCTCACTTGCTCAAGGCTATCTCAGAAACAAACCCTCCAAGCCACACGTACAGCAGATCTTTCAAATATAAGATTTCATCAAAAAGCACAGAGAACAGTAATGTATACTTGACTAACATTAATTTGTTTTTCATTTGCAATCTAGAGAAAAAACATGTCACCTTTCAAAAATGCTTTTTGGGCTGATACATCCTTCTTATTTTTGTGCTTCAATGAAATCCCCATAGCAAGTGAGGGAATGAGGCTTCTAGTACTGTTAGAAAGTACTAGAAAAATCTTCAAAAGTACATCACAATTTTGCTCTGAGGCAGAAGAAAACTAATCATGTGTCTGCAGTCTGGGTTACCTGAAGATGCAGTGAGTATCAAAATGGATCAACTAAGGCCAGTGAGGAACAAGTTCTCATTTGCTGCCAACATGGACTTGATACCAACAGGTTCATTGATAATTCTTTTGAACTTCCCTGCTCTCCTGGTGAGTTACCTTTGAGGCAGACACATTATTTTGCCTAAAACTGGGGGCTCAGAAGGTCATTTGCAATTTTTATCAGCAAAAGCATCCAGTGAGCGCCTCTGTGATTTTGGCTGCTAGCTATTCTCTCTATACTTGATTGACTAGCAATGCTGCTAGAAGCAGATTCGCTCTCCACATATCCCCACTCTCCCTGATGGGTGCAGGTACAATGACAAGATTTTCACCAAAATTTTTATTGTATCAGTTGGACTGGCTGAGGACAGCTGAGGACCTTCTGTTGTTGGTGGTATCAACCATGCAGGGTCTGCTCATCACCAACAGCAGATACACGGAGTTTCATTCTTTATTATTAATGCTACATGTCACACTTTTACATCTGCTGCTTTAGATTACAAGCAAACACAGAGTGAAAGTAAAAGTGGAAATGGACTGAGATGTATCCAATGCAAAACTTCCATCAGAAATGCCTGTGTATCCATGTCTAAACAGAGTAGCACAGAAACATTCATGTCGTATATACTGAACCTTCTTTTTCTTCTAGGATTCATAACGCATCTACTCCCCAAAATACTCCTGGTACTTCTAATGACTGTAGCCCTAATTTATCTGAGCCTAAACTCATAGAATTCTGGATCAATGTTCAACAAGATGCAACAGTGCTGTGTGCAGGCTAGTGTAGCTCCTGGTGGCAAAAAAATACGAGCGCAATTAGCCAGCCACAGATCTGAAAGGTCACTTTATTGGAAGAAAGCCTTTGAAACTAATGACAGGCCTAAACTTTTTAAACAGTCATTACCAAACTAGTTTGTGAATTCCCACAGTAAAGTTTTAAGTCAGATCAAAGTCATCTGTGCTTCCTTCCCATTCAAAGACCAGGAGCAATACTATAAATTAATATTGAGGGGTGCTGAGGAACACGTGCTCATATATTCTGATGTAGACACTCAAAAGTCTCCTACAGAACCTCGAGAAGCACATGGTACCCAGTTTCTTTCTTTCAAAGTGCAACATACATCTTCTACACTGGCAGCTATATTGTTAATAAATAGGGAAGCCATGGATCAATAGGCTGGACGATAAGGAAAGCTGCCTAAAATGCCTGCTTTTCCGAGAGCCATTTTACTGTATCATGGACCACTTCTAATCGTGAAAAGTCATACTGTGGGGTTTCTATGACATCTGCATCTGACCTGGTCATCCCAGGCTCTTTTTAGACAATGAAGGGAAAGGAAGGCAATTTTATAGAGCATGGTAGCTGTCTAAAATCGGGCTGCTGAACCAAGGTTTAGCAGTATCTCTCTCTCTCTATAAGAGACTGTAAAGGTGACTCAGAACCTCAGGTGACTAAAATGCCAATGTCTAAAGGTGGATGAGGAGAGCCTATAGAGCCCAAGAAGTGCTTTGGATGGTTTTCATGGATGCAAGTTACCATTGTCACTACAGACCTCCCAAAGGAAATAAACTAAAGCTTCCATATTGCTGCAGGCAAATAGGAGGTCTTATTTTCACTTTCACCCCAGATTAGCACCTGACCACGTGAAGTCATCATCACAACGGGTCAGACGGGCTTACAACAAAACAAGTCAAGACACATTGCAACCAAACATGAAAAAATGGTCTGTGGGAAAGAAAAATACATGTAGTTTGCAGCAAAAGCAGGAAAGGATAAGGGCCTTGATATCTGAATGATATGTAGGAAATCCAAATTCAGCTACATTCCTGTAAAACAACCTCTGAAACAGAAACATGCTTTTAAGAAAATCCACGTTCCCAGAACATCTTCTCAATGACCAGACATGCATGAATCTGCAAAAAGGACAAGTCCTCTCTTGAACGAGGCAACCCCTTCTCTCAGCTGTGGCAATACTCCAGACTGGTAGTTTTCTCAGATGTTTTACAGGGCCAAAAACATGCAATAGCTCATCCCTCCATCCACAGGTTGCCCAAGTCCTTCCTCTCCCTTCACGACTCATGGCAAGCATGACAAGGAAAGCTTTCTGCCTCTTTTTCCTCTTACTGCTGTAAGACATTTCTTCTAACAGGAAAGGAGAAACATGGCAAAAGCAAAATCTTAATGGGTTGGGTAAATTTTTTTACTACCTAAGAAATTTTGGGCCACAGTACTGAGTTAAACTGTTCCAACGTCCAACAGGCCCTTCTGCTCATACTGTTGCCTCTTCTGTGCAAACTGTTACCCTATCAAATACGTTAGTCTCTTTACAAATTACAAAAAAGGTCAAATTTTGAGCCTGATTTACAGGTTGAGTTATGGCATGTGATCTAGTGGGCACTGGCCAAGTATAGTGACTTTTGATCTGTAAAAATCAAACTTAGGTGCAATAAATACATTTGATAACAACATAAACCAGCACTTCAAAGGCATCATACCCTGCTTGAAGATACTGCACATTTGATAATCATGAATTCCAGCATGAACAATTAAAACACAAGTCACTCAATAATTACTTTGAACCTTCAGTCATTTTCCCTCCAAACACCAGAACAGTCTGTAGTACCCACAGGAGGTATTTGAAAAAAAAAGAGAAGACGCAGAGAATGTTTAAAAGTACCCTTTCAGAGACAATACATTTTTCCAGTTATGTGTGTTCCCAGATCGATCAGAATTTTCTGGGGATATAAAACAAGCATCACTCAGTTATCTGTAATGCTCCATTGATTCAACCTCCCAAAGACATTTGTAAGTCATATTTCAAACCAAATTATCTCCATTTTTAATCAGTGCTTTCACAAAGCATTAAGTACAATTAAATGCAATAGTCTCCTTAGAAAGCTCACAGGGGAAAACAGAACTGAAGAGGTTCAGCAAAAAGTTAAATATTCTGGTTTAGACATAAAATTTTAACCTAAATTCACATTCTTTGCAAAGTTACCAGAAAAAAAAAATTGTAAAGTTAGTGAAGTTAGTGAAGTTAATGAAGACAAATGAATAGGAATCTACACAGGGGGAACATAGTCCTCTGGAGCACTGGGGCTTACCTATTTGTCTTACATATTAAATCAAGCCCTGACTACATTTACACCACTGTTGAGCAGCAGCAGGGTAACTAACTGACAGTAACATCAACAGAGTCATATGTGACATGAGTATTTTCTGGATGCAGGTTTGGAAGAGATGACAAACCATGCATGTCATGTAATTCATAAAAAAGAACTAGAACCAAAGAGGAAAAATGACTGCCAAAATTCTGAGAACAGAAGTTCTGAGGGGCAGAGTCAAGCTGGAGCCAAACAAACCAGAGGAATCAGAGTAATGTGGGGCAGGAAGTGACTTCAAAAAGTTAAGATGCTAGTTTGGCGGAATTCTGCATATTTTCTTTGTAGGCTGTATTCCCGCATGAAATTTTTAATGACAGTTCAGACAGGTTGGATCATATGCTTCCTAAAAGACACTACTGGATACATCTTCCCAGTGTGGCAATGAATGGATTTAATAACCTCTCTTTTGGTGCACAAAGGATTGAAAAACCACCCCAAGCTTGGGGAGACTGCATTTCAGTTACTTCTCTGTAGTGTTCAGCTGAGGGTATCATGCGGGATGGACCTTCTCAAACTCAGACGACATTTCTACTTCTTCCCTAAACCACGTGGCTAAATACACCACCAGCAGAGATGTAAACTGTGTTCTTGGGAAGTCTGTACTGGCTGTTTTGCCATAACACCAGTCTTACATGCTTAGTTTCAGAGGTTATCACATTCTCATGGTGTTTGGTCTGCAGTTTTCTCTCGCCTGCCTTCACTTTCCTAACGCTGCCACCTGAAACAGGGCACTGTGCGTCCCCTCGGGATGGATCCCACTGGCCTCATGAGGCAGCAGGGAAACTTTGGCAACCCTGCCCTGCGAATGATCAACCTTCCAGACGCTCTCCCAGGGTCTGGGCACAGGGAAGGTCTGACTGGGATTAACCCTACCCAGGAGAACAACCAACATGGGGACCCAGCACCGCGGCACGAAATCCCACGACCCCGTTTCAGGCCACCGAGGCCACGCTGTGCCGTCGGAAGGTCCCTGTCCCGACCGGCCGAGGTCCGCCAGGCTGTGCGTCCCCTCTGCGGGCCGACGCCCTCCGGGGGCACAAGCCGTGCCCAGAGCGGGGTTTGCCGCACCTCCCCACCCCGAGCACCGGTGTCTGCGGGCCGGACATCTCCCCACGGCGAGCAGGACACCGCACACCCCCGCCCCGCCGCAGCCCGGCGCCTCTCCCTTCCCGCGGCGGCCGCCCCGCCGGGTCCCGGGCTGGCGCCGGGAGCCCTCGGGGGTCCGGCCGGTCCCTCCCTGCCCAATTTACCTTCGCGGGGGGGCGGCAGGGGCCGGCGGCTCCCGAGGCGCTGTGAGGAGGCTCGGAGGCAGCGGGGCGGCTCGACGGCACCTCAGCACAGCGGGAGTTGCCCGCCCTCAGCCTGCCGGGAAATGGGGCCGCCCCGCGGGCTCCCGCAGCCCTGGGCGGGAGCCGCCCCGCTGCCCCCAGCGCCGCCCTCCGCCCTCGGCCCGGGGCAGGCAGTGGTTGGTGCCCGTGTCCCCACCGGGGAAACCCGGCCGGCCTGTGCATCCCAGCCTAAGCCAGCCCAGCCCTGCAGCCTCCCCCGGGCCGGGCGCTGCCGGCTGGGCATCGCTGTCAGTTCCCCTCTGGTTTTCAGACATAAATGTGTTCCCCGCTCTCTTTAGTGACTCTACGTCTTCTCTAAACGATGCTGCCGGCAAGGCAGCGAACTGCTTTTATGGCATTTTTATGTAATTTCATACCTTGGAAAGGACTGGTTTGAAGTGTGCTTAGATTTTATTCACTGAGTAGAAATGACTCCATAAAACATGAAATTCCATAAAAAGATGGGGAGGAAAAAAGAAATCGGAGGTTTCCATCTGATGTTAAATAGGCAAGTGTCAAAATTCAGTGCGGCCTTGGAAGCGTTCATATCACCAAGCTAAAAAGATGAGATTTTGAGTGTTGCAGGCTACATGCAAATAGACCCCTCTATTGATTTAATATCCTATTTTCAATGTCAATAACTTTGCCAAAACAATGCTTTTAGCAGATTTTTTTCTTATGTATCTAAGACACTGATAGTAAAGTGAAGTGAAAAAAGGTGAAGATGTCACCATATCCAGCTTCTGTTACTTCAGTTCAGAGAAGTCATCAGGTAGTTTAGCTTTGTCTTGTGTTTATGGGTAATTTGTATTACAATTCCAGATTTCCCTCCAAAGCAGCCAAGAAATCCCATGTTTTGTTCCTCCAACACTGCTGGAGATAAAATAATTATAACAGAAGAATGGTAGCATTTTAAATTACCACCATGTTTTCCACAGCAAATATGTTTCAATGCTTTAAGGGGTAATTGCTTTGAAAAATTCCAGCTGAGATAGCTCAGCCAGATTTAAGAATGCATTTAGGGAATAGTACATTGTTCTGCTCATGTCATTTAAAGAAAACCCAAATCATTTCATTGAGAAGCTGGCTTAAATTTGCCGGAGACTTTGCTGAAGTCAGAGCTGTGTCTTTGGTCAGGCACGTGAAAACACACCTAAATTTGGCAAACAGCATTTGAAAAATCATGCACATAGTTAATAAACAGTTATTAGTTCAGCAACTTGGGAGTGTGACATTCCATGATACCGCATATTCTCTCTGCTGAGTTTCTTTGCAGTTGTTCCCTTTGACTTTTGGTATCATCATGGTGCCAAGGGAAGACGTAATTTCAAAAGATTGATTGATAATTAATCTTTTTTTTAATTATCCTAAAGTCAATTTTTAAATCAGTACCTTGCACTGAACACTGTGCATGTATTAAAGAAATAATATTTGATGGTGCATTTTGTTGTCAAAAAGTATATTTTCACTTCTATAAGTGACCTACCAGTAACAAGGGCACACCCTGATTACAGTGGTTTCACACTTATTTTGCTATTGTTACATACACGACCAAGGTATTTGTTATGATAATGTAGAAAACATCTATTCTGCTTGTATGAAGGGGCCTTTGTTTTCTCTGTCTCTAGACTTTTTCTGGTCCTCTCCAAGTATCCTTAAAAAGGCTGAGAAGGTTGAATGGCAGTATTTTTCAGCTCTCATTATACCTGCCTGTAACAGAAAGGTGTCATTGTCTCTAAGAGGAACATTGGAGATGAGAACAGCACACCTCTAGAAAGCAAAGAGAAAAATAAGAGAAATCCCAGAAAATCTTGAGTGCTATCTGAGAAACTTTTGGGCTGCATTCAGGAGCACAAGGATTGTGCTCCTGTGGGATGGGTGGAGGCCATCATGTATTCATAAGGAAGAAATGTGGTGAGGGGAATGCTATGGGAGACATGAACTTGATTAACAGTGTGTCCTAATGTTATAGAGAGGCAAAGTTTTTGGGAAGAGGAGGTGGAAATAGGCAAAGCTTCCCAAATTGTTTTCTCTCAGATAAAATGAATATGCAGCAGAATTCCAGCCCTCCGTTCTGCTTGCTCTTCTCCAAAAGCTTTTCATTTTCTAATGGAAAGAGGAGACATGCACCCCACCCAAGTTACGATTGGGTGTTTCACAACAGTTGTATGACTCAAGATCTAACACATGCAATTAGAAATGGTTCTTTTCCTTTTATCCTGCGGGAGCAGATCACTGGGCAGATATGCTGTCACTATACACCCTCAGCTAGGGAAGGAGGGGGAAGAGCTTTATTAACCTCCACAGTCCTTTCGGATTGCATATCCTAATAATGTAAGTTTCTATAAAGCAGCAGATAATTTAAGAGTTAAAGCAGAACATCTGTTTTTGAAAGGAAACAGATAGATATATTTCTAGTGTCAGGAAACCAATGATTTGTTGGAAAAAAAAATTATTTTTTTTTAACCATTAGTGTGTTCCCTTAAATTTTATTGAAATCACTTTATACACTGATAATGTCACGACTTTATAGAGATTGACCTTAATTTTCTCTACAGGGTAAAAGAGACACTACACTGACTAAGATCTTACCTGCCCAGGGTAATGCAGGATCAGCCCATAACCCTCAGTGTTATGAATGGAAAGGCTGCAGATATGTAAGATATTTCTAAGCCATTGTGCCACTGGCCAACAGTAAAAAAAAGAAAGAAAAATTAATATCAATCAGTGTATTAATTAGACCTTTTGTCATAGCAAAACACATAGAATACAATTGAAAGGCTTGTTTGTTTTTTGTTTATTCAAACAAAGTAACGTTCAGATGGAAGAATGAAGGTTTTGATCATAGAGGATAAAGGTATATAAAGGTATACAAGCTACAAAATAGGATAAAAAAGTATCAGTTTAAGGCAAGTGGTATCTAAAGGCTGGAATATCCTCTTTTCAAGTAGTACTCTGCAGATACTGAAAATCTTTGGTACAGTGCCCAGATGATTCTCTGGGGTACACCAGATAATTTCTTTCACCAAGACACTGTTTTTTCCAGAAAGCTTAAAGAGGTTGCAATTAGTGTAAAGTGAGTCACATCACCCCATCAGACTGTAATGTCAGGGCATACTGGAAAAATGTTTGGCATCTTCTTAGATGATAAGGCCAAAAGCAAATGTATAGCGATAAGCAAGTAGCAACTATAGGTTTTACATTCTTCCAATAAGAACTAATTCCCTTTAAGGGTGGTTTTAGGGTTTTTTTAAATTCATTTGTGGTTGCGCAATACTGCAGAAGACCTGCAAACTATAAAACTTCCTATGAGAAAGATGGAAAGCTCTCATTTGAGAGTTTACGTGGAAGAAATTACCAATAACAGCTTTTGAAAAATCACAGTAAACCAAACTGAAGTACAACTGCATTGAATACAGAAGCTAGTTAACAAGTACATCACATAAAATTCTTTAAAATTAGAGCAAATGAATAAGCTAAAACTCAGTGTGCTAAAGAGAATTCTGCCCATCTGCCCTTCCATCCTTTGAAGGCATCTTTAAGCAACTCAGAACTGACAATAGAATTATTTCTCCATAACTTGTATGCACTGGTTCTTACAGTGAAAACCATAAGCAAAACAAAACCTCAACCTGGATGAAAAGCTGAAGATGTTTTAATCCAAAAATGTTAGCAGTGAAGCTAGCAAATTCACACTTTTAACTGCAGAAAATCAGAAGTACTTCCAAAAAGTCTGTGATCAAATCTTAGTTACTAGAATTCTGTCCACTATGATTGTTTTGAAATGGATTTCCACTTTTTTTTTTAGTCTGTGTATGTTAGGGCCTCAGGTCAGTCATTGGCTTCCATTTCTACATGTAGAATATATTCAGGCAACAATTTAGATGTCCAGGCTTTACACTGTTAAAATTTCAAAGGTCTTGATTAAAAAGTCGGAGTTGCCCGAGGGAGACTTTTTCATTGGGTTCAATGAGTTTTAGATCATAGCCTAAGTTTTCCAGCTGTCACATATAAATATCCATACATATGTACATCCATATTTTTTTCTAACTGTACGTAGAGGATATATATCCCTTTCTGTTTCTTGCAAACATCTGTTCATCAGCCCACTCCTTCACTCTGACAGCTGAGAATCTAACACAAATTGCAGCTGAGGTAGGAAAAGCCTGACTAATGCATCTTGTTTATTAGCTTTATTAATCTTATGATAAAATGAAAGTGTCTGCACCCTTAAAAGGAAACCTGTGAATGTCATGAAATAGAATATTGAAATCTCATATAGCTTGTTCAAAATGCTACTTGTTATTAACTAGAAAATTGTAACCTGAAGGCCTTCGTTTGAAAATGTCAGCATTTATTATTAACATAATTTCTTTAGCTTTACAAGATAGGCTTTAGGTATTGCTCAGAGCAATGTATGCAAAAGTTAGCTTAGTTAGAGCTATTGTTATAACTGGACATTTGATTTTATTAATGCTGTGTGTTAGATTTCACATGTGTGACAAACTAAGCATGATATGAGTAAGGTTTTGAAGCTTCTTACTGAAGTGAATATAAAAGGTATTCAAAGACGGAAGAAGACGGAATTATCTGGCTTTATTAAAAGCAATAAATTTATGGTGTATTTTACTAACTTCAAACTGCTCAGCCTTTTCCTTACTCACTTCTTTCCTCTGTGAGTTATTTCCCTATGCACTTTTCTTTCCTGATTGCTAAAATGTTGTAAGCCTGATTTACACAGGTAGAACGTTCATTTGAAGTTTCTTCCATCCAAAGGTCAACCTGTGTTAACTTGTGTGAGAACAAGAACTGAAGTTGGTCCTCTGGTCATTCCAGTTTAAACTTTCTCCTTTACTTGCTACATGTTAACTGCTTGATTACATTCTCATGAATATTAAAATTTACCCTGTTACCTAGAGGTTCAGGGAAAGCTTAAGGGAAACACTTAATGGTCTTATTTTGACTATACAATAGTAGTTGCAAACAGCTTTGTAATTTTATTTTGAGATTTTTTTCTGTTATTCAGGGTTCAAAATTAACCTTTACCACCCTCACCCACTTTTCATCCATTCATTATTTTCACAGTGATTACAAAAAGCTCTAAGGAGATAATTGTCAGTACTTTTTTGCTTGTCAGAAAGTATTCACAAAATTTGAGTATGTATTTACTCTTCTTTCTGTCTCAGTGGGTAGTGTTCAAGTACAAATGCCAGGTTACATCTTTTTGCACACGCATTTGATTTTCTGTAGCTGAATGTCAATATTAGGCTGCAAAGTTTTCTACTGTTTATAATAAATGTGTCTGTCACTCAGAGCATGTATGTAGTGTATAGCATTTGGCCGGACATAATGTGCAATTCAGGGTGAGGAACAATATGGGAAAAGCAGAACTATAAACTACCTGTATTATCTTTTCTAATGTGAAGAAGAGTAAAGTAGAGGTTTTGCATAATCACTTGTTTCCCATCAGCATAAACACTGTCTGCAAGGAAATGGTGGAAACCTTCAGAAATAGTCATCAGACCTATTTTTTTCTACAGTAGAAGTTCCTGATAGTTCCTGCAAAATAGGTTTCAGGTGTGTGGCCCTTACAGCTCATAAGGGGCCAAAGTAGAAAGCAGTGCTTGCTTCAAGACCTTCAACTAAATATGGAAGCAGCTGAGGGAAACTATCTTAGAGTTTCATCTTCTAGCCCCACCTCAAAGGGAGATGTGTATGAGATTAACTCATGCATATGGAATTCACAGCTGGAATTGGGATACACAGTGTGCTGGTTTAAAAGTCAACCAGCAAGGCAAAATGAACTCAATTCAAAAGAGAGATTTATAAGTCAGAATAACAATTTATTAAAATAATGCAATAAGTACAAGTATACAGACAGACAATTGGTTTTAACCCACAAAACCCAAATGTACAAACCCAGCACCCTGGGGTATGAACAAAAGTGGTGTACCTTGGCCCACCCCCCGAGTCCAAAACAAAGGGAGAGGGGATAAAACCTGCTGGTGGGAGAGCTGCTGCAGTCTGGTCAGAAGTGGTGATTGCAGTCCAGTCGAGGGTGGTGGTCTCAGCCTGGTTGGGAGCAGCGGTGGTCTGCTGTCTTCCTCTGGGTCCCACGAGAGAGCCCCAAGGCTCTGAAACTCCCAGTTATATACTCTCCAGTTCAGGCGGGAGTGCTCAGTCCCTCCCTCAGAGTAGGGAATTCCATAAAAGGGCATGCGGATGCTCAGTTCCTCTTCCATATAAGGGTATCAGAGCGGGGAATTCCATATAAGGATATCAGAGCAGGGAATTCCATAAAAGGGTACAGGAACATCTTCCCACCTTGCAGGCCTCTACTGACAGCAGTTTTTGGGAAATGGCATGGAGGCTATAGAATACACAGTTTTGGGTTACACCCATCCGGGGATGAATTGGTCCCAGCCGTTCTAACCAGGACACACAGTCAATCCTTTCTGGTAGATCCCAGTGAGCCAGATCAAGTGATGTCATAGCAGTGCAAGTTGAGTCTACAGAATAAGTACATGTAATGCAAAACTTTGAGGCTAAGAGCTTTGTCATACCACAATAGCTTTGACCTGTCTTGGCCAACTCAGAACATTATGTTAGATTTGTGTGAGATACAGGACAATCTTTAAACAAATTAATATTCATTAGTTTCTACCCTGCAACAATCTTCAATGGTGAATGCTAAGAGAAAAGCTACTTGCTAGAGCTTAATACTCTTAATGCAGTTGTGGTCTCAGCTCATGATCCGTGATTTACATGACTGCTGATAATTATAAGATTGCCAGGGAACTTTTTTATTTCCATATTGTCCATAAAAATTTGCCTCCATAAAACTGTAGATTATCTGAAGGGTAGTATTTACCCTGTCCAGGTAACATACAGTTGAGTTCTGAATATTACATTTAAGAATTTGGAGACCTTGACCTTTCTATCTTCTCTTTTTTTACAGCTTTCCATGGCCTATAGTTGATGTTGGTCTGCAACCACATGTCTATGAGTAAAGCAAGAATCAAAGTGAGACTCACCTTCCATTGTGCCAAGAAATTACATCAACCCACCTGTGGCCAGATGTGTCACTTTTACTTGAGTAGCATCTCACATGATTCACAAGAGCATAAGACAATTAATGATTTACTGAGACAGATCTAGTAGTCTGTGTTTTCCAGATAAAGTTGACAATATAGTTTTTCCATAAAATACAAGTTGAATATGAGCTCTATTTGTATTTAACAGAATCAAGAATGTGTAAAAGAGGAACTTGACAATAATAACATTGTACTTCCTTTGGTAACTTTTTTTTTAATTTTAGGAGGAGGAAGTGAATTCTCACTTCCCCTTCCATTGAATAAGTTATGTTTCTTATTCAACGTTGCACAGTTGCAATATATGGTCGGTATTATTTTTAGAATATGGTTATAAGTAATATATTAAATACTGTCATATTTCCCTCATATGAGTGTCCAGTTGTCAACAAAAAATTGAACTCTTGCATAACAGTACAGCCATCTGCTGACCACAACAGAGCTTTGTATGAGAATAAGGAAAAGCAAGCTTTGACCCAGCAAGAGAAGTTAAAATCATTCAACAGCTTAAGTATTCCAGACAGAATCATATACTTTACTTGTCTTTCATGTTCCTGAGGATGAGAGTTTCTATGTACTAGCTATGTCTGTGGCAATTTTAAGAGTTTCTTGCAGGACGCATTATGGCAGGATGTGGCTTTGGGGTAAAATTTTTGCAGAAAGTATTTCAAATAATGTAGCTTGCTTTTGAGAAAACTTTTTCTTCTGCCCTAAAAATACAATAAACATGAAAGATCTTTGGCTAATAATGTTCTTCTTTAGTAAGAAGATTATTTTCTCACACAGATTTAACAAATAACTTCAAGCTCTTAATCAGTTTTGTCCAGGACTTCCTTGAAAAGAGGGAGTTTATCACTGTATTTCAGCAAAGCAGCTGAGAAAGTGCTTGTCCCATACCCGTGTTCAGTCCACCGTGTTTGATGTTTATACCCTGTGCTTCTTATTCATGTTGAGGTTTCTGTTTCTACTCCCGTTTACCTCAGTAACACTATTCTCATCTCTTGTATTATCTCTGGACATAATTAAAATTGTTTGTGTACTCTCCGTATTTTACTCTTCAGTATTATTTTTGCTCATTTTCAAATGAAAATCCTTTGCAGCAGCATTTAGGGCTATCCCCAGGTGACAGAGACCTTTCTAAGTACTGGTAGCTGTTGTAGAGTAGCAAGTATGTATAGTACATTGTCCCTGAATTTAAAAAAAACCTTTTGCAGAGGCTTTTTAGAAGTTTCAGATGTGAAGAATAAAATGTGAAGGCTCTCGTAAATTTTAATAAGTGGGCAAAGAAGACATGAGAGCTTATGAGTCTATAATAAAAGAGAAGCAGTGTGGAATGTGGAGAGTCCATGGAGGGGCTTGAAAAAGAAGATCAGTAGCTTGTGTTTGATATAAGTGGGAAGCCAGTGCCAGCTAAGGAATGCAGAGGCTAAGTGATACAATAAAAGCGTTGGGCCTAGAAAATAATCTTCAGAGCAAGAAAGAATAAATGAGAAGGGAAAGACCACATCTGGAAACCAAGAATAAGGATATGAAATGAGAGTCTTGCTTCAAGCTTTGATGTATGGAAAGAGAGCACCTATTTCAGAGGTGCCGCAAGAAAATAATCAGCAATCTCTAGACACAGCTGACCTGAGAGGATCTGGGTATATATCTAACCCAAAGATGATGCCCAGTTTACAGAAGGGAAGGAAAGCATGTGGAAGCAAATATTTTCTTAAATCTTCATTGGCTTAACTTGAACTTGAGTTGACAGCTGAATAAAGAGAAAAGTTGAAAATCATACATTTTAAGTGAACCTGGAACATATAAATGTGCATTACAAGTAATTTCAGCAACTGGCATGCACTCGCTTTTTTTAAGGGATCAGTATTGTCACACACATGGTATGCACTTGATTTGTTTCCTTGGAAAACTGTGTAAAACAAACTTTGCCTTTGGGTGAACTGTTGTAAAGATAATAGGACTTTCAGAGATCAATGCAGCACCTTTAATTTTTTTCTTTGATTCAGTTTTCTTCTCCTTTTCTATGCAGAAAGAATTCCATGCCTTATGATGTAGACACATACAGAAGGAACATCTCATTTATGTGCACATACTCCAGAAAAAAAGTCTTAACATTTACAAGTTTGCAAATATGTTCTTGTCTCACGAAGTGTAGATAGTCTTGCTTGACAACAGTATATACCACTTTTCCTCTGTAAGGGTCATATGAAATGAAAAGTATAAACCTCTTCAACTAAAAATGAAAATTTCCATAGGTTTAATCTCTGTTATGAGCTTCTTTTCATCGAGTAACTCTGGGTCTCACATTCTCCAATGTATCCGCATCAAACATTTCTGTAGGGTAAGGAAACCTGCTCTTTCCTTTAAAGCACGAAAGATTGAGAACAAAACAATGGAGAGTAACATGAAGGAGCTAAACAAGGGTGCAGAAGACCTGAGCTGGTTTTTCAAATCTGCCCCAGGACATCTGTATGTTGCTAACAGCATTTAAAGCTACTAAAAATGTCAAGAGAGCTAACTGTTACCTCGAGCTGTAAAAAGCGTTTGGGTTCCATTAGCTATGTGACTGTGCCTAAACGCCTGGAAGTCTGTACCTTAACTGTCTATGAATCACCTCCTTATGGGTGAAGAATGGAGAGAGGGCACTTCTGTAGGTCTCAGATGTGTTCTGAACATACCTGCATTAGACTGTGATCTTCTCACAATCTCTGGCCAGGTAAGTACCTCAGAGAGCTAGACAGGTGATTTAATTTAACCATAGCACAGAAACTCTAATGCAGCTCCTGAAAATACAAACACAGGATGTAAGTGAAACTAGTGTAGTACATAAGAAGAAAGACACACATATTTAGCCTGCTCAACAGCCTTTTTCTTTACAGAAACAACATTTTTGCCAGGCTAATATTATTTCTAGAAACAGAGGCCAAAACAAACACTCTTCTTGGACTATCTAATGAAAATCTATCTTGAGTAGAATAAACTCAGCTGGGTCTCCATCAATCAGTGTTTGAAACATTTCCAGTTTGACTGTTAATGTGATTTTTTGCCAAAATCTTAAGCTTTAAATTTATTTTAGAACTACATTGTTGAGGAAAAGTCTTTGTAATTGATCCTAGCCTATTTTTAGGATTACCAAAATAAGGTCTTGATGGTGGGCAAATAGCCACAGTGAAAAAAGATCCCTAAACATCTTACAGCTTGGACTGTAAACTGTTTACAAAGGGTATTTGAGGTACCACCAGACACTGGAGCATTATTGAGAAGAACTTTGTTAGTTACTGTGCAGATTTCTGCACTAGGAACCAAGAAAGTTAATTTGCTTCGGTGTTATACAGAAAGAGTGTGGTTCCTTTCTCAAGGACAAAACTGAATCCTTATTAGATTCAGTTATATAGAAAGGCACAAGAGAAGCTAATATGGGATATTTGTTGCAAGAAGTTCTATAATAGCTTGGAAAACACAGAGAGAACATGATTTACATCTGTAGTAATGCTCCTTCACGTGAGGTAAATGAGGATCAAATCTAGAGTATTTAGTAGATCAAACAGTCTTAATTTAGTCATTTTCCCAAGAATAACTCCCCTTTTCTTAAAATTCTAAGCTTGCAAATGGAAATGCACAGGTCTAAATTGGCAGTTGCTACAATGCTGCCTATCTTTGCAGAAGCCATTCACGGCTGTCCCATTTCCTTGGGTGTTTCTGAAAAACCTTTTCCTCTATATGAAAAACTTCAGTTGCCCTTGGACAGATGGAGATGAAGATAAGGAACTGGAAACCTATAAATGCTCCATGGTACCACTACTGTGCTGTTTCTCCCCTTGTTAATCTGGAAAACTAGAAATTATCATGAAATAAAAGAAAGGAAAAAACGAGCCTTAGCAATTATTACAACTGAAGGTTTCTTCCAATTTTTGCCCTGAAGGCAAAAGGCACCAAGATACATTTCCATCTTTCTTGTAGCTCTGCAGCCTTGCTTTTTTTGAAATTACACTGCTGTAAGTTGTGTGCATAAAGATTATCTAGCTGTCTTCTTACTTGTTCTCTTTGACAGCTTCAAGACTGAATGGTAATATTTTTCAACATTAGTTAATTATAGACAACACTGAAGATTTTGTCATTTTGAATTCCAGATTCAAGTCTTCATTTTTAACAGTGATTATATGTTCATCTAAAACAAAAGTAGAAACATTATGAGATTCCAACCTGATGTGTCTCCAGTCTGGAACGCCCACTGGAAGATTTCACAGATGTACTTACCTTGGATAGTTTTCATTTCTTCACTGTTGGCCAGTGCTTGACATAGTAATTGTTTCTAACTGTTAGACACAAATTTATAAGAAGGAACATTGCCAAAATGTTTTCAAAATGTTAGGTATGTAATTTCAAACACAGTTGGGATTTTTTTGGTTTGTTTGTTTGGTTGGTTGGGGTTTTTTTTAATTTTCAAGAAGACTAATCTTGTTAGAATCCATCAACTAAAGCAAAAAATAAACTGCATGATCTAGTTCTACTTCCATATTGACAAATCCTGGTGAGGAAGTTTTGGAAGTGAATGTTAGATCTCTTAGTCTGTTCTTTTTTATAACATAAGTCAAAAGCCTCTACATATACAGTCTGTACTAAGCCAAATATTTTTTGTTTTAGAGAAACATTGTTTTGTGATTTGAAGTATTTCAAAGATAATGAGTCCAGTCTTGCACCGAGCCAGCTCCAGATTTTCTAGGGTTTGGGGTTTTTTTCTGCTTTGATTTCCTGCATGAAATCCTGACACCATTTTTAGCTGTGGGCACTTTACCATTGACTCTAGTGAATCCAGGACCTTTTTCTCATTTTTCACTCATATTAGCTTTTAAAAATATTTTTTTTAACCACCATCTCTTTTCCCTTTAGGGTTCTTTGATGTTCTGAGAGTAGTTGATACATTTTAGTCCAATGTATACTATACTTACATATGTTTACTTTTGCAGGGGCCATGGAGTTTTGATAGGTAGTAACCTGCCAGTGATTTATTTTATACCAAATATTTAACACGTAAGTATATACAAACCCAAAGCTTTTATTAAGGCTGTAAAATAAAACTTTCATGACTCAGGAAATGCCAGAATTAAGGCTGCTGATATAAATTAATTTCAGTCACATTCTCTGCATGCAGTATATGGCTTTTTATATGGTGTCTATGCTTTTTTCTGTTTAGCACTGCCAGAGGCTAACACCTATCTGAGTATATTAATCTAAAAAGTTAAAAGCTGGCAAAAGTATAAAAAACCTCAAATCATATTTTGTAATGGGAAAATCTGAGACAGTTTTACTAGTAAATGATAGTTTCTGCTACTCCCGTAGTGAAAAAGAGAGACAACAGGTTAGATTTGAGGTTGCCCTCTGGCCATTAGAAACAATATAACGAAGGAAATACAGCAGTTAGATATCTCTCGCACTAGAAGACATTTATTTAAAACACATTATATGTCCAGCAGGGGACCCTGCTCCACAGCTCTTGGTAGCCTGAAAGTACATATGTGTGATGTACCTCAAGCACACCTTCTTCCCTTAGTAGAAGACCTGTATGAAGGCTTGTGAATGCAAAAAGTTCTTCCAAAACTTAGCTTTGATGCTGCTCAAGGGAAATCTTCTCTCATGATTTGCATGCTGTTCCCACTACTATGATATAAGGACCCTGAGGAACAAGACAAGCTCCTTGTTAAGGTCATTTGATCAGGAGAATTTCTGGGCAGACTGGTGATTTGTATTTAACTATAAGCCTACAGAGTAGCATGCAAAAATATCTGTCCAAGAGATTCTCTCTATCCAAGTGTGAATACATTAACAAGGATTCTGTGCTGTGCTTCTAATGCTTACATGGCATTACTGCAGGAGTGCAGTCAGCAATTAGAACAGAAGGTGACTCAAAAGATTATTACTTCAGGAGGCTGAAACTTGTAGCACTGAACTAATGCTGACCAGCTAGTGTAGCCAAGACTGAGATATTTTTATCATTGTGTCATCCAGCTATGAATACATCTCTTGGAAACGCCATTCTGCTGGCATGCTTTCTGTCAAAAGTTGCTGGTTCATTGAGAGTGAAACATTTCATGAAAGCTTATCTCAGTGAGCCTCGTAATGGAATACAGATAACTTCTGATAGTTCACTGCAAGGCAGGTCAGCTGCCAGTTTTCCATTCAGTCAGATCTACTCCTGTGTGATGGACTCTTCCTTGTCTCAGGGATCCAGGAACACAAGGACCTCCTGGTACTCAGTGCTCCACTGCTCTTAGAAGAAATAATTGCTTTTTGGAAATGCTGTGGATCTTTGTTTCTCAAACGATGTTGTTAAGTGGTATGTCTATTTCCTAGGAAATGCTTTAACAGTTTTCATTCTAAATTGGGACAAATTAAGATTTCAAACCACTAAGGTTTCTCAGAAAATGCAAACTCTGAGCTCTGACCAATTCTAAGTATTCATAGTATGCTCCAGCTGTAAAATCCTAGATTATGCGAAGTCTGAGAGCCTGAAGGCTTATCCACAGGGCAGATACAGTTCACTTGGAGGAAGCAGTTGCAACACAGAGCATGTCTGCAGAGCTGTGTGCAGCCCTGCAGAGCACATTAGCACACTGGTATGAGGCAGCAGACTCTTTTGCAGAGAATCTACACTAGGTTGCAGAAACAGTGAAATGCTATCAGTTTGAAGCTGTGGTGTGTGTGTTCTCCTGCTCAGCTATAGTGCAGTTAAGAACTACATTGTGAAAAGTATCTAGTTTTTGCTCAGCAACTGGAAAAAAATATTTGTATTTCCTGTCTTTGTACTACTTTTACCATAGAAGTATAACTCACAAAGACTAAATTTGTACTACCACCCTAATTTGACCTGCTTTTTTAATCAATTTACACAAAAATTATTTCAGGTAATTCCTTAAAATTGTTTGGATAATCAGGCCATTCCCAAACTTACTTAGAAAAGGAGATTCCTCTTTTGTTTCTAGTTACACTGCAGAATTGTTGCTATTGCTTCTGTGCAGGTGAGGACTGGCAGTATGGGTCATCTGAGATCCATGGCACTAATCTTCTTACAGAGAATAACTCTTATTTTTTCCAAATCTCAGTACCCATATGACAAGGTAACAACTTCTTGTGTGTAACTTAACAATAGAAAGTATATCCTTTGAACTATGCTGTTTCCCTTTTTCATTGTTTTCATGAAAACTTAGGATGGGCTATTGTTTTATTATTGTCATTATTCAGTGGGGTTTCCACATCTTCCTCTTTTGGACAGGTATGAGTTTACAATTCTTTTCCCATGCCAGTTAGGTGGTAAACTGTTACCTGTAAAGGGCTGACAGTCTAGGTATCTAAGGGAGGCTGACTATCTTGTGAGATTTGATGCTAGTTCTTTATGGAGGACATAGCAGAGAGAAGTACTACTTCAGTGACATGGCTCTCTCCTCTGTTTATCTAGTTCTTCAGTCCTCTAAGATATGGTTACAGGCAAATTAGTCATCACAGATATCATTGCATGCCATTTTGCATGACACAAAATCATTCAAGGAGAGAAGGAATAAAAAATTGAGGTCTATCCATCCTGCATCAGGAACTCTTGGTAATGGCTGTTTTAGGCAAGATTTGTCAATCCCTTGCCATGTACTATTGTCAGTTCATCTATACTTTGATTAGGAATCCTTTTACAATGTATAGAATTAATTTATTGAAAGCCAGTCGAGAAATAAAGGCTGAAGGTTAGTGAACATAAAAAAGAATTTCTAAACAGGAAAGTTAGCAGTTTTGAAAATACTGAAAACATATTGACATTTAAATTTGGTAATGTTTTGAAAAGCAATGAAGGATACAAGGTATTGAGCAAAATTAGAGTATTTCAAATGCTGTCTGATAGTGAGTTTAGATACATTGTAACAGGATTTGTTTCTCCTTGCTTTCTTTTTCTTTCTTTCTTTCCTAGCTAATGATCATGCAAAAGTTCCAATAGCTTTAATGGAAAAACTCAAAACAACTCCCATGGTTTTCATCTGGTTCATAATTATTTATTTAACTATCAGTCTTCTTTGGAAACCATCATTTACTAAAAATGACAGTAATATGTGGAATTTTAGCCTGAAAAAGCAAGTCTTGTAAAAAATAAATAATTGAAACCAACCAGACAAAAATATTTATTTTGTTCTGGTTTGGGTTTTGATTAAAGAAAAATGTGTATCTTGAAAGGTACGCACTGTGAGCAGTGCTACTGGATGTAACGGTAATTCAGATTGCTAAGTTAAGCATGTCTGCAAAGCCTGCAGGATCAAATAATTGTTATACATTGCTATCGTAAAAGATTGTGAAAGGTGGGAAAACAGGTGCTGCATGGTTAAATTAGAAATTTAAGAAAAATAAATCATATTGAGCAATAGTGTATATATGACTGCTTTGGTTGGTTTTTGTTATCCATACTGCAAAATATCATCCAACTCCAAACATTATTCAAAAATGTCTGATGCAGGTTTGTCCGGACTTCTAAAACTACTGGCTCATGCAGAGAGCACACAAGAAAGATATTTTACTTCATCCAGCTGCCTCAACTGGTTAGAAACAAGGAAATAAGCAGGAAAAAATGGGCCGCTGAGGTTTGGTCAAATGGCCTTTAAGGATGCGGTGCGTCCTCCCGGGGTCTCCCCTCCGCGGCCGGTGCCGCCTCGAGAGACCACAAACCACCGGCCACGGGGAGCAAAACCGGAGAGGAAAGGCGGGGGAGAAGGAAGTGAGAGGGGAGGGGTCCGGGATGGGACAGGACAGTAGGAGGACGGGGCCCGGCCGCCCTCTGCTGGCGGCCGCCCCGCCCCGGGAGGGCCAAGGGCCCCTCAGCCCCCGAAGGACTCCCACAGGCCTCGAGGAGATGCTGAGTCTCCGTAAAGGGTGTCACTTGGCCTCGGTGAGATGGATTTCGAGACAGGCAAAGCCCACCTCCCGCTGCACGGGGAGCGCTAGCGCTGCTGCCTCTACTTGAAGAGGGGGCCAAGCAAGCCGATTTGGGGCTCTCCCTGGGTTTGTGTGATGGCTCAGAACAGCAGGGCAGTTTTGCAGCTATTATTCCAGTCTTTATCACCTATCGCATTCAGTTTTGGTGCTGGCAGAGAGGATCCCTTCTGGAGGAATCCAACAGGATAAGCTCTTTTCTGGACAGACACCAAGCAGGCACCAGTGCCTGACTGGGGAGGTAGGTGTACGGACCAGTTCTGTATGAATTTTAATAACTGAGAGGTCTGAAGAACGCTCCCCAAACTGCACATAGTGTAGATGTAGGAGCCTCCTTACTTGCTTCTTTGATCCGAGCTGCTCCTGTTGTGCTAGAGAACACAGCCAATCTGAAAAATGCCATGAAGAGGAAAAAGAAAAGTGTTGTACCAAACCATCTTGCAAACACAAGAAATAGGGACTCTCCCTGCTTACACAATGACTGTGCAGGGAAGGAAAGCAAGAGTACAACAGGTACCGCTTCACGTGTATTGACATACAAGCCACTGACTTCAGTTTGGATCTTGGGCAGGTTTGCTGGGTGACTTTGTGGTACCTACAAATAGTGTCACATAGCTGATATGCCATATACTAGACATCAGCAGAACATTCTTTTTTTATATATATACTATACATCAGCAGAACATTCATTTAATTGATGCACAGTTTCTCAGTCATAAGGGACAGCATACACATATTTATGCTACCTGTCAAACTGATAGCAGCATTTCTCACTACTGCATTCTGTGCTATAGACATTTCCAAAATCAAATATGTGAATCTGTACTCTTGTTTGCACTATCACTGCTATGATATTTGCCTATACAAAAGCTTTTTTTTTCCTGCAAAAACATTATTATTAAGATCCAGGTTTGAAGGTAAATTCTGTTCTTATTTTTCCCATCAACTCAAATTCAGTAAACTTGCTCTTGATTTGTGTGGTGTCTGAGAACATCACGTCTCATGTAATTTCATGAATTATTAGCCTACAGGTGTAGCTATTCTGGGAATCATCCCTGACTCTATAGCTTTTCTGTGCCATTTCTAAAGATGATTCAAAGATGAGTTTGCATCTTAAGTAGCTTTATATGCACTGGCATGGATTCCCAAAATAATACAGCTGTGGTAGCATTGTATTGGCTGCAAAACCTATCAAGAAACTTGAGAAAATACAGAATTATTAATCCAACAGAAAAAAATTAGCTCATGCAGAACTCCATACAACCACAGCTGGGCTGTGGATTCCCTGCAGGGACAGATCCTGGAGATTTATCTCTATTTATGCCTTTTTGTAGAGATATTGAAAACCATAGGGAAACCTAGGATCTCTCAGGAGTACTTGACACTGGAGTTCTACTTTAGTTGAAGGTCAGGGCAGACAATCTAGGAACTGTTGGGCATTTCATGCAGGATTTGTTCTGGCAGAACTTACAGGTATTCCTGTCCCAGGCAGGAAGGAGCTCTACAACCTGGCAGATCACTAGCCCTGCAGAATTCAGCAGAGGGTACAACCCCTGTGTGTCTGGAGCCGCTGCTGCTGCTTCAAAGCATTTTAGTTTCAACAAGCTGGTGTTTTCAAAAGAAGTAATGCTTAGGCAATAAATGGCAAGCCAGTTGCAAGTGATGTATTTGGTATGCTTTTTCAGTAGCAAGGGAAACAGTAAATGAACCAATCTGAATTAAAAACAAAACAAAACAGACAAACAAACGAACAAACAAAACCCCCAAACGAAACCAACAAAACAATGCACTGTTTCTCCTTTCTGTATAAGTGATAGCAGAGACTGTGTGAAAGCATTGCAAAGATGCTCTGAGGGAGTTTTACATGTGTGTGAACCCGTGGATAGAAGGAAGATGAAGCTAATGAATCAATAAATAGTATTTTCTGTAATTGTTCTTTTATCCACTGCCTATAGCCATTGTACCGGTGCTGGCCAACTTCCCAAGGGCAAAATGCAGCATGGCAGTGTTGAAGTGGACACCTACTTGATGTCGCTTTCCCCCAGTACCATATGGAAGAGATTAGATAAGCGAGGTGGCTCCTGCTGCGGGGAGTTATTCACGCCTCGGAACTCTCGAAAGGTATGCTGATTCTCACACCTCGGTGTGAGCGCTGCCAGAAAGGGTCTGGTAAAACTGCTTTATCAGAAAGCAATACACCCTGCCACAGCCGCATGGCTGACCGCTCCAAAATCGGTCCTTCGCTTCGGTTCTGCTGTAGCCGTCGGTAGCCTCAGAGAAGACGGCAGGTGGATCGTGGTTGGCTTGAGTGTAAGTTCCTGACGGTCGAAGTGGGAACCAAGAAATCCAAACTACCCATAACCCTTTCAGCCGCCTGAAATTTTATTTACTGAAAACCGCGTCGCGCGTGTACTTTACTGCTGCCGGTTTGGGGTTTTTGGTTGGTTGGCTGGTTTTGGATTTTTCAGGTGAAATAAAACCACTCGGAATGAAAGGTAACCCTTTAAGACGTGTACATATCCCTGTCCGGGCGCCTTGGGATGGCACCGCCAAGAAAAGCCGTAGGGAGGGCCGGAGCCGTCGGGAGCCGCGGGGCAGCCTCCGCCTCCGTCCCATCGCCGTTCCCGGCAGCCGGCAGGGGCTGGAGGAGCGAAGGAGTTAAAGGGAGGTGCTTTGGAAATCTGATGCTAACGAAGCCCCAGGAATGTTGCACATTTCCATTCCCCTCTAGCTTTCGGAGGAGGTCAGTCCCAGCTGCGGGCGCACGCTCTGAGGAGCCCAGCCCCGAGGCCGCACTTGTTCCGGGAGCGGCCCCGCACCTTCCCGCAGGTTACACCGGGACACGCCGGGGAGGGACGGGACGGGGATCAGTGGGTGTGAAAAGTTTTTCCTGGATTTGGGATGCTGTGCCGGTACCTGCAGAACGGAGGGGGAGAGGGATAGGGGGTCCGCGGCTCTGTGCACCCCGGGCTAGGGCGGAGGGAGCGGCGGGCTCGGGCCGCCCCCGCACAGAGGGGAAGCTGCCCTGACCCGCCGCGGCCTCTCTTCTCTTGCAGGCGCGGCCGGAGATGCCGGGGAGACGGCTGTGGTGGGCGCGCTGCTGGCTCGGCGTCTGCCTGTCGCTGCTGGGCGCGGGGGGGCGGCACGGCCGAGCCCTGCCGCGGACCGTCCTGCGAGGGCGGCGAGGCGCCGCCGCCTCCCTGCCGCGGACCCCGCTGCGGAGGACGAGCCGCCCGCCCGCCGCGCTCCTTCCTGCACACCGCCGCGCCGCTGCGGCCGCCGCACGGCAAGGCATCGCCCGCCGCCCCGCCGCCCGCCTGCCCCGGCGGGGACTGCGCCGCCAACGCCACCCGCCGCGACTGCCCGGGCCTGGAGTGCCGCCTGCTGCCGCCCCGCCTGCGCCCGCGGCCCCGCGGCCCGGGCTGTGCCGCCCCCGCCGAGGGCTGCCCCGAGCCCGCCTTGCTGCGCGCCGCCGACAGAGCCGCACAGTTCGCGGGGGACGATTTTGCCCACGCCGCCCCCGAGCGGGGCGGCGGCGCCCTGGGGGTGCAGCTCACCTGCGACGTCAAGCCAGGTGCGGGGCGGTGTGAGGGGTCCTGGGGGCGGGAGGACACAGCCTCCACACCACACCAACACCTCCTTCTTTTGGGACGGAGGGTTCCTGCAGCCCGCGGCGGCTCAGCGTGGTCGCCGAGAGCCGCGATCTTGGGTGCTGGGTCTCCTCGATCCGAGCAGGTGTCTGCTGAGCCGCGGGGCTTCGGCACCTCTGGGAGCCCGGACACGGGGGTGCCTGAGCGGCTGCACCAAACCTCCTTGTTTTTGGAGAGTTACACTGGTCTTCACAACGTGTGAGGGAACTGGTGCCCTGGCTCCTCTCTCTGCTCCCCTTCATCTCCCCTCCACGAACAGGTGCATGTAGGAGACCTAGAGCTGATGCAACATGGCAAGACTTTTTTTTAGTGGTGTTTTTATATGTGTAAGACCTAACTGTCTCTCTCTTCACAGTCTGGTATTCCTGGGTTTGTTAGTTTATAGCAATATAATATTGTGAAAGGATTCAGTGGGGGGTGTGTATGTTCCAAACCCAGGGTGAACGGACTGTTGCCATTGCTAAGAAACTTGCTGCTGCCAAACTGCCTCGCTGCAATAGCCAGGGGTTAAAAAGTACAGAGCCTCTCCTACAGCACATCATTCAGAGCACTTACCTGTCTGTTGATGAGCACAGTTTTAGTGAATTTGGTATCCTTGTAGGAAGCCAGGTATGTCCATGGTTATATTCATAGGTCAGTGGAAGATATATCTAATTGCCTGAGATATTTGGATTTACCCACAAGAAGAGCACCAGCAGGTGTTATATAACCACAAAGCAGTTCAGGTTCTAGTGTAATGCTGTGTCTGAAAGGTATAAAATATATGAGGAAGGGTAATTTATTTCCCATGGAGAAGGTCATTTAAGCCTTGTCACATCCATGTGGCAAATCTGAGGGCTGAGGCTGCTTCCGACACCAGAACACATGCCAAGCCTCTACAAGTTACCAAGGTCTGCTTAGTGAAGGGACATGTCCTCCAAAGGAGACTCCCATGCTTGCTGATTCCAGTCCCAGGGCTGACATTTAAGCCCCCCCATGCCTAGTGCAGGGACACTGTCTACCTTCATCTTGCCTGATATTATTCTCAGATGTCTTACAGAACCTCTGTATGCTCCGTGACCAAAGGTGGACAGAAAACAGAGAAGTCAGTGTGGTTAGCCTCCGTTTTCTCTGCTTCTGTGCATACTCTTTGTACTATCATCATAAATGCCATGCCTCCGTTTTGCAGATGGACCCAGGATCCAGGATATTTGCATTTTCTTTGTCCACACCAAAATCCTTTCCTATGTAATACAAACCTTGGCAAATAATAAGGGGATTCTGAATAGACAGAAAAGAGTAATACTTTTGGATGGTGCTGAAAGCAGACATGCTGTATCTCCATGAAAGTCTTACAAAGAACACCCAGCTCAGCATGACCTTTTTCTCCGAACATCCTCTTATTCTTTGACTGTCTTTAGAAGACTTGGATCAGTCTGTGCTGCACAGTCTCCAGTACGACCAGCACTTCCAGCTAACATGGTGAGTTACATGCACTTCTCATCCCCTAGGTCTTAGGGTTATGTCATCTGTCCCTTCTGATGTGGATCAGAGGAGATTAAAGCTAAAAGGCCAGAATGTGAAGATGTTTGGGATTTTGGAGACTTGGCACAGAGTTCACTATACTCTTTCCATTTTATATTTTTTGTAGGCCTATTGCCGGGTGAAGTCTTGGAGGAACAAAAGTGTGCTTAGAAGTTTCCCTTAACAAAGTCCTTGAATGCTTCAAGAATGGATTATGGCCAGTGGCAGTCATAGATTTGTGCATTCATCTTCTTTTGGCAGAGAGAAGCATCCTAGATACTGGAGAGAAAGCAGTGTACAGCGCTGCCCAGTGAACCACGTAATCTCATGGAAGGCACTGTTGGCATGGAAGCACACAGTGAGCAAACCTATGATAACACATGAACTTCTATGTGTGAGTTTTCAGATGGGGACAGCTGCACCCTCAGAAGTTCTCCCTTCTCACTGTTGTTACCTTGTGTTGCCACCTGCTGCAGTTGGTGTGGATGTGTCTTGCTGTACTTCTGTCCAGACTGGACAAAGGATGTAGAGGCTTGTTTTGCCCATTCCAAAGACTGGACCCAGACCTTCACAAGGCAGCTTTCTCTCCCAGAAGTGGAAGAACAGCATACTGGATTCATCAACATCTAGCAGAAATTCCATGTATTTGGCATCAGGAACAAAAAAATAAGCTATGTTGACAGTCTTTGGTTTCCTTCAAGTCAGTGTACAGGCAAGCATCCAGTATTCTGCTCTGCTAGGAACCTCTAACATTCTCTGCATTTGTCTGGGATCTTATTTTGAACACATATCACTGGGTTTCCTGCAGCAGTGTAGAGAATTCCTTGTTCAATCCCCATTTGCAGCTGGAATCATAGGTCTTGGAAATGAGCATGGTTTATATAGCAATTCCAGCTACTTCTACTAAAACAAAAATTAAAAAAAAGGTGATAATCAGATCTTTAATTAGGGGAAATGCATTTACAGTTGTCTGGGGAGAGCTGTGACCCAAACAGCATGTAATGTTCATGACAAGGGGGAATGGCTCCCAACTGAAACAGGGTAGGGTTAAATATGATGTAAGGAAGAAATTCTTTACTGTGAGGATGGTGAGGCACTGAACAGGTTGTCCAGAGAAGTTGTGGATGTCCCATTCCTAGCAGTGTTCGAGGCCAGGTTGGATGGGGCTCTGAGCAACCTGGTCTAGTGAAAGGTGTCCCTGCCCATGGCTGGGTGATTGGAACAAGATGAACTGTGAGTTCCTTTCCATCCCAAACCATTATATGATTCAATGATTCAGGAAGACAGGTTAGTGACTCTTGCTGTCTTTCTCTGTTTTGAGGGGAACATTTTGGTCAAGTTACTATTTCAGCACATGACTAAGACCTGCTGAAAAAGGTGTTTCTTTGCCATTGACCTCTCCTCAGACATGAGGGGAGCTGGAATATGCTGCCTAGGTGACTCTAAGGCCATTTTTCAACCTGCATTAGTTCACCATCCACAGCTGGAGACCTGCAGGCTCACCCCAACCTACGACTGCCAGCTGTGTGACAGTTCATGAGTAGATTTGCACTGATTCTTTAGCAGTTAAAGTATCCTCGGTCTAGTTAACCTGCTGCAGAAAACTGTGTTTTGGTGAACTGAATGGTCTGTTGTTCAACCTGTTATATAGCCCCATTCATATGAGGTGTAGTCTACTCGAATGCTTGCTGAAGACCTCCAAGATACAGGCCAGTATCAGGGCTCGAACCGATTCCCAGCATGGTGTCTGCGTTTGCAGGCTCATCTGCAGGAGGCAGGTGACTGTTACCCTCTACCAGCTGCTTGACAGAGCCAGCCCAGCCCATCTGTAGGGGTCACACAGACATCATCATCATCTTTTCAGCCAGTATCACCAGCACCGCAGCTACTATCTGGAACACTCCTGCCAACTGCAGCTGAACTACCACTTCCCTTGGCCAAGTAAAGATACTGGAGTGCAGACTCATACTCCCATTTCAAATCAGATAAGCCCATTCGTCTGCAAGATTGTCCCTGCTTTTTCTCAGCAGCACCGTGACTACCCCTTACTTCAGATGAAAGACTGGCATCTCAAAAGAAGGAATGCACAGGAACTGTTTTTTGTTGTCTTACCATTTTGTATTCCTCCTCACTCAATAATTGGCATTAAATCCTTCATTTTTTTCTATCAGACCCATCTTTCTGTTGTTTTCTTTTGTGCAGAGTTCTCTGCGGGTGCAAACCCCTACATTTGGGCAAAATAATGTGCAGCCATGATATCTCATACCTGCCAGACATGGTCGAACAAGGTTGTAGGTTCTCATGCTGTTGCTGTCTGTGCACTGAGCAATGCTTGCAGCCCACTGCTCTCATCTCCTGTGGTTTCCAGGAGTGACTGTCAAGGTCAGATGTCTCTGCTCTTGAGTGCCAACCAAAATCTCACCTTCCCTTTCTCAGAGTAGTTTTAGCCTTTGCCCCTTGTGCAATGGCAGATTGTGTCTGAGGGCTACCTTGTCCATACCACATGCCCTCAGGATGTTCTGTCCTGTCCAGACATACTAGGGAAATGTAGCAGAGGTTCATATGCAATGTTGTGTTTGCAGCATGGATTCATCTTGAAAGCATGGAGCAGATGTCTGCAAAACAGGCCTTACCATGGCTGTGTGGTGTATGTGCAAGGAAAATAATACTGTATCTGTGGTCTTGGGAACATCTGCGTGTTGCTAGTGGGTATACCTGTTTGATGCTTATCTGGGAAATGTGGAAAGATGGGATTACTGGAATCTGCTAGTGAGTAAACATCACTTGCAGTGAAATTCTTCTCATAATTTTAGACATCTGTGATAGGGATAGCCCCATCTGACATGTTCAGTATGTCTTAACTTTATATACTTAATAAGGAAAAACAGGACACTTAGCATCTGAGTTATTTTACATTTCTACTTCAGAATTATTTTGGCAAACAAGATAAACCTTCTGCTTAATTGAACGTAGTTCATTTTCAGTAAAGCCTTCCCTTTTGTGCAAGAGCTTTATTATGCTCTCTGTTGGTCTGGCATTGTGAACTGCCAGTAGCACCAACTGTATTGTGCAGTGAAGGGCCTCTTGTAATGGTGAGTATAAGTTTAGTCATAATACTGCAAAATTGATAAAAATGAGAGAAAAAAGCCAGTCACAAAGCATTTTTTAGGCCTCACATTCTCTCCAGCTGAACTTTAGACAGCCAAAAGGGGCAAAGCTAAATTGACTGACTGGAATGTATCCATTGTTACAAAGTTGTGGAAGGCCATTTAGGGCAGAGATAATAGAAAGCTGGTCCATCAAGTGGACCAGCTTCACTGCAGTCAGTACTTATTATAGCTTTCCTTAATGCCAGTAAGTCAGACAGTTACTGGCTGAAGACAACACTCCTTAAGTATGTGCTTAAAAATAAAGCTCTACTTTATGTTTCTTGTTGAATCAGAGCTTTATTTAACCTTTAGTTGCTTTAATAGCTTTCCTTGTGTGTGTGAGAAAAGCCCAGACTGTCAGGATGAGAAGAGCCCAATAACCCTGTCTCTCTTCTCCCTGTGGATAAATTTGTGATGGCTTAATCATTCAAAATTCTGTTGTTACTGGTCCCACTGAGCCACTGAGAACTGGAGGAAAAGTGGTCTTGGAAAAAGTGGTTTGGTAATATATCCTTGAGTATAGGATTCACTCCTTCTTGCAGTTTCCCAGAGGCATGTCCCTGGGCTGACATTTAAGTGGTCCAGTTGGACTTTTCCTTATCTCTGTTTTTCTTTTTTGTTGAGAAAGAGGGTCGAAAAGCTCAGAAATGGTGAGTTTATGTTGTTACTTTCACTACTATTTGTTCCTTACATACCTGGATTTGTTAACATATCAAGTTTAAAGTCAAGATCGTGTCTTTCTGCAGTTATTGATAGAGGCAGTCATGTACGCAGCTCATTTGACAGTGAATGAGATGGCTGTTAGAGCTATGGAACAGTCTCCTAGAGGAATGCATTTAGATTTTAAGTCTTCTGGTATTAAAAGTATATGATGCTCATTATTTTCAATGTTTGTATTATATTGAACAACAACTGTATTTCAGGAATAGCATGGAGCCCTGTTCTTGCGTGTGATTCCAGCATGTAAGAAATATTAATGCAGGACAAGAGGATGAAGTCCCTCTTAGAAAAATTACAGGGAGATCTATGAAGAAACACGTAACAGTAGTCAGCATTTCAGCCAAAACCTCAATGTGCCAGCTTTCATCAGCTATTTTAATAGGTGCATATGTTTTATTTGTCTAGGTAAGGGCCATCCTTTTCCTTGAAGACTTCTGTCTGCTTTGAAGAGACTTAGCTCTTACTGATACATGGTATAGTCCTTTTGCAGTGTGTTGTCACTTGTACAGCCAAAATATTTGGCTAAGACCTCTGTTCTTCTGCCTGTATTCTTGGTTGCAGGCCGGATTTCTGAGTGCAAAAGTTTTGTCGATAGGCATTTGTTAATGTCTTTCCAGCCTCAGGCACAGAAGGAACCTATGTAGGTTGATGAGAAGTCTGGATAGGCAGTCACAATGTCCTTGTAACTGTCCTGCTGCCCACTATCTGTCAAACCTGTAGGCTCATTTCAGGCAGATTTGACAACAGGAAGAGGGATTAAAAGTAGGTAAGGTTGTATAAACTTTGTAAGAGGTGATTAAAGAGAGAGTGGAATATGAGCATTTGAAAGTTTGCCTCTAGCTGTTAATCCTTTCAGTCAATAGGACAAAAGTGACTTGGTTGTTGCTCCATATTCTGAAGAAGAAAGGTACCAAAGGTAGCGCTACTTGTTTAACCAGTCAAATGGAAGACACAAATTCACAGAGAATCAGATGACAGTGGTTCTGCTTTTCACGGAACTACTTGTTCATGTTAGACAGAAAGAGATACGGGGGTATAATTTACCAGATATTTTAAAATTTCCAACTTGGATGGGAAATGTGGCCCTTCCTGGATCCTGGTCTTTGCTTTCTCAAATCCAGTACTCTGCAAACTACCTTAATGTTTAAGTTCATACTGAGAAGTAGAAGTTGTGTGCCTTATGCTTTGAATAAAAACAACAAAACAGCAAAATAATTTAGGAGCAGTAAACAGGAACTGGTTATGGTCTTTTTTCATTGTCTCATCCTTGATATTCTGCACTTATAAGAAGATAAATCAGTGCTGCCTAAGAACAGCACAGAATGAGTATATGGATTCAGAATGGTCTCTCAAGCGGTGTCCAGCAGCAGGTACTGTGGAATGTATGGCATGATATTTTCCTCGATCATTTTCCCAGCTCCAACAGTTTGTTGTTTAGATTTCCTGAATCTGATTGATGCGAGTGTATCTTTTAGCCCTAGATTGCTTTTATCTTATATAGTGGGCCAGCAGCTTTTTGGAACTGATTGAAGTTTTAGCATGTATGGAAGCTACTGCCTTCATTTGATGTCCCTTAATTCTTGTTTTGGAAGAAAAAGTGAAGAGTCTTTCCATATCCACTTGCTTGCTTACACACTATCAGTAATAAAGCACAGTTGTTTGGTTTCTTTTTATTTTAGCTTGTCTTGGAAAGTCTTACCTATTTTTCATATTGTAGCAATATCATACATTAGATTTTCCTTGCTGCCCTTTTTGTGAACGTTTTGAGTTCTTTTTTACTCCTTTTTGAGTTGGGGAACCAGGACTGCATGCTGTATTAAAGGTGCTCTATTGATTAATGTAATGTCGTAATGATATATTCTGTTATGTATTCTTCTTCTAATAAATCCTAGCATTTTTGCCTTTCTGACCTCTGTTGGGCACTGAACTGCTGATTACCTGGCTCTGTAGCCCAACATCTATATCTGGATATATTACTTCAAGATCGTTTCCAAGGGGTAATAATAATTTAAGAGTACAACATTTGACATAAAAAATCTAGAATTTTTTTTTCAGTGGGTGCCTCATTCCACCTTTATCTCCTTCATGTTTCTTTTTTACCACTTCATTGTGGCTGCTCAGTATTGTAGACTGCTTTTGCAGCTTTTTGCAGTTGACCCTTACTTTTACTACCCTTAATGGCTTAGTATTTGCAGCAAGTTTTATCACCACATTTTATCACCTCTACAGTGAAAATTGGCCATTTACTCTTTACTGTATTTGAACATGTACATAGGAATTAACATCTTAACATCTGTTATTGAACCTCAGTGATGGCTAATTTATTCCCTGAAGCAGGGGCAATGTTGTTGCTTATGAAATGGAAGACCTTGTGGTCCCATGAAGTGGCTACAAAGATAGTAAAGGAACTGACCTTGTAATCATGACTTGAATTTAGTGCAACTTTTCATTAACGTACTAAAACTGGAATGCTTTTGAAGAGATAATACAGCAAGCTTGGACAATAATCAATCATTTTTATTTCAGGAGAAAATGAAGTTCCATCTGAGGATGCCCTAATACTACAACTGCACCTTGCAAAAGGGCATGAGAAGTTTACTGAAATGCTAAAAAGCCAACAGCAGATCATTGTCGATTTGCAGCAAAAACTTGCTGAACAGCAGCATATATTGGTTAGCCAGCAACGGGAGATTCTTGAACAGCAAAGAAAAATGTATGAGCAAATGGATCTGATCAAAGTCCAGTATGGCATGCTTTTTGATACAGTGAAACAAATGTCATTTCAGAGTTTGCAAGAAGATATTCAAAATTATTTTGAAAGTCATCTTCAAGGACTTCAGAACCAGGTCAGAAATCATCTCCAGAAGTCATACTCTGTGCATAAAGTGGAAGTGGATGCAAAAGTGATTAATGTTGGGGAGTCTTTGCTGGACTGTGGCCTTTGTGAAAGTGATGAATTTTGCAATTTCCAAAAGACACCTTCACAATGTGAGAAATGCACATTGTGTCCTGCTGGTTTTTTCCAAATGTCCGAGTGTTCTGCAAACTCTGATCGGATTTGCCAGGTGAAACATAATTCTGTATCTTTCAGTTATTGCTTATGAAGTTTTGTGTTTGATGTACTGGGATAACATTCTGGAAATAACTACTTGGAGAGCTACAGAGATCCAGTTTGGAGCATATGTTTTACTGAATAGGTCTACGGTACTTCGAAGTCTGTCAGAAGTTTTTTTTTTCTGAGCTTTCTCTTTAGCTTTTACTGCTCTAAATGAGGCACTAGTTTGTGTCTGCTTGGTGTGACACTTTCCCAAACCTGACAGCTGGCAGAACTTTGATTCTTTTCATCATGGTGGGAAAAGACATCCTAAAACATTTATCCTTTTGCATGCTAAATTTGTTTGTTTAATCCCACTCCACTCTACAGAAACTTTTAGACATCTCTGGAAAGCAAAGGAAAGCTTTACTAAGCAAAACTGTAAGTCAGACATTTATTTATAAGTTTGGAAACAAAAGTTGTCAGTTAAAACAAATGTAAGAACTAGTTCCTGCTTAAACTTAACATGCAAACATATGCAAATACAGAACATGGATGCTTCTATTGTTAAACACATTTTATTATAAAATACATTTTATTATACAACACAAAACCAGAAAGTAAGCAAAATAAGATGGTTCTTCGTTCGCTTTCTGTCATTTAGAAGTCCTAATATACACAGGGAACTTGATATTTAAAGCAGTATCTTGTTTGCCAAGTATTGCCCCTAGTTCTTAGCTTAACATGACCTGACCAACCAGTGACCTACGCCCAAGATACCGAGACGAGAACCTGAAAGTGTCTGGCCACTGCTAGTCTCAGTTTTCTTTAGTGCTAGCATTTAAATACAAATGTAGCCTGTTATTCTTTCTTCTCTACCTGCTGTAGGGTAAAAGGAGGGCTTGTTGACAGGAAATAATACTTTCTCATTTACTTTTCATGTGTGTTTTTTGGTTAGCACCTTCCTCCCAGACTAAATGTCCTTAAAAGCCTTTCCTAACACTGTCTCGATTGTTACAATGTCATTAAGATCAATTGAGTGATGCATCACTCTGGAGGATGTGCATTGTAACAAGCTTTACTTGTGCAACCACTTCATTCGGCTCGTCATCTGCGCACTACTAGCTTTCTGTGGATACCACACAGTCTTTTTGTATACATTTTTAGAACAGCTGACATATCCAAACCAAAATTTTCTTGCTCCAACATGCTTATGGGATCAGCCTGTTCTCCATCCCTGCCTATGCCTCTTACTGGCAGATGGGTGTCATAGAGCCTGAAGAAATCCTGTTTCAAATTTAAGTTGTCATGTTATAGTGTTTCAATATGATTCTTGTGATTTACAGGACAGAGATGAATGCACTGAATCTCCAAGCATTTGTGGCGAGAGGATAAAATGCCTGAATACTCCAGGTAAGTTATATTCTCTGATAATTGAAGAATGAAGATAATTAGGTCTTCAGGAACTGGTCAAAGAAATAGATAAGGACTCAGGCTTATATATTAGTGAGTAGTGACATGTGCAGCTTGCTGGAATCAAAGGGGTTGAAAAACACTCATCTGTAAGGTGGCAGCAGTTTTTGTGGACAATGGACTATTTAGGACATTAATATTCACAGGAGCATCGGATGGTCCCTTTTGCCTTATTTTCGTGGGGTTTTATGTGCTTTGTTTTAATTTTCACTTATGACCTGACTTTCTTCTTGTTTATGGTGGTGCAAATGGAGTCAAAATCAAAGATATCATTCCTAATGGAGAAAAATAGTTGTCATTTTCCTTCTGCTGCACTGGGGTAGATACCTGATTTGATCTCATGAAGGCTTTTATAAAGCCTCCTTCCATCAATCATATTCTCCTTTAGCAACAATATTGTCAAATACTGAGGAACAATGAACAGTTTCCATCATTTGCATGGGCTTGGGGGAATTTTTCAGACATTTAAGAACAGATCTGTCTGGTGTTTTGCACTGCAGACTTCACCTTCATTACTTCATTATATTCTCATGGCAGTCAGACAAAATCCCAGCAAAATTAATAGACATACTGATCAAATTGTATCCAGCTACTAAGTTTCTTTCTATTTATCTAAGTTTATCTCAGCCAAAAGAGCTTGAAAGGAAAGTCTGTGATCAAACAGAGCATTTCACCAGTTGTGACCTGTACCTGAAGTCTCACAGTCAAATTACTGAAGGAGGGCTTCATTAGGTTTTATGGTTTTCCTCCTCTAGACTTCTCACTTGTAAAAAGAGTGTGGCCTCTCTGATGGGCAAAGGTTGTTTTCAGCTGATTATCACTGATTTTGTACCTTTCCTACCCAGCCACTGGTGGAGGAAAAATGTGGGAGAAAATTGGTTCTAGGAAAGGGTGAAAAGAGGGCATGGATTCTCTTATATTTGACTTACTTCCTCTGGGCAGGAACTGTGTTGGTTTGGGTTGTGTTCATACAAAACACCACAGGAAACTGGAAATGGACTAGAGCAAGAGAGCACTTAGTGTTGCCTTCTGTGGTAAATGCTGTAGAGGAGTTACCATCAGTCTTACAAAAGAAGAGGCAAGACTCTTTTAGACAGTCTTAATAATGAACAGTTAGAGGGAAGGCATCTTAGGGCCCAGTATTTTAGTCAGAGCATTGGAAAGGTGTAAGGCTTTGTCTCTTCTTAAGTAAGGCATTGGATTTGGCTGAATTGGTGGGTTTTTGGATGGAAGCCCACAAGGGCTTGGTCCTAAGAAAGGAGAGCCACCAATGTGGTAGTCATTGGGTGTTGCTCTCATCTGTGGCTTGGAAGAGGGAAGGCTGTAAGTAATTTATTCAGTGGGTTCTGTGGAGGGGGGGAACTGGACCAAGAGGGTCTGTACAACTGCTGGAGGAAAGTGAGGGCAAAATACTACCAAGAAACAGATGGCTAATGATGGCGTGTCAGACCACAAAAAGGCAGTAGCAATGTATTTGTGAGGGAGGGACGCTTCCCTTGATTCATCTTCTCCTAGTTTTAATGGTGGCTTGTAACTATGTGAAAGCAAACTATTTTCCATCACCTGGACAGGAATCAATGTCCTGTCAATGTTGTTTCCATCTGTCATGCAAGAGAGAGTGTTCTTTTTATTTTTTATTAGAGACAACTGTTACTTTCAACCTGTCTGGCCATGGTAGCTCACTATCTTCTATAAGTGTGATTAACATGTTAAAAGGCAGGCTGAAACTGAATGTCTGTCTTGGGTAATGTAGGGAAGATAGAGATGGGATCTGACGTATGAGTTCCAGATGCTGAATGTGGTTTCTTGAGCTGCACGCAAAGGTTGTTGCATCTGTAACAACTCATCTTCACTGTACAGTGTGAGGGGAGACAGAGCAAATAACGGTAAAGAAATGTGCAACTAGGAGCCTCTCCTTCTTCACCCTTCCACTTTCCCTTACATCATACCTTCTTCCCCTGCTGCTTTTTCTCACTTTTATCTGAGGTGAGAGTTGTTGGGTTATTTGGTTAAATGCTAGTCATCAAGTTTCAATAACAGTTGGGGGTATGTAGTCAGTGAAGATGGAGTCCAGCGCATCATTTCCTTCTTAGATAATCACAGGAAAGTGATCAGACTATTGTCCAAGAAATGGAGTCAGCCAAAGGCAGTCTCCCTGAGATGCCATGCAAGCCAAAGAGGACTTACTGTAAAACTTACTGTAGAACTTACTGTGGGATGCAGGGGGAAGAGGTATGGGAACCTAGACGGATAGCCCCAATTTGTAATTAGTCATGTTGATATGTGATGAACCAAATTCGATGTACAGGGTTTAAAAAGAGGTGGATTTCCATACTTAATCATCTTGAATCTCATCTTTGCATCAGGCAGTTATGAGTAGTAACAGCAGAAAAATACATGCATGGCTTACTCTAATTGCCTTGCAATTGTCTGGCTTCCATGAGTGGCAAGGTGCTGCAGAAAAACTTGATTTCACAAAACCAGGTTGAGCTGGGTTGCTCATTGTTAAACCAGGTGCAGCAGTGCCCAGAGCAGGAGCCAGGAAGAGGTGGAAGAGGTTGTCAGGCAGTAGAGAGCAGTAGGAAGCAGTCACAGCATGCTGCTGTGCTGGCTTTCTGATGTTTAGCTGTCATTTGCTGCTTAACCTCTTCTGGGCAGAGTGCTACTCTTGCCACTATGTCCATAGTATAAAGCAGCTTGTGTGCTGCTTTGAAGTCACCTATTTGAAGCACACACAGAGGGAACACCTGCTGCAGATCTAACCGATAAAAGACTGGATAGCAAGTTGGAGTGAGTAGTCACCACATGTATTCGTAAAACTTGATATTTATAAAAATCCTCAAATATATATTAAAATATTTTAAAGAAGCAAATAGCATAAAAAGAATTTCTAGGCACTACTGCCAGTCTTCTCTGCCATGCAAAGCAGCTGTATTAGTGTACTCAGTATCAGTTCATCCAGTATTTCTCAGTGGTGGTGGAGCTATTGATATGAGAAGTAGAAGTGGTAAAGAAGTGTCATGTGAACAATTACATCATGGTTAAAACTGATTTCAAAGGAAAAGTTTGTCTGGGATTTTTTTTCTGTATTCCCTTTAGAATGTTCTTAGTTGAAAAAAGGTGATCTTACTTATTTGACTTTTGTTTCTCATAAAAAAGCCAGACACTTTCAGATGGGAACAAAGTGCTACATTTCTCTTGACTTTTCTGCAGTGAGCTCTGAGAAAATGGTACCTGGTCTTAGAAAGAGTATTCTCACATCGTAAGTTGTACAGTCCTACATATTGGTGTTAGTGGAGAATCATCACTTAAGTGAATGAAGTGTAAGCAGACAAAGTGATATGAGGGTGAATATATGAAGCCAGTTTAAAGTAACACAGTGTCTGGTGTTCTCTGCTGAATAACGTAGTATCAGGAGTGAATTCTAGCCAATATTCTGACCTCCCTTGTGAGTCAGGTGCACGTGTACTGCTCTGTCTTGCAGTCTGCAGTATGTGCGGTGAGCTTTTCTGCATCAGCAGTCGGCATAGCCAGCCCCACCCTGGGGCTAGCAATGGAGAAATATGGCTTGTTGGGATCCATATCAAATGCTTGTAGTCCCAGTCTTAGAGGAAACACCAGCCCAGATACAGGAACTTTCCATCTGAAGAATAAAGCAAATTTATGATACAGGATTTAGATAGTAAAAGGATATTTAAGAACAGCTATAAGAAAGCTGATTACTGAGTTTTAATTATGGTGGCAAAAAGCATAAGCGGGTGCATTAGTGATTACATTTTGAGGGACAAACTGCAGGTGGTTATTCTTTAGGGTGCCTCAGAATTTGTCTGTTGATTTAGATCCTGAAAGCTCCGTATATAAAGGTTTTGGATTCTGGTTGCTGCAGCTGGAAGCACTGGCAGCTGGCAGTGCTCTTGGAAAATTGCCATAGAAAATTACAGTCTGTTTTTAAAACCTGCTCTTTGGGTGTGCATTCTTTCATCTGCTTAGGTCATAAAGGACAAAATTGCTTTATGTCAAATAAAGTAATTTCAAGCAGCATGTCTAGATATTCTCTTTACTGTTTGCAGTAGTGTTTTATTTTAGCTTTATCACAACCATTGGCATCCCGTGTCTTAGGAGAGTGGTTTTCCACTTTTTAAATGCATGCTGTTCACAGTTTTGGTTTTCCTATTTATCTCTTGCAGGTTCTTTAAAAACTATGCACAGAGTGAATGCTGGGGATCCCTGTTCCTTGGGTTGCACAGCACTGCTTTAGCAATCACAGCGACCACAGAGATACCCTGTGATGTGGCTGGGAAGGCAGTGCACATTTCTCCATGTATAGGGGAACTCTCCGTTAGTTGAAAGTATCTGAGCTGCTCAGTGCACCAGTTAGTCACCATGCCTTTTACCTCAGGGAAGGGAGTGTCTTTGGAGCATCGTCATTGCATCTGATACATTACAGGTTTTGGTTAGAATTGCCCCTCTGTAGCCCTTTTTTCACTCTAAACCATTGTGCTTGGCTTGGACCAAGCTGAGTTATGCCTAATATTTCCTCTCTGTTAGCTATCAAATTTCCTTTAATAGCACAAAGTGATCTAACATCATAACTGTCTGCTGTTTTCTCCCTTATGATTAGATATATTATCAAAAATACTTGATATGTGGAGTTATAGAGTTCTTATTTTTAGTATTTTAAAGGTATGACGATAAAAATTGTCCGTTTCCTGTGAACAGGTGGTTTCCGATGCCTTGGAATTGCTGAGAAAGATGCAGCTTTGGGAATGTGTGGAGAGGAGTATTTCTTTAATAAGGAAATGCAGGAATGCCAAGCATGTTTAAAATGTGAAGATGGAATGGTGGCCATGCCTTGTTCCACTGTCAGTGATACGGTTTGTTCAGCAACCAGTGAAAACAAGCTCTCAGAGTCTTGGGCTGCAAATATTATTCTACCCTCTGTGAAGTCTGGCATCTCTCAGGTCTACTCTGGCTTGAACTTGAAGATAAAGGGAAAGCTTCCCTGTGAAATCCTATCTGTTGAAGATAGCAGCCTGGTATTCAGGCAACATGGTCTGTTGTGGATTGACCTAAATTTTGCAGTAAAGCACAGCTGCAGGAATTTTTTGCAACTTTCCCTAAAGCTTAATGGCAGTGAGGAAGGCTATGAACTGAGCGGTGTTCGGATTGAACAGCCAGAAGGAAAGTATTTCCAGAGCACTAGTTTAAGCAGCGCTGCTGAAGTGGAGCCCAGCCAAACTCTTTCTGTGTATTTGAGAAGCCCAAATCAATTCTGCAATCAAAGCAAAGACTTAAATATTTATGATCTTATTACCCCACTCAGTTTGTTTTGGTTGTCCCACGACACAGGTGCTGTAGCACTCAGTGCACAGATGTCAACAGCAATGCATTATCAAACAAATTATCGACCTACCTTTAAAATAATTTCTGTTTCTGACCCTTACATGCTAAGTTTATCTCATGATGGCAGAGCTATAAAGTTTACTGAAACTGGTGTTGTCAAATTTGTTTTTCACCAAGCATTGTATTCCATGGGTCATACATGTGTCCGGGAGGGCTTCTCCTTAATTTCTTATATCAATAGGAATGGTACCAACAGAGAACTAATGAATGTATTTAAATCTGGGGTAAATTACAGAGACACGTCAATATCTGCCTCTGGGGCCACGAAAGTTGGTGCTGGAGATCTGATTAGCTTTGAGATACTTTCTCCTGCACAGTGTAATGTTCGGTATTTTGGAGATAGTTCTGGAATTAGTACGTTTAGCCTCATCTGGATCCCTTCAGCAGTTTCTAGTGCCATATCAGCCACGGTTTCTGTTACAGGTCTGCCTACTGGAGCTGTGAGAAACAAATTACTGGATTTCACCCAGGTCTCATCCAATGAGAAACAGATACAGCTGGTTTCTTCTGGACAGCTTGCTCAGAAATATTTCATTTTTACTGAAAAGGGAGTTGCCAGCCTTGCATTTAACTTAAAGCTAATCCACTCATGCAATGTGCTTAAAATGACTCTCAATCAGTTGACCATGGATCATATGCAACCCACAGCAATTGCTCAGCAGATTGGAGGTCAGATGCCAGAGGGAAGCATATGGACCAGTGTGTCCCTCTGTGCATCTTTTGGAGTACGTAATGGAACCTTGATATCAGTTTCTCTTGACTGTGTGCGTGGAAGGATCAATCAGATCACTCATGAACATGGAACCAGTATATCTATTTTATGGATTTCATCTTAATTTCTGTGCAGTCAAGTTAACACAGAATTGGGGTTTAAATTGTATTTGTATTGTACTCTGATTCTATATCTATTTGACGCTGTGTTGACATGAGTAGATCATCCCGCCAAAATGCTCTCAATTTTAGGAATATTTAAATATCATCGGAATTGAATGATTAGTGTTTAAAGAAAACAAAAGCTTTCAGTGTTCCAAGATTTTAATTCTGTTAGCATCTTCAAGCAGGGGAACCTTCAATTCAGATCAAACTCTCTTATTTTTAATAAAGCAGTCCCTTAAAATTGGTTATTTCTGGACCACAAAAAATTGCAGGTGAGGGTAAATACATTTTAGTACTGTAACCGAAAGCAGCACAGCCAATGGAAACCTGCTTTCAGTTTCTTCTCTCAACAGGCTAATAATAAGACTAAATGCACTTTGAGTCTAATTTCTCTACATTTTACAAAATGTGCTTTCTATAAATGGAGAGAACATGCTTTATCATGATGATATGGCAACACTGGAGTATACATTCTTAATACTGTAGAAATGGACTGGGTTGAAAATAGAATATTGTTTTTATAGCAAAAACAGTGGAACTAGTGACTGTTCTAATTTAATTTGGAAATAATCTGCATTTAAATTATTGCGAAGGCTTTTCCCCGTTTTTACTTTGTCCATGAAAAGTTGCAGGAAGAGAAGGAAGTCTATCCTAAAAAGTAAGAGCGGATAGGCAAAAATAAACAAGTACTAAAGGAAAGTCTTGAAAATTAGGAAAATTTTTATTTGATTTCTTATAAATAACAAAATATTTTTCTGACCAAAAAGGAACGCTATTCACAAAGCCTATTTATTTTGCTGAACAGGTGCTGAATTTAAAAAGGTGGGGTTTTTTTTGTTAAATCACTCAGTTAATTCAAAGAAAATGTGTATTCATTGACACTAATTTTTGTCTTCTTTCTACTTTTCCATCAAATTAGTCTTATTTTTTCCTAATCTATGTAGAGTCTTTTGTCCCATTTTCTCCTTTCTCCTCCACAAATCCTGCTTCACTCTTCTTTCTCATTCCTTTTGTAAGGAGTAAATGGCATGCCTTGCCACACTTTTTTCCAGCTTTCTTTCAGCATTCCTACAAAAGGATAGATATTTGTGCTACAAACGTAATTATAGAAGAGGGACATTAACAATGCACTTGCAGGCTGCTTAAATCAACCTTACTGAAAAGCAATATTATGCACAATATAACTTTGTGTCTACCTGAGTATGTATATCTAAAATATGTATACCTTGCTGTGCTCTTCATTTGTTTTTGAGCTTGTCACACTATTTTTGCTGTTATAATCTCCTCCTATAATTTTTTATAAAAGAATGAACCTAATTGCAAGACCTCTTTCTGGCAGTTGTTTTACTTGTAACATTATAACTGTGTCCTTAACACCTGAATTTATCTTTCTGTCATCTTTTTTTTTTATTCAAGAGTATACTCAAGGATGCAGGCTTTGGACAAACTGCTTTCCTGCTCCAAACAAAGAACAGTAGTTTTTCTTGTTTTCAGCTGCCAAGTCTAAGCAGTCCATCACAAGACACCTCACTGGGCATTGTGTTGCAGCCAGCACAAGTACACAAACCAGTCATCCTGGTGTCCCCAAAGTCTGTCTGTGACAGAGATCTCAGTGCCTGTTTGTAGCCAGGGTCTCATTTGTTCTCACAAGGTCATAAGGAAGCATGAATTAAAACTACTATTAAAGGTGTTCAACATTTGCAAAATACTGTTATAGAGGATATTTTGTAGTGACACAGACAGACTTTGGGAATGAAAACGTGTATCTGTTGGGTGCAGAAGAGCTGCATTGCCTAGGAGCAGAGCAGTTTTTTCTGGGTACTTCACTCTGGAAGCCTACTGAGACTAAACAAAGATGAAATGACACAGGAGTTAAAGTTTTCTGACATATCTATATGCTTCTGTAGAAGGGTGTACATGATGTAAGAGGAGCTCTGCAGAGAGCAGACCTGGATATTTCTAAGATAAGAGTTCAGGGGAAGACAATTTTAGAGAAACCTAGAAATTATGTGCTTATGTTTTTGTTTCAGGGGAAGTTAAGAAAGTCACTTTCTTACAAACATAACCCCTTATTTTCCTTTGCTGTTTTGTGCTACACAGTTGTGTTGAAGGCTGTCACTCCCCAGTATGACAACCTAAGAGTCATTCTGGATTTAAACCTGTGTAGCACAAATCAGAATCTGGTGCTATACATAATCTGGTACATCTTTAGCAAAGTGCAGATGTTACTTGAATATAATAAACATTTGCCTATATATAGCATATAGCAAATCTAATGGCATGATTTGTATGAGCATGCTTTATTTGAGTGAGATTGTGAGATCAGTGGAATTGCTTGAACAGGGAAGAGAATGATGCTCCAATCCTGTATTATGCATATGGTAGTACTTACATTTAAATGCACCATTATTAAAGGATGCAGAAACTATGAGGAAGGTACAAGTGAACATTATTACAGCTAAGAGAGGTTCCAGAGTATGAATTCTTCAGTGTAGTAAATCTTCTTGGAGGATTCTGTTGGCAGTGCTCAGAATTGCCCTTAAATTCAGAGTAGGCTTTTAGATGCACAGTGGCAGAAACACAGTATTTTGTATCCATCTGGTAGTGATAGTGCGTCTGATAATGTTTTACTCATATTATCTTTGATATAGTCCTCAAATGACAAAAAAAAGGTCCTATCCAGTATATATTATTATTTGCAATTTGCAGTAAGCATAGCCTTATTTCAAGCAAGAAAAGGCCTCTTTTGCATCTCTCCCTTTCAAAAAAAAAGAAATGCCTGAATCTGTAGTTCAGGCCACTCACTGACCTTGGTTATAGCAACAGAAATTTGAAGTGAATGTGTTGAAATCAGTGTGGATTTAGGATAGCCTAGTTAACGGCATAGTATATAGCCATTGCATCTATGAAAATGATATATATTGCCTCATACTGTGCAAGGTTAAGTGGTGCACTATGATCCTGAATAAGATAAAGTTCAAGAGGAATCAATGCACAATGAATGCTCCTTTTATGGCACTTATCCCATTTGCTGTAATAAATTGCATGTCTTATTGACAAGTATATCTTACTAATTATATTTACAACTTTTGAACTTTCTAATTAATTTTTCCCATATGGCTTCTTTCTGTTAATAGCACAGTATAGTACTGTGAAGTACAGAATACATTTTAAAACTTTTCTTTTGCATCTTTTGATAGCAACCACATTCATAAATAAGGTTAAAATAGCTGCAGATGGTCTCTCGAATCCTTTCTGCTAGAGAGTGTTTCCAGAGGAAGTATTCATAAAGTAACAGAGTAAGTATGAGGCTGGTAGAATCTAGCTGTACGCAAGTAGTTTAAGTTAATACATCCAGGAAGGCAGGTGGTTGTTTCACTGCATTATGCAGATAATGGGCAACCTATTGTTATAGAAAACTTGACCGTTACAGGAGGAAAATAATTTAGGTTGTATAGTGTTGCTCATTCAAGAGGAAAAAGGATTTGGCTTACAGAAACCTGATTTGTTTTGTATTGTGAAACGTTTTGCAAGTTCAAAGATTTTACCTGAATATATTTTATTACCTATGCAATTTTTTTATTCTTTCTGTGAAGTCAAAACTGGGCAGAATATGTCTATTTCAGTATTTTGGGTGTTCCTCTGTTCTCTGCAGATTGCAGTACACTGTGAAAACTATACTAGTTTCAAATGGTGCTCTTTATGAAATTTCCTACTTTGAAATATTGCCTTGTTTTAAAAATACTGTTTAGATACTTGCTTCAGTTAATACTATATTGTAATATGTTTTAAGACGATTTTACTGAAATAAATAAAATTATAAGGCTTCATGAGTGTTTTTGTTCTGTTTTGAGGAAGATTAATTGCAGCTATCGTGGTTTTTTACCAGTGACTCTTTTGGGGAAAGTATTTCACAGATGTTATCTGAATTAGTCACCTGAAGTGCTTCCTGAAGTGGCACTAAACAGGAATAGTAGTAGTACACATTTCTAGAGATCGTCTTGTCTGCCTGCTTTCTGTTCCCATGGTTGTAACTGTAACTGTAGATCCGAGGAGATGAATACTGTCAAAAGAGCAGTATAGTTTATCCTGGTCATGGCTAGCACCCTAGTAATATAGAGAAGAAAGAAATTTGTCCTGCCTGGGTGCTTCACAGGCTCTCTATATGTTGTGGGGGGTCCAGATCAGAGTGTTGCAGTAGCACAGCTATGCTTCTGTCAGGGTCTGGGCAAGTTAAAGCTCATGTGTTCTCAGCAGAAACTTTACAATTTCTTTAAATTGTACATCTGTTTCTTCTTTTTGGGGATGTTATTGTTTATTAGATATGAATGAAAGAGAGGTGCTGTCAAATGACCTCCATTTAGAAATAATTTTGAAAGATACTTCTCCAAAAATTTATTTCAGCCTTTTCCATTAAAAAAGCAAAAAAGAGATATTTATGTGATGATTTCACCAATTGCATTTGTACTGATTGAAGGACTGAGAGGAATAATTGCTATAACCAGGAGATTACAGACATTGCTTACATAGCCTAAATTAGCCAAGCATAAAATTAAGAGGAAGGAGAAAAGATGTATTTGTGAAATGCTGTTGAAAATAGAACCACCCTCCTCCAGGCTGGATCAAAAACTGCCCCTTCTCTTCTGGCCTTCAGCAGCCAGTACTGTTTATGCCCTTTCCCTAACAGCCCAAAGCATCTTGATGTTTGTCCACTTTGCACAATGGCTCTCTCAGTGCACCTTACGTTTCTCTTCAGGGGCACAACATTCACTTGTTGCATCCTTATGCACATGTCTAAAAGCACACCATGTGACCAAGCCTGGTGCCCCTTCCTCTGCTTGGAGGGTTTGCCTTAAAATAAGGCTCAGAAGATGTCAGCTGTATTAGTGGCAGTGCCTGTGCTGTGTGACAGAAATAGGTAGCGAGTGGGCCTCAAAATACCTGAGTTGCCCATATGCTGGACTTCATCATCTCTGTATCTTCATGTCTTTCACTTCTGGGTCTGGACATATAAAAGTCAAACGACTGCAAAAGAGGGATCCAAGAAACTCTTGTTTGCATTAAATAATTGAATTGTTATTACTAAACCAGAGTTTTTTGGCCAGCTGCAGTTCGTGTAGCTTCCTTCAGTCCTTCCTTGGAGCTCTGCAGGCACATTGTGACCTGCAGGATTGCATCTTTTGTTCATAGGCTATTCAAAGGGAAACTAACCACTCTCCAGACAGTCTAGTCCAATCCAGTTAAATGGCATCTCTTGAAAGTAGCCTCAAAAGGCTGGATGTAATTTCCTCGCTAGAAGGGTGTTAATGCCTGTTTTTAGCAGAACCTTGAAGTAAAAGTCTGTCATGTTTATATACATATATATATGTGTGTATGTGTATGTGTGTGTGTATGTGTATAATCTCCTTGGTTAAATAGCATTTTCTCTAAAAGAAGAACTATGGAAAAAGGATTTAAAGAAGTTTCCTGCATCTTTTCATAAAATCCCCTTTGCATTTTTCCATTGGAAAGGTAAAAGAAAGAAAGGGAAATAAGAGAGTGAAGGTAGGGGGAATGGAGAGAAGGGGAGAAAAGTGGGAGAAGGAAAAAGCAATCTCCAGTCTTTAGGTAATTTCATGTATAAGAATTTAAACTAGTTTTCATCAGAACTTTGTGAAAGAAATTCCTGGGTTTTTCAACCAGTTGTAACTGAAAATTTGTTCAACTGAAAATTATATTGATCACATTTGGCTTCATTTCTGTCTCTTCATTAAAGCACTTCCCACCCACCAACTTTTGTAAACTTCAATAACATTAGAGTATCCTAAATATCCTTAAATATTTTGCTCAGCTGGAACATTAAGTTGGGTAATTGGGTTAATTAAATGCCAACTTATACTGGGAAACCTCTGGATATACTTGTGGGTTTTGGCATGCAAACCTTAGTTTTCAACATTACCTCTTAACTATGTTTATATTGGGAACTGCTGCTCATTAGATAAATGAGCCTTTTCTGAGCTCCATGTTATCATCACTTGACTGCTAATGCTACCTCTAATTCTCCTTTGAGTATTTTCCTGTTATATTGCAGTCAATAATGTAGACAAGTACTAAATGTCTTCGGGGACCTCTGTGCATATGGAATGTCAACAGAGTGTTCTGGTCACAGTTTTTTTTTTTTCCTGACTTAATTCGTTGTTTTAAATCAGAAGTTGAATTCAGTTCAGGAGTCCATATGATAGATATGGGCTTTCAAAGCAAGTTTGACGTGGTGAGTGATTTAGACTGGTAATCACATCTGAGTTGCATGATTGCGGCCTTCTCTTGCAGAGTATAAAAAACTTCTGAGAATATTCATAGATTAAATGCAGGTGTCTCGAGTAAAGAGCTGGAGATGCTTTGCATCAAACTCAAATAAAAGCCTCATACTCTACTCAGAAGGTCAAAAATGTAAAAGAGATTTAGTATACACTGTAAAATACACTGTTTGTTGAAGGAGAAGTACATTTGTTGGTTTTATTAGGAGAGGACCATGAAAAAGTGTGCTTTATACCAAGTAGATAAGAAAAATTGCCCAAGATGCCTTAATGCCTGAAAATACTCTGTATTTCATTTCTTCTTGAACATGTACCTAGATTTGTTTAAACCTTTGCTTCAAACTACTGCCATATTAGTAACTTCAATACAGGCTTCATTCGTGCTGAAACCTTTGGGGATGATTTTCCCACCGTATGCCAGACAAACATAACACATTTCAAACACATCTGATCAACCCTTGGAAAATAGTGTCCAATAATGCAAGACACCCAAGAGGTGAGAGCCCTGTGATTCTGCCTGAGGTAGCAGTTGTTATCCTCAGCTGCTTCGGCCTCCTGAAGCCCTTGTCCCAGGGTGGTCAAGCTTTCCCCTACCTTTTGGCCTTGCTAAAGGTGTGCAGTGACAGCTGTCTTGGCTGGGAAACTGCAGATACTTGGTTTTAATCAACCATGAATGTTTTATTTCTTCTGATTTTGGCCATTCTGCCTTTCGCCCTCCTTTCATGGTTAAGCATGAGGCCAAAAATCCACTGTTCCCACATCTCCACCCTTGATGTGCACCTTTACTTCTGCTCTCTCATGTTTTGGTATGTGATTGGGGTTTCAGTTGTTGGTTTGTTGGCGGTAAGCTTGCCCCTCATACTCATCTGTGAAGCACCACATAAACATCACATACCTCTGAAAGCTTAGATATGTACATAACCAAAGATAATTTGTCCTTTTTGGATCTGCCTACAGCCTTAGGAGACCAGGATAGTGGCATTTTCATACCTAGAGGTGACCTGCTTCCATGACAGTGCTCCTGCAGCATTTCACACTTCTTCGTACCACCCCTTGCTCTTGAAATGTTGACGTTCTTGAAAACTTCTTTCAAATTGTGTGCATGCACATGCACTTGAGAATTCACTTATTTCCTGGGAGAAGAGGGAATACCTCTCTTAATTTTTCGATTGTTCCCAAAGTCAATTATATAGGGAAGATCTGTTTTCATCCAGTCTTCCTGGTACTCAGTTTCCAGAGGCCAGAACACAAAGCCATATGTTTCCTACCCTGCATATAAGATAATAGATACCTACAGTATTATTGGTGTGCTACTAATAAAATATATTTCAGAACTGATAATCTCTGAATTTGGCCAGCCCTGAATTTGGCAGGCATATTTAAATCACAATGCAGGTATCAAAGTCTTTGGAGTTTTGTTTCTGTCCAAGCTGGGCACAATATTCTTTGATAAGTAACAGGTTAGAGAGCACGTGGGAACACTGATGGAACAGGCCAGGCTGGCTCTGTGAGAGGGACCCTTGCTGGAGCTCAGGAGTTGACATGACTGACAGTCCTGCTGCAGCCTGGCCCTTGCAGAAGCAGGAGTTTGTGGGATCTGACCAGTCCCTGCTTAGCTTTAGGAATGGCTGGTGTGTGTTGAGGCTATTTTGCTGTTGTAGACTTTTTGTTGCTCATTGCTGTACTCCTAGGGGTGAGCAATGCTTTGCTTGGAAGGTTGCCTGTATTCTGTGTTGTATCTAACAGCAACTTAAGGGAAATTTGCTTCAGGAGTCCAACCTAGTTTGCATATCTGAACAAAATGCCTAGAAATTGCAGATTCTGTAGCATGGAGATTTTCCCGAAGTGGGATGAGTTTTCACAAGTCAGTAGGGGCACAGGACATGTCACTTGACAGCAGAGAGACATAGGCTGGAACTGTTACATATACCCTTAATTTTTGACAGTAAAAACACCACTCTGGTGTTTTCAACATGGCATGCTAAAGCCAACGTAAGCATCCAGGCTAAGGTCTGTATTAGGGATGGGGGTGTTCTTGTGTGTAGTCCTCGGCTGATAAATAAAAACTGTTTCCTACTGTGAGGAACTGAACTTTTCTAATTGCCTTAAAACATTGCTACTATAGCAAACTGTGCAAGGAAGCCAGGAGAGTGAAGATATAGGCTAAGGGGAGGAGGCCATAGCCTACAACTGTTAACTTTGCAGAGGCCTGGGGGTGAGTCTCTATGTGTGTGATGCTAATCTAAAGGAGAACAGTGGCAACTCTCTGAGTGTGTGATGCTTATCTCCTATGAGCCAGACTACGTTAAAAGAGGCCCTCTCTGTACACACTCACTACTACCCTGAGAAGGCCTCACTTGTAGCAGGGGTGCCTCCGAAGCACCCCCGTCCCCAAGCCTAAATGACTATACAAAAGCCATCACCTCCAGCCTCTGAAAAACAGGATGACTGTGCAAAAACAGCACCTCCCCCACACACGGAGGAGGCACCAGGAGGGTTTCTGAAGGTATATAAACCCACTGGACTTCATGTTCTGTGGGCTTCTTTTCCCCACCACTGCCCAATGGTCCAAGACACCAGCAACGACAGTGACAACAACCAAACACGTCAGACCTCTGGGTAGTGACTATAAACTCTTACTTTTTCTCTCTCTTTCTTTCTGTCTTTCCCTTACACATTTTAACTCTTATTCTTTTCTTTCTTTCTCTCTTTTCTCTTACACATTTTTGGGTGATATCTCTCCATATTACTATAGATAATAACACCCAAACTGCTACATACCTGTTTTCTTTTGCAACCAAATTGTTCTAAAATAAACCCTATGTATGTATATCTGTAAACACTGATCATCTAAGTTTTGATTTGCTTTAATTCACCCCAAGGGATTTATTAGCAAAAAACAAAAGTTACTTCTGCCTTGAGGGGCAGGTTGTGACACAGACATAAGTCAAAGAAGACTTCATTTTGTCTGTGCTGTAGTTCACCTCATCTGTAGCATGTGCTCCACACCACAGTGCCTCTCAAGAAACCAGCAGATACAAATTCACTGGACTTGACACTGGTGGCAAAGTGTTGAGGGCTCCTAGTCACATGCACTTAGATTTATGGAGTGAAGTGAAATCTCTTCTGCAGTCATTCTTTCCAGCTATCTAAAAGATCCACATGGATCTGCTCTCTTCTAATAAATAACCACTTTGAAATGAATACAAAATATTTGTATTTGAATTACAATATTTTTTGTAAATTGAAACTCCTTACTACAGTAGTGCTACTGTTATTGACAAGCCACATCTCTGAGGTCTGGATCCTTGCTTCAAGGGACAGATACTCAATCTGTATTCAAGCTCTCAGTCCAGTCTTCAAAACTAAGATACTCTTACCCATCAACAAAGCAGCACTTTAGCCCTGCAAGCAGCAGTGTCTTTGGAGTTGGGCAGTGGCAGTGACTGTCTCTACACCAGGAGGATGGGTGTGGGATCCCATAAAAATTAACTCTCCCCCAGTCCCTGCGCCGAAACACCTGGTGCTCCCATTCAAAGGCAGAAACTCTCACCTGACACTGATGTTTCCTCTGCCTCAGCAGCTCCAGCCCATGTGCAGGAACATCCCCCCCAGACTTCTCATCCTTCGCATCCTGCCAGGGGAGAGAAAAGCAAAGTCAGGCACTTGACGCAGCTTGTGGCCAGGCAGTGGGGTTCCCTACAGTCAGGGAAGGCTGCGGATGTGGGGCTGCAGCAGCCTGTTGAGAAATAGAGCCATGAAAAAACTTTTCTGTTTTCAGGGCCACTAAATACTGATTGTGTTCACGTTACTGCAGAGATGTTTCCATGCCCATCAAGGCTCCCAGCAGCAGGTTTGTCTGCTAGAGAGGGGTTTTTTTTCAGGGAAAACCTCTGAGCAGGGCAAGGTCTTATTAGGTCTTATTTATCACTGCCTCGGCTGAGCAGTCATAAAAGTGGCAATAATAGGTAGTTGATAAGGGCAGGAAAAAGGCAGGTCTCCAGCCCTGGGGAAAGTTTTGACAAATGGCTGCTCACCAGATTGGAGGCGTTGTTGGCTTGGAGATAGATGGGCTCATCAGTTGTATGCAGGTAATGCCACAGGTAAATGAGAGAAATTACTGTAGGCGTAGTTGAGGCAGGTACAACAATCTCTTTATCTACTGTTGTCATCTTCTGCCTCCATAGTTAACTCATTTTTCTTTGAAAAAAAACCACGGAGGGAGGGGTGAGTGAGCTCTTTGGGCACAAAGAAAAGGATGTCTTTTGATTTTGGTGCTATGCATTAAACAGCTGTGTTTGTGACAAATCTTTGCCACAAATTGTTTTGTTACAAGTTACATGGGCTTCTGATTTGCAATCAGTTAATGATAGATTTTCATTTCAGTCCTTACTTTTACAATTTTTTGTCTTTTCTACTTCCTTAAGTGTACCACAATATGTATCAGCTGATATTCACTGTAACCTTTTGTTAGAAATTTCTGTACAGCTTTAGATGAGTGGTAATTGAATGTTAAACCCCCATACACTGCTTTTCAAAAGGAGAGAAATACACAGCCTGCAACTTGCCTTGTACAATGTTTTGAGCAACACAGACTTTTTGTATTTCTCCTGTCATATTTCTGAATGAGCAAATCATTGTAAATGTAAATGTTATGTTTCAGGTACATTTTTGGGGGGCTTGAGTCTATTTCATCCATGTTGATGTGCCTTATGTGCCCTGAGGTCAACACTGAAGTCTTCAAAGAGTGAATTAATCTGACAAAAGAAAATACTCAGAGCAGAGGATGTAAGAACAAAAACAGAGAAGGTCACAGTCACTCCCTTCCCTCATTTTCTGTAGATTCCAGCTAAGCTCTCAATTTTATTTGATACAACAGGATGTGCTGGTTGCTTCATTAAAAAGAAAAATTGTGTGTGTGAAGAAATCTGGGAATTCCTATATCATAGACTTTGAAAATGTTTTTGGGCTTCAACTTTATTGGCAGAAATATTTAAGAGTGTTTCTAAAGGCAAATTGGACAGGATTCTGTACTCTTGACACTTACTTATTTTGATTTGTCTTTTTGCAGCTTGTTTGTATTTTACATTTGAGAAAGAATTGAGAAAAATATTTCTCATGAGCATATGAAGAAGTTCCTTAAACAAAAGCAGGTAGTAGAGATCTTCAGAATTTCCCTTTTTGAGGACTATTGAAGCCAAGTCTGTATTAATAATGACAGAAGTGTCATCTTCAACCATCTAGGTGAATCAATGCTCAGTTACCTATTTTCCCAGACCAGACAGTCTAAAAGGAAGCAGTACTTTGCATAAACCAGCTACAGACCAGAAGGACAGGACACACCATTCCTCCTTGCCACAGTTCACCTTGTGCAATTGAGCCACAGCTTAGAGAATGACTCTGTTTTGAAGGAGGGCTATTACCAAGCTTTTGGAGCAGGTTTTCAGAACAGGTTCTGACAGAGCTCAGAACGACCCATTGTACAGCCTGAAACCACTGCAGACTACTCTGTCCATTGTGGATGATTATTTAGCTTTTTCTGGTGCTCTTTCTACTTATTTTCAGATTTCTTAAAAAGGACTGAAAGCCTATTACCATGGCATGTGTTTTCAGTGCATTTCCTGTCATCCACAGAGTACCCTGAGAGCCCTGTGCTCTTTTCTCTTCACTAGGAATCTAAAAAAATTCATGTCTCAGCATAGCAATTTCTACTACAAGAGTAATGAGAATTAATGGTTGTTCTAATTCTTTCTTTGTTCTAAAGAGAACAAAGTTTGCTGGTCATGTGATAGACCAGAAAAGAAAATTGAAATACAAGGAAATACAAGAGCAAGGAAAATACCGCCTGAGCAGTGGGTGGCATATCAGATGGCCTGTTTCCCTATAATTGAGCCATTCCTTCATCTTTCCTAAATTGAGAAGACTATCCTCCTTTCTTCTCTTCCAAGCTTACAAGGACCTGTGCTGGTTTGAAGGCAGAAGTGAACAGAGCTTGATAAAATATTGGATTTTTATGGGTAATGTCTGCTCATTTCCTTATGTCCAACTTTCCACTGAATTTTTAATAATATTACCAGCTTATGAAAAGAGATATTTACTATACCTTTATTCAATTCTGAAGTACAGAGTCCCAGACTACATCAATGTTTCTGTGCTACATTCAGGGAAGAAAGTGTCTCATACCCTTGGAAATGAACTTGGAACCATTCCCTGGCAATGGTCTGGTGGCCAGTATCAGAAGCTGGAGTTTTGTTATATTTACGTGACTCCCTAGTAGTTTATTTGTTGACCCATATGAAAGTCACGGCGCTGGCTGGATGATGGGTACAGATGCTGTGTTCTTGTTTAGATTTCAGGATCTGACCACAGAGTGCTAGTATGACTGGGCAGGTGGCTCAATCTATAAAGGGCCACTGGACTACAGGGGTGTTATGAGGGTAAAATTCATTACTAATGACTGTGAGGTATTCAGATGCAGTGGTAATGAGGCTGTACGGATGTCTGGAGTATGTGCTTCACTGCGCATCTGAAGCAAGACACGTCTGTTTCCTTGACAACCCCTTTGCATCTGTACCATTGTAGCTGCTCTCCACCGGACGTGGAACCATCAAGCATCATTACTGAATCCTGCTCACATTTTGCTCCATTCATATTCTGCTATTAAAAGAATTCTCTTTGTTACATTGACAGTCTACTACTCTGAATGGTGCAGGACTATTCCTCTTTCTTCCTCCCTGTCTCCCCAGAGGTGCAGTCCCCCTTTTTCTGAGCTTAACCCTCTTCTCCCCTTACATCAGAAGCCTTGAGGTCGCTCCACCCTTGGTGGGAAGCAGCAACACTTCCCTAAGCAGTGCACAAATGTGGTAATACAGAAACACATCATGTCCATGCCCATGCACTGCCCTTGAGGAAATTAAAACAACATGAACTTTCTGAACAACAATTAGTGCTGCCATCTGTTAGTGTCAGCAGATCTATGTGATAACCTTGTGTTCACTTCCGTGGAAAGAACTGTGTGTATTTCACTTCTGTTATCCATAAAATCTTTTCCTTTTAGCAATGTAGAGATATGTGATGCTATCTAACAACTTTATCCTGACATGTGTCGTGGTTGTATGAGTGCTTTTACATAAAAGAAATATCAGAGATCTCCAGCTCTGAGCCGTATGTGGTCACTGTTTCTAGACCAGTAAGTTTATATCTCATGGAAGCCCAAGGACTGCTTATGTGACAAAGTGCTCACCACAGCCTGGAAACTTTGTGCAGCCTTGTCTTCCTAATGCAGCTGGTGTCTGTGCCCTCCTTTGAACTCCCATGTATTAAGAGGATTTGTGGTTGCCAAAGATCCAATCCTACATATGGAGAAAGTAAATATGTCTTGTTTGAATAGTTGTCACCAATTCAAAATAAAAACTCCAGTTTTCAAGAGGTTGGTTCTTCTCATTGTCAGTCTAGCCCAATAACCATTTAAAAACATAAGAGAAATACAGGCAAAAAAAAAGTGTTTTAAATGCACCTAAGTTCAAATGCTGATGCTCTGCTTATTCCCAGCACCTGTGTCTCTTCAGCTTGATTTCTCTGGTGTTTGTTGTACTGAGCACTACTTCACTTCTTACACCTCTGTTCATGAGGTTTGCAGCTCTGTGCGTTTTCACTGGGTGATGTCCCAGGAAAAAGTGCCAAACAGAAGGGTTAAGGTGTTGCAAAACTGAACATGAAAATCAATTTCTGGGTTAAGAAATGTTTTAAGATTAAAAGGAAAATGAAGCATGGAATGTGGGCCACATAGTCTGTTCTGTACATCTACCCAGTCATTCAGTGCTTATCGGAGCATGATATTACCACAATTATATCTTTAGTGTGAGTGAGACCTTCATCTATTATCTAAAACCTGGAATGTGAATAGATACAAAAGAAAGGAGAGCCTTGCTTATTTTCGGCAAGCAAACAGGTCAAGGAGACTTCTCTGTGAGATCTAGGAAGATTATCCTAACAGTGCCTCCTTACAGGATTTGTTCTACCTCTTTCATGTTTACACATCTCCTTTTGCCTGAAATAGGGTGGTCCCTTCTAAAATCTGTTTCTTGGAGAAATATCTGTTACAAATTAAGACATAAGGAATTGCTCTACAGTATCCTGGGAGACCATTTTCCATTTTAAAATCAATGCTAATTAAATGTACTTACTTTAATGTTAACATAAATCAGTTCCAAATTTACAGGCTGCCAATACCTCACAAAACATCATTTGCTTGATTCTAATGAGATCTTCCCCAGTGTATTTTGTGCAAGTTAATTAATTAAGTGCCTTGTTTTTTACATAAACATAAAACCCCACACACCACCCCTATAGTATTTACACATGAAGAAGGGGTAAAAAACAATGGGGATTTAGCTTTTTTGGCCAGATGTGGGTTAAAATTCCCCTTAGGTATAGAACCCCTCTGAAACCAAATCTTCTAAAACGTTCTAAGTAGGCTATTGGGAAAAAGGAGAAATCTTATGTGTGTTTGTGAGAAAGCACTGACACAGATATCTAATTACAGCACAGTAGTCACTTTCTGCTCTTTCACGTAGGACTTAAAATTCCTGGAAGAAATGGAACTTCTCTTTGCTTCTTACTGACTGTTTCATACAATCAGGTGTACTGGTTTTTGTTAGGATGTTCAATTTCTCTGAAAATTTTTAAGGGACATGAGCATTTTCCCAGCAGGTATTTCAAACAGCTGAGTGTGGACACAGCAGCAGAGCTGCACTATAGGAAGTGTTCAGAGAACAGCAGAATGTTCTTTGCATTTGACATAGGTGCCGAGAAAGCTTTGGCTACGTGACAAAGAGAATTTATGGTACACATGTTTACTTTATGAGGGGCAGGGTAAGAGAACATATATATTTATGTATCTGCAGACAAAAATATACTCCAGAAATATGGGAGCCATATGGGGAAACACAGCAATTCCCTGTACTGGGAAAAGACTAAAGTGTGACAGAGACCTCAGTGAAAATAAACTTCTGGATTCAGTAGGCACTTCCGCAAGGGATTAACAAAGCAAATGTAGACTTGCCTCTAACAAGAAACAGAGCCCTACACACAGTACAAAGGAGTTAGCCCATTATATTTAGGTCATAGCAAAACTGTGAGAAGCAAAGAAGCACACTCCTTCATATTATGGTTTGCTGTAGCTGTGCACCACATTTCACATTGACTGGACTTCTAGATTGCTTCCAATCAACAAAAAACCCAGGACTCTCCATTGTACAGTGTTTAATGGACTGCATTTCTGCAGGGAATCAAGTCAAGCCTATGTGCTGGCTTCGGTGGGAAAGCCGGTTTAAGGAGCTCCTTTCTTCATAACAGAGTTGCAATGAACAAGAGTTGCAATGCTGGAGTTTATCATCTCCAAGTTGTGAAGTTATGGCTGGCTTTGAGGCCGTTCTGTAAACCAGGTCACTGATACGTTTAAAATAGTCACCAGAGGCTCCGTGGCAGATACTTCTGAAAACAGTTTTGCTATCACTGCTAGCACTGCATAAGTGCACAGTAAATGTCATAGCTGAGGGCAAGTTCATGGAAACATGGAAATCCATGAAAGAACATGAAGAATGAAGACTCAAGAACAAAGAATGAGGTCTACCCTTGCCTTCCAGCTCTATGGTAAACAGCTATTGGCCACAGCTGCAAAGAGGAAATGGAGCAGCATTCAGATCTTAGATTTAGGTTTAGATATATACAGCACATCTGTTCACACCACGTTACTGTCAGCTACAGATTTGCTAACAACCTGCTGTTGTTTCAGAATTTCATCTCGACTTTTAGAGCTGTTGGTGGGAAAAACCCTTATGTGATTATCCTCAGTATGCTCTTTCCTGGCTATTCCTTAAATAAATGATTACTTTTTATTAAAATGGCTTCTTTCAATTTATTTAAAATTAAGAAGAACCAGAAACCTTAAAATGCCCTTACATCTAAAAAGGTGTTTCATTGCATCCCAACTCATCCTCACCCTATTGCTGATAGACTTTGGCAACTGTTGGGAGAAGGAGGGGCATAAAAACAGATCTAAAATCTTGTATGGAAACCAATGATCCTTCTTTCAGGAAACTGCCTTCTTGCAAATCCAGCAGGGATCTTTGATACACTGACTTATACTTCTGACCTATGATTTCAGCATCTTCTGAATAATAGTCTGAAATAACAACCTTTTTGTTGGCAGCCCTCAAATGCTTCTGTAGAATTAAGGAATGTAGTCATAGTGCCTAGACCTCTGATTTTGCAGGCAACTCTGCCAAGCTTCTAGAAATGTACACTGAAATCAACTTTGGAACACTCTCACTTGAGTTTCTTCTCATACAAACAGATCTGGAGCACAAAAGCAAAACATCTCTATCCTCCTTCAAAACAAAAATCACTTAGTACAAACCCAGTGGGTATATGCCATAAGACATGAGGTTGGACCTCTGTGTATGGACATTACCTTGGACCAGAATGGGCTGCTTGAAGAACACAGGAACTCTGTGCTGCTCACGAGCAGTCCACAGCACTCTACACCTCAGAGGACTCTTGGTCTGCTGTAATTTAAACAAACTATACAGTCCATGACAACTTTGTATTAGAAGGCTGCAAAGGCGACTTGGATCTTGCATCTCGTGCTTCACAGTATTTTTCCCTTTCTTGCCTGCTGTGCTTGGTGGTTAATTATTATAATTACTTTTAATAGATGCAATCATGCAGTGGTAACACAAGTCGTTTGCTGCTGGTGGGGCTGCAAATCACTTCATGTCTCAAAGAGATTTCAGTAGGTGTGATGGAGGCAAGATATGGGCTGTTTGGGTCTGTACTCTGTGAGTGTGTCCAATTACAATGTTGCATCACCACAGGCACATTGTGAGTGGAAAATTAATGATGTACCACAAGGTATTGCCTTTGTACTATGTTTTCCAGAAGTTTGTATTCTTTTTAAGTGACTGTCAAGGGTTATAGTCCATCAATGTGAAAAATATTACTCCTCTGAGTCTATCCTTAAAGAGGATTCATCCATTCCAGCGGGCTGAAAGAGCTTAAAATCATCAGCTGCTCTATTCCTGGATCACTATGTGTGTGTAATTGCCTGGAATCCCAGGCTTTCCCATCTGCTTTCACTAAGGGACAGTTCTTTTCTGCCTTTAAAGATATTAAAAACAGACACTTTACTTTTTTTGAGCTGTGACCATCAGGCATCAGAAAGAGAGGACACTAAAGTTTTGTTTGAAACAAACTAAGTGTAACAGGAACTTTCTTGGGGAGAATTGCAGTGTCTGTATGTGTTTAACTCATAAATGATGCTTTATGCTTCACCGAAGCCAAAACCCAAAAATATTCATAGTATTTGCACTGTTTGAAACTGTCTCTGAAGGGGTACCGTAAAAACTCAATGGGGAGGGGCATAAATCTTCATTTTCTTAATTTAAAGCTAAAGACTGAGCTTTCCTGTGGACAAGTCTAAAAATATACAGCTATAAAGAACTTCAGTTAGGGTATTTCTTCAATTAATTTGTCTTAGAGTGGTAAGAAGGTTAAATTCCCAGTCAGGTGGAGTCCCTACCAATACAGGACACAACATTTCACGGGTAAACACACAGAGCCCTTGAGCAGTAACAGGGGAGAAAGCAAAACATCCACAACAAATATTAGCTGTATCCCTCAGTGCACCACTGGAAGATGTTCAGATTCTGTGGTATTACAGAAATACACAGAAAACAGAATACTATTGTAACTTTTTATTTGCTTATTTATTTATTAATCAGTCACAGAAGTTACTTTTTTTTGTTGTTTTATGGATTTGTGCTTACGCTCTGTAATCTAATTCTTCTTGAATTCAGATAGCAACAACAGTCTTCACTCGCCTAAAAAACAACTGCTTTAGGGCACAGATGATACATAAATGAACTATTGAAGTCGAGTCTGAAGACTAGTCTTGTGTTTCCATCTGTCTTTGCTTCCAACTGGTCCTTTTCAGTCAAACCTCAAGGATGTACACACGTCTCAGAGACACAGCTGTGTGTTTGCCTGCCATTCTCTTCACACTTGCATTTTCTGCTTCCCAAAGCTTCCTCAGGGGGTCTTTATAAAGTACTGGTGATATTCCGGATGGTGATAGTTTCATAGACTTTTAAAATATCTTGATGGAAGATTTGTTTTCATAAAAAAAGATTTTAATTGTCTTCAATAAGCTTTGAAAGAGGTGCTAAAGCAAATCGATAATTAGCCATTAACGAACAAGGTAGAGCAACACATAAAAGTTTAATTCTGCTTCCAACTAAACCAATGGCAAAGTTCTCACTAACCCCACTGGGGTAGAATCTAGCACGGGATACTTGACCTTCTGTCTTCTAAAGGCAAGAAGTTTTGCAGTGAATATGATGAATGCACAAATAGCTGCTAGAATAGCTGTACAACATTCAGGAACTCAGAAACTCCATACTCCTTGTACTTAGATGAGAACCAACAAGAAAAAATTACATGTCATTTGCTCTGCTCAAAATGGAATCAGATTTAATTACATTTTCTCAAAGTTTTTTTGAAATAATGACTTAAATATTCAATGAAATTTTAAACATTAATGATCTGTATTTAATGCAAAACTTTTTTTTTTTTTAAATTAATTTTCAAATTTTTTTAATTTAATGGCTCCTCTTGAAGCACACTAACCCTGGGACAGCTTTGGAATTTGGCAGGGACACTGCTGATAGCATGGTGTAGCAGCTGCCTCTCAGGTAACACTGTTCACATGTGACATGTTTATATTGGTTAGAATCAAGGATGTAGTACTGCTCTATAATCAATACTGCTACTATTTCTATTTGTTGTACTCCAAAGGTGACATGGGTAGATGGATATGCAAATGTTAGGAGGCTGTCAATACATGTATATATTCAATACAGTGCAAGCTGTAGATATGTAACAAGTGGTGCATGTGTGTATATATATATATACATTAAAATAACGTGAATGAAAGGACAAAACCTTAGTTTTCTAAGCATTTGCTAATTGTTTTTAGGAAATGTGCGCAGTTATACCAGTCACTCTGAGCTAGAAGAAAGCATATCTCCTCCTAGGATAAATATACTTTCCTGGAGTGACTCCACTAACCACCTTTTACTCAAAACCCCTGTATTTTTTTCAGGGAAAAAAAAATAAAAGAAGCAGGGTCCAACAACAAGCACCTAAAAATATTATAGTGCAAGGTGTTTTTCCTTGAGATATGAGGTTAAATCCATTGAAGCAGAGGAGAGAACGAAATGTCATTGCCCCATCTCCGACTGTGAATGCCTGAGTAGAAGACAGAGCAGTGTTTCCATGAGTATGTGCTGAATCCTGTCTGAATTTTGTATGTAAAGGAAATCTGTGGGAGGAGTCTATGGAATGAGACAGTAAGAAATCCAGTTTGTTGTCCAGAAAGGACTACACTGAGCTAAAGACTCACCTGATTAGTGACACCAATATGTGGGTCTTTCAAGGCATGCCCAGAACATCATCCAGTAGGCTCCTACAGACTGGCCATAGTAAGGACATGTGCCTCAAAATCTCTGATGTTTCAAGGTGGGGTTGCAGATTTTATTGGTGATTAGATCTAGTTGTTTTTGTCCCATGCTTCAGCCCAAAACAAGCCCCTAGCTTGCAATGCTGCACTGGCCACAGTAGTATTTTCGTTTACCTATTGACACATTGAGAGTCACACTGGTGTTTTGAGATACACAGATTTCAACTGCTAATTGTTGTTACAACCATTAAATGTGCAAATATAACTGTCACTTTTTCACAAAAAACACCACTTAGACTTCCTCCCATGTTGTAAGTATCTGGATATGAGAGGTTTTTGCATTATAAACCATAAGAACAATATAGTTTTGCAATGATTACCCAAGATACCTCCTTGAAGGAAAGCATGGTTCAAGCAGCTGTTGCTGGCAGCTTGTACCTACCTTGTGGACACACAGAGTCCCTGAAATAAGCTTAATACACCTTCTGGTGAGAAAGTACAGTGTTTTATATTGCCCTTTGTCATAATTTCTTGCCCTACATTCTTTTCACTGGTGAGAACTTCTTGGTGTCCCTCTGACTCCATCTTGCTGTTGAGGTAGCACAGGAACACAAGCAGTAATGTCCTTACAGGCACCAATAACAACTTAGAAGAGGAAAAATCTCAGCCCAAACATTTTCATAGTAGTGTAATTAGGAAGGATTCGCAGTGAATAATCCCATTGACTTTTTTTGTATAGCTTTGGATTGCTTTTTTTCAATGAAACAATTATTTGCAAAATTTTCCAAAACAAAACCGATCAGTTTTTTCTCACGTAATTCTTTTTATTGGTAGAAATGTATCACTACCTTTGGCAGAGTCGGTGTGTTCACACTTGCCTTTGCACAGCTACTTGAGCTTTCTGCAGCAGTAGCAGGTAAGATGAGGGTCAGTAACCAGAAATTGGGGTCAGTTTTCCAGATATGATGTTACATAGCTCAATCACTAGCCCTTTCTAGAATGTTTCATCTAAAGACATTAATAAGTTTAGCTGCCTTTTAAAGCTAGGTCACTCAGTTTCTCCAGGTTCAGTCTCCATCCTGTGACATTTTACACAAAGACCCAAAAAAGATTTGCTCACAACTGTTTCTTAGCATATGAGTGGGCTTAGTTTGTTGGGATGCAATTTGAATATCAACAGAAAGTGGAAACAATGCCGAATTAGTGCTCCAGTCCAGTGTCTTCTTAATTTCAAGAAGAGGGTATTGAACCTGAAAAAAAGCTACAATATCACAGGGCTATTTTTACTGTGGAAATTTTGCATACAAGTTACAATAAATGTGCGCAATTCAGAAAGCATATTTTCCTGCTCTCAGGTGAGAGATTAATGCACAAAGTAATTGAATTATGAATAGAGCAATAGCAAAGAAACACTTGTTCACAGTGTGTGAAGCTACGGGGAAAACAGAACTTTCCCTGCTGTGCTGTAATGTTTGATTTTTCCCTTGGGGAAATCCCAAGCCCTGGGCCCTGGTCCTCGTGGAGGATCACAGAAGGCTGCATAGGGAGCTGCTGCACAGGGAGCTGCTGCAGCTAGTCAGGGTTGAAGGGCACAGGCAAAGACAGGGCTGAAATATCTGTGTGACGTGACTCAGAGGAAACCTGTGTAGCCAGCTCCTGTTTATTTGCATGCTAGCCTTCAAATTGGTCTGTATTTTTCACAAAAATTATATAATGACAAAACCTTGAAATATAGTCATTTGGTGACATCACAGCAGTGAGATACAGCTGCTTGCCATTGCTGTCCAGATGATTTGTGCTTTTCATTACAGCAATATGATAATAAAATCAGAGTCCGGAGAAGGAAAATGACAGACAATAGCAGACACTTGCCAGTAGTGTGTTATAACAAAGTCTCTTTCTCTGTCTGGGAATACGAGCCTTTTACATCAGTAGAAAGATATTGAGTCCATTCTCATTAAATTTATTGGTAGGGTGACTTTATATAGGTCTGACAGAATGATTCGGTAAAGCTGGCCACTGCATTTTTTTAAGTGTCTTTTTTTCAAACACTGAAATGGCCCATCAGGCAGTAAACCTGGCTTTAGTGGTCAGCTTCAGCAATTAGTGGGAGAAAATAGCCTGAAGATGCTGAGGTCTGCAAAGCAATTCCTTTGTCGATTTTTAATCACACCTTTCTGGAAAGACACTGAAAATCTGAGAATCTGCTACTATGGGATTCAAGCTCCAGCACTTTTAAGGATCTATACAAGGGAAAAAAGAAACAGAAGAAACAAATGTTGCATGGTTTGGGTAGAGAGTAGAGGTTTGACCATTGTTTAAAACAGAATAATAAAATATTGAAACTAAAAAAGCGTAAATTTTTTCAGTGGAAAAAAGCTGATGTCCTGTCACAGCAATTTGTCACATTGATTTGCAGGAAAGATATGTCAGTGAGAATCACAGTAGGGGTAAAACTGCAAGGAGGAGTCAGATAGTGCATGAGAGGGATGTGTAATTAAAAGGGATATTTCAGAGGCAGAAACAGAAGATAAGCTCCTTAGGTAAATATTTGTAATGAAATAATATAGTAACTCAGGAGCCAGGGGCAGAGTGCCCATGGTTCTATATTGCACATATGATGGAAACATATCTTATAGCCTGCCATGGGTACAAGTGATGAACAGTAGAACTGTCTGACTTTGTGCTGAATCTCCTGTGGCTTCTTAGGTGCACAGTAGCAGTTCATCCCTCCACAAGGCAATCCTTAGGAAACAGGGACCAAACCTTCAGCACAGAGGATAAAACAAGGTGATGCCCTGCTGCATCATGGCAGGGACAACAGGGCTGCTCAAACCCTGCAGCGCTTCAGCCTCAGCAGGGTTGTATTCCAGGGAGGAGTGAGATGGTCCAGCCTGGCCTTGCTCCAGCCTTTGGTTGTTTCTACATATTGCTTTTCTTGCTCACTGACCCACGTCTTTGCCCAGACCTCCAGGGACTGAACCGGCAATACATCTCTGAGTGGGGCCTGACTTTTCAGAAAGTTGTCAAACTGGTATTTTGAGCTTCACATCTGTCACTGCACTGTGTTTTAGTTGACACGGCATTTTTCAGACAGATTTCAGTAGCTGCCTAATAGCTTTGAAATTATCAACTTTTGTTTCAACAGAAAAGCCTGTTCTTGGGAGGAGAAATAGCTTCTCTGAGTGGTATCCTGAAATGGGCAACAGTGCTGGTGACGGTGCCGGCTGACAGAGGAAATGCACACCTGAGCCTGGACCACAACATCTAGAGCATCCACAGATACTGCAGCAGTACCGAGAATAAGCTCCAGGATACTCAGAAGTAATGAGTGAGCTGAGTTAATGCTGGACAATTTCATGCCGCATATTAGAATGTCCCACTTAATTTAATGGTCAGTATGTTGTCATTTTAGGGTTTGGCAATGAAAAGTTGGGAAAAGCATCAATAGTGTTTTGCTGTAAGTTGGGGCACGTTACTGATGTCATTTAAACATCCACTTATACTGTGAGGAAAACAGACTGCTTCCCATTTGTAAAAGAATATTAAAGATTAAGAAGCACCAGATAGAAAATGAGGATTGGTGAGTGCTCCTAACTAAGCATTATCCAGCAAATTGCTATACATAATGCACCACCATATTTTCTGTGGGTTTCAATTACATGCACAGAATATTTATTCTCATTAGATAATTGTGGTTAATAAGTGTCCATCTGAATACTCTCATGGCCACATGATTACTCATGTGTTGAGTTTAGCAAGCAGATTTTGCCTCTGGCACTTTATCCAAACAAAATGGAGGAAGAAAAATACAGTAGAGGATGTTGAAAAACAGGGCATGAATCTGAAAATAAATATTTCTCTTGCACCATTTCACAATAGTTTAGTTTACAAAGCAGATTAAACAAACTGAAATCCATTAAAAAATAACAAGCATATGTCTGAGAAAGTAATTTCCCATACTAGAATCAGACTAACAAAATAGTTTCCATTTACAACTACATATGCAGCCAAATCCTTGTAATTTTCATAGAATTCAGCAAACTAACTCATAACCACTCCAAAAATACCCTTGTCTTCGCTGGGTTTACAAAAAACTATAATGAGTTTATAACCACCATTTAAAAACTGAACCAGATGTTTTTGGGTTTTTTTCCAGAATTTTAGAACTGGGAGGTTGTTAAAACTACAGGTCTTGGGGTTTTTTTCCCCCTTTTCATCTCTTTGCAGTAAGGCCTCTTGCTTACTAAACATTATGACTAAAGACAGCTGTGTTTATTTCTGTTTTTAAACTTCAACTCTCACAGTAGCATCTAGACAAAGAACACATAAAACTCTTTCATTAGACAAAAAATCCTTGTTCTCTCTGAATTCACCCTTAGAAAATGTAGTGATTTCTTTGTAGTCTTAGCAGCTCATAAAGAGGAAGAAATCTGCAGGATACTTTTAAATATTTTTCAAGTTATTTCTATAAAGACGTAGAAAGGTAGCAGATCAGTCACTAGCCATGAAATGCAACTGACTTAATGGAGTTTGTGTGAATGCTAACAATCATTAATGCCTGCTGAACAGTAGGTCCTACATGAATAATCCACTTTTTTCTATACATAAAGGCACATGGACTAATGTACTTCAAGGTTTTCATCATCCTAGATAATCTTATCTTGATCCCTGTCCTGCTTAAAACATCTCAGGTACATTCCACCTCCAGTCTGTTCATTCCTGCAAGTTTCTGCCCATCACTCTGCCTTGGAGTAGCAGGTTGGAAGCAGCTAATTTTACAGCCTCAGGTGATTTCTATCCTCTGTGCGTGGTCAGGGTGGCTTTATGGTTTAGTTCTAAAGAGACCTAATTGCCAACCTGTGTCAAGCTTGTCCTCTTGAGAAGTAGAGGATCTGTGGAGGATACTGCCAAAATGCAGCCCCCTCTGTCTCTGCAGCTTGTCAGGATGCAAAAACCCACCACCAAACCCAACCAGCTGTGGTGGCAGCAAGCAGCAGAGATGGCCACTGGGATGCTGGGACTTCTGGAGTTCACAGCACTTTTACCTCTGACTTTAACATGGTCAGAATTTTAGCCACCAACCGCATTAGACAAGTTGCAAGTATTGGAGCTGCTACGAAGCTAACTCCAGTTCCTACAACTTTTTATTTTAACATCATCTTCTGACATACACTTGCTTGATCTAGAGAACTCATCACGCCAACAGCCAGCTCTCTGGTGTGCCAGGATGCTCAGATGGGCTGCAGCCCAGCCCCACTTCACTGCATGTGGTACTTGCAGCAGAAGGCTTGGCTGGAGGTGGTGAACCTGAAAGCAGAAATCATCTTTTCAGCACAGCATCCTCACATCAGCTTGCCTTGACTTCTAAAAAGCCTTTTCACAGGCTTAATTTTTATTGGAGGGGGATTGAGAGATAAAAGCATCAGGAATCACTCTGCTCTTTGTTGGTGCCCACCAAAATTAACTTTCCTCCTACGCTTCAGCCACTCCTTCTTAGCAGCCAATTAATTCCTGAAATGTGAAAGCTTGACTTCATGCCCTGCCATAATCTCTCTGACTCACTTTTCCCCAAACCAGTCTATGTACCTAGGCTTTGAGCTTTCCTTTTTTAAGCTACATTATGTAAAATACCCTCTACTGAAAAGTAAATGTTTCTGGGCAGAAAGTGCAAAGTGCAACTAAAGTGTCTTATATTAACAGCTTAGTAAGTTTAATTCCACATTGTTATTCACCTCTGTTGTGTGCATCATTGATAAAAACATTATCTTTATAGACATATGGCAGTAAAATTTGGATGAAGACAAAGCATGATAAAAGTATAAACATCAGAGAAAAAAATACAAGAAAATGAGGTACTGAGGAGAGACGTATTCATGCATTAGAAACAAGAAAACAAGATGAAAGGAACAGTTTTATTTAATGAATTTATAAATGTTGGTCATTAAAATGCTTAGATGAAAGTATATGACTAGGAAAAAAAATAGGAATCACTGTAATCATATACAAAATGGTGTTTAATTTTATCAACAGCTTTCTCCAGACAGCTAGCAATGAAGGGTAGAGCATATCCCAACTGCTACCAATGTATTATTAGTCTGTTTACAAATGTAACAATTTAATTTCACAGTCTTGCATCAGCTTCTCTCTTTTAAAAATGATGATATTGAAGATGAGAGTAAAACAAAACATTTCATGTTGCTAAATGAGTCACCAGCACAAAAACTGTAAGGTCTCCCAAATACAACTGAACTACAGAGAAATGACAGGAAAGACTAACAAAGAAATCCATCTTCTAAATGATGGCACATTTAGTGCCCCTCCTGCATGGGTACCAATGTGTTAGGTAAATCCTTCAGATCTTCTAGGACAGTGGAGCTCTGCGTTATTGATTTCTGATGCTTATAGTAGCTTTCTGTCCCTTCCCCTGTCAAATTCTGGTTTCTATTAAGCAGTCAAACCTGCCACTCGCTGGAGGTCTTCTTGTGAGAAGAAGACCTTCTGTGTGATATAGAAAACACCCGCTACCTAGTCCAGAAACATTGTCCTTTTCATGAAGAAAAACCCATCAAGTTCAGAACACTGCAAGGGCGTCACTGAAATCCTGTGATCTGGTAGATGAGAGTTCTACTGCTGACTGCCGCAAGGCTGGGATTTCATCTAGCAGCTGGACTGCAGGATCCCTCCCCATGGCCAAGGAGGCAAATATGTGGGAACAAAGAACTCTGCTAGAAATGAAGCGAGGTATGGGAGAAGAAATGGGCCATGTGGGCTATAATTGTAACTTGGGTCAAACCAGCTTTGATCGATCTCCTAGCTATGCTGGACAGAAGTGTGGTTACAGTCTAGGCACGTTTGAGATATGTAATTTCTGCATTGATAAGCCGAAGATGTGACATTAATTTTGGAGTTACAGTTTCTTTTGAAAACCTTACTTGTATTAAAAAAATATCAAGTTTAATAGACTAAGTAATTCCCAAAGAAAGCACAACATTAGTTTTAACATAATGTGCTTGACCGGACATTAAATTGTGGAGAGACACATATATAGTTTTTGTTTCCTCAATACAAATTCATTTCAGGACAACTTGAATAGGTTTTTAGAAAAGCTTTCTCTTACTTGTCTCTTGAACTGAAAAAAACCTTACTCCTATTCCAAGTCTCTTAATTTTTATTTCTTAATTTTTTCCTCCTCATTTTTTAGGGTAAATAGGCTTTCTTATTTGGAATGCCAGAATGTAGTAGCTGTTACTCAGTTTATGGTGCATCTTTTAATTCCCTCATGTATACAAATTGAATATTTACTTCAAAAAATATGTGCAGGTCAGGAGCCCTTTTTTCAGTCCTGTAGACACTTGTAATGTCTTGGTAGCACCTTCCCTGTCTAGAAAGCAGAAAAACACACTGTCCACTGCCTGCCACAGGGCATGAGGACCTGACAGGACGACATGAGGATGGGCAATCAGCTGCTTCCACCCACTCCAGCTGACCCTAAAGAGACCACTCTGCTTGGGAAACCACGTAACTGGAAGGTGAAGAGTGGATGCATGGGCACTGCTCTGGGGAAGGGTCCCTGAGAAATGGCCACATCCGAAAAGCTGCTTTGCAGTAGCAGTGACAGCCCAGGTTTCCATCTGGCATTTTCCTGTCAGTCCCTGCCTAGCCCCCAGGATCAGCTGATTTTTTAGGTGTTGAAATGGCATTGAAACAGATGGACATTAGTTCAGGCAGCCAAGACATCCTTTAAATTATGTCACTCATAAACTCAGTCCAAGTCCATTTGCAGTCTGTGGGAATTTTACCATAGACTCGGGCAGGACTTGATCAAACTCTGCTTGTGTGGGTGTAGAGGAGCAAGATTTACAGGCACCTTCCTGCAACACCTATCTGTCAGTAATAAGGCTACAGGGATATTTTATCACTTGTTCACCACTGTGTGGGGTTAATTTTCAAGGCAAGTCAGGGTGAGAAATAATCCAAAATCACCCAACTGGAAAGATGACTTAAAGAAGAGCCACCAAAGCCAGACCTGGCTTCTGTATTTCATCCAAGACTAGACCAGGACTGTCCTGTGATGCAGCATCAGTTTCCTTTCCCCGAACCCAAGGGAAATAGTAACCAGCTGTCCAGCTACCTTGGTCCTGCACCCATTCTTCCCTTCTCCCTCCCCATGCCCTGAAGGTACAGCCAGCATAGGAAGAGTGTCAGCTCTATGACCTGTTTTATCTACTTAAAATCTTGTAACATCTATATAAACAAATGATTAACGAGCCAGTGCATAATGTGGTGAGAATATACAGGCAAAACAAAAGGATAAATTTTAAACGAATGCAGAAGACTGAGTTTGTTTCCCTAGTCCTTTTTTTAAGGAGTCAAGATGAGCACTTGGGCTGCTCCTCCACCAAAATCTCTCCTTCTCTCTCTCTTCCTTGTTTCCTTCAAAACTCAGTCACAAGTGTAATCCGGATTTCTGGTTCTGATCTATCTCATGGTATTTAGATTTAAGACATTTTTTTTTTTTAGGAATTTTCATCTGCATTTTGGAATAGTTAATGATTTAGGAGACAACCAACTGCATGGTTAAGTCAGGGTAACAGCAGTCTGGGGAGTTGGCAGGTCAGGTCACTGCCTTGGCTGAAGGAGGGAAATCGGTACAGTTTATTACATCTGTTATGACTCTGATTGCCTGAGATCTCTACAGCTTTCTTGCTACACTGGATTTCCTAGAAATTTACTTCATGCTGATCCACAGCACTGACACGCTCTTGAAAAGAGTCACTGAAAGCAGTTACAGGTAGTCACAGATTAACCCAGGGCTGTTGCCTTGAGGCACAGAAAAATACAGCAGGAGGGACTTAAGGAGGGTCCCTGGTCCATCCCTCTACTCAAAGTGGGATCAGCTGTTTCTTGCTTAACATTCATCCACTCTGTTCTGAAGATTTCCAGCATCCCATGGTCTTCCAAGGTAATCTGTTTTGAGGCTTTATTACCTTTATCACTGGAAAGCTATTCTAATATTGAACTGAATCTTTTCTGCTGGAGTTTGAACACATTATTTCTTGTCTGAGCCTTCATGACCACAGGAAAAAAATCCCTTTCTCTCTATAGCAAAATTCTAGATATTAGTGGACTTTCATAATAATTTTTGACATGTTTTTACACAGACGGTTCAACTTTTAGTATTTTCTTGAAGATTGTATGTTTTTAGATTGCTAATAATTATTGCTGTCTTCTTAATGTCTTCCTGGAAGCGTGATGCCTAAAACTGAGTATTATGTCCTCATGGAGGCTGCACCAGTCATCTCCGGTGACTAGATCTGAGGGATGACTCAGCCTGTAGTGTAAGCCATTTTCCCACTCATATATTCCAAACTGACTACATAATTGTTCTTGCTGATAAAACATTTTTCAGCAGTAATTGAGACCCTTCTTTGAAAGGCTGTTACATAACGCACCTTCAGTCTATGACTGTGCTTAGTGGCAAGGTTTTGGTAGCAGGGGTGGCTTCTGTGAGAAGATAACCAGAAGCTTCCTCCTCGTCTGACAGAGCCAATATCAGCTGGCTTCAAGATGAACCCACTGCTGTCCAAGGCCAAGTCCGTTAGTGATGGTGGTAGAGCCTCTGGGATAACATAATTATGAAGGGGAAAAACAGCAGTGGAGAGAGGAATGAGAATATGTGAGAGCAAGAACTCTGCCGATACCGAGGTCAGTGAAAAAGGAGGTGGGAGAGGAACTCCAGACACCAGATAGAGATTCCCCTGCAGCCCACGGCGAAGACCACGGTGAAGAAGGCTGTGCCTTTGCAGCCCATGGAGGTCCACAGTGGAGCAGAGATCCACCTGCAGCCCCTGAAGAACCCCATTCCAGAGCAGGAGGATGCAACCAAAGGAGGCTCTGACCCTGTGGGAAGCCTACACTGGATCAAGCTCCTGGCAGTACCTGTGACTGTGGGACACCCATGCTGGAGCAGCCTATTCCTGAAGAACTGCACCCCATGGAAGGGACCCACGCCGGAGCAGTTCATGAAGAAATGTAGTGTGTGGGAAGGACTCATGTTGGAGAAGTTCATGGAGAACTGTATCCTGTGGGTGCAACACTGGAGCAGGGGAAGAGTGTGAGAAGTTAACCCTCTGAGGAGGAAGAAATGCCAGAGACAATGTGTGATGAACTGACCAAAGTTCTCCATCCTTCTGTGCTACTGCAGGGGCGTAGGTAGGGAAAATCTGGAGTGAAGTTAAGCCCAGGAAGAAGGGAGGGGTGAGAGAAGGTGTATTAAGATTTAGTTTTTATTTTGTCATTATCCTACTCTGATTTGATTGGTAATAAATTAAGACAATTTCCCCCAAGGTGAGTCTGGTTTGCCCATGAGGGTAACTGGCGAGTGATCTCTCCCCATCCTTATCTCAACCCATGAGCCTTTTGCTATATTTTCTTATCCCTGCACTGCTGAGGAGGGGAGTGATAGAGTGGCTTTGGTGGTCACCTGGTGTCCAGCCCAGGTCTACCCACCACAGTCCTGCTTGAAGTAACACCCTTCACTTGTGTTTACTGACTATTTTTCCAGGTTGTCAAGATTGATTTGAATTCAGCTGTTGCCCTTCCCCTGTTCTTCCCAGACTTCTGGCCCTCCTTGAACTGCACCATCTAGGCACTTGATAGGCATAGCCTGTATTTCACTGTCTGAGTCATTAGTGAGAAGTTGAAGAAAATCAAGTCTAGGACAGACTTATGCAGAGCCATTCTCTGTGCCACCTACAAAAAACTCTCTGGGCACATTCATTAACCAGTTTTGTACCAACCCTGTCACAGCTTCACCCAGGCTACATGTCCACAGAAGGGATTTGAGAGCATTTCTTGCCCCTATACACACCAACAATCACTTTATTTCAGTGTGCTGGTGTGGGTTCAGGTCTCATTAGACAAAATTAGAGTTTGGACCTGAGACCTCACAGTGTCATTTTTGAATGTCTCAATGACAAAACACTGAAGGAGACAGGAGACCTTTTCTTGATCTTCAGCCTATTTTGTCTGCTCTTTGTTACTCTTCCTGTGGTAATCCTTCATGAGAGTCAGCTTTGAGTTAGTTCATGTTCAATGACTATGTAGTAATACAGCAAAGGATGATGGACAACACAGTCAACAGTGGTGTAGATATGGCACTTAGGGTCGTGGTTTAGTGGTGGCCTTGGCAGTGTTAGGTTAACAGTAGGACTAAGTGATCTTCAGGGTCTTTTTCAACCTAAGTGATTGCATGATTCTATGAGTTCTGAGAGACTCTGCTGCAGCCTGCAGAATGATGTCTTAGTGCATGACACCGGCGTATTTTTTTGTGTACCCGAGAGAGAGCAAGAGTATTTTCTAAATTGCAACGTCCTGTGTGATGCAGAACTCAAACTTGGTGCAGCCTGCTTCTGTGCTGTCTGCTTGGATCAGACTCTGTGGTGACCTATCCTGTCAAATGTGTCCAGTTTTCCCCAGAAGTGGTTTAGTTGGTTCATTCTAAAAATAAGCCTGGGAGCAAGCGAGGCTGCCTACAATGTAAACAAAGAGGAGGCTTTCTGTGCAGAAAATATGAAGGCTAGTGATCAATAGCTACAATTTATTTAAGAGTTACTGCAAGAAAATTGCTTTCAAGCACTGTAATACATGAGTAATTTCAGCTGCATTGCAATTGAGGCATCTGCAATCAGCTCCAATCACTGGAAGGTTTTTTGAGTTCGATTATTTTTATCTCTTTTTTCATAATGACTGTAGCTGAACTAGCTGAAGAAAAGGACAAAAGTGATTGCCAATTGTCATCTGTGGAAGACAAAGTCTATCACAGCAGTAAATAAAAGGTGGGCTGTTTCAGAACCAATGGTAAAGTGGTGAGGTGATCTGTGCATACCTCTTGGGTTGCCAGTGTCATGTCAACAACACATGATGTGCTTGTAGATTTTTCTGCAACACCAGCTCATAAAAACATGACACTGTGAATTAAGAGAAATGGCAAAGGGAGAAATGAATCAGTGCAAAATGAACTGTAATATGCACAAACAAGGCCCTAAGTAAAGTGAGCATATCAACTGACAATTTTGAGCACTACGGTTAATCATTTGTATTTTCTATTTCACTTTAATGTGATTATTTCTTTCTACTACTGACATCTATTGAAATTTTAGTAAATGTGAGATGTAAATAGAGAGATCTCTGTTTGTTTAAGCAGGGAAAACGCTTTTGTAGTAAGCAGTATCACAGCTCATTTGTGTTGAAGGTAAAAGGACAGAGTAGGGGACCCCTGGTGGCCTAGTGGTTAGCATGCAGGACTCTCACTGCTGCGACCACGGGTTCGAATCCCAAGTCCCCCGGGCAGATGGAGCTCGTTAGCCCTGTGAGGCCATCCATCTATGAGAAGGTCACTCTAAACAAACCTACGTCCTGAGGACCTCACTGCCATTGTCCAAGCTCGCTTGGCCCCGGCAGATGAACCTTAGGATTAAAGGGTGGGCTCAGTTCAGCGCAGGCTGTGTCTCACCTAAAAAATCCATTGCGCAGGCTGGAAAGGTAAAAGACCTTTCCCCAAATCTTCGCTCGCGAAGACTGGCCATTATTATTAAAAGGACAGAGTGAGATATGGAGGCACTTGCACTATATCATAACCCTACCATTTATCATTTGCCTGTTGGATATGAATTCCTGAGGTAGCTTATTGGGTCTGTAGACTTCAAACAGGAAACAATTCTATTTTATTCAAAGTTATTTCAGAAAATAACGCGATAATCTTGCAGTCTAAAAGTTTCTTCAGAACTGTCACGAATCTCACTGAGTAGTAGCGGCTTACCGAAGGAACTCTGCATTTTATTAATATCCTGCTTGCCAACTCTCATTAGTATCACTATTAATACACCTTAGTTCTCAATCTCCCAAATTTAATATAGACAGGCTTATCTGGAGTAGCAGTCCAAACTGCTGGTGGAAGAGCAAATAGCCATAGGATAAGGGATGCAGATTCATAACTCATCTAGATGTGTTCTCCTAGATGGGACCTGGTGTTTGCTGCAGAAGGAAAGTGCACTATCCCACCTCCCCGAGGAAGGACAGCTTTATTGGTCCAATCTCCAGGAATTCTCTCTGCAGGCACTGTGCAGAGTTGTTGTCCTGGTTTCTTTGAGCTTTCTGCAGCCAGGAGGTTTTATCAAACATGCTGGTAGAAGTCATGCATCTGGGAATTTACGAAAAAAACCAGAGCTGCTCTGAACTCCCTATGTTCCAAAGTCAAGTTCATTGAAAGCTGAATCCAAACAGAGAATTGCCTGGAAGCTTCATATTTTATTTCCACAGTTTCTTCTGGTCATAAGGAAACATGGGTGAAAGAAAAAATCCCCATATGAGTTGAAGTCCTGTGCACCAAGTCTCTTCACTGCTTTTAGATCTGGAGCTGACAGTGTTACAGCTTTTACTGCCACCAGGCTTGGGCTTCGCTGGCTGTCAATGCATTACACACAGCAGTGGTTCATCTGAACCGCGAAATTAGCTGGAGTAGCTGTTTGGCAAGGACTATTGTGGAGTCACTTCCCACGGTGGGCATTGCCTCTCAGCACAGGAGCACCTGGAAAGCTCTGCTGGGCAGTCCCAGCATGTGTGCAGTCCCCAACCACACTGCCTGATCACTCTTTATAGACTGTCTTTAAAAAGCTGCAGTCTGCAACTAACTATTTTATCATAAGCCATTTCTTTTTAGTTTCTCAGAGCAACAAAAATGTGTTTATATCAAGTCCCAAACATTTGTTCTTTCTTCCAGAACTGCTTTCATTACCAGGACAGAGGAGGATGGGTAGGAAAATGAAGTCCGTCATGCAGAGAGTGTAGAAGTGGAAGAAAATGGAAATTTACTGATACAGGATTATATAAAATGATAACAGTTTCTAGGGTAATGGGGCAAATTAAGTATATGTACTCTTAAACTCCCTGTCCTGCATGTTAACTTAATCCTTGTTGTGCAGAACATATCTTTCTGCAGCTAAATAGCTAAGATAAATCTTACATGATTGTAGTGCCCAGTGCAGGCAGTAGTAGATGCCAGTCGTATGCTAGACTCTGTTACTTGTAATGCCAAATGAAGTGTTTTGGAAAGAAAGGTTGCCTTGTTGTGTGGTTTTCAAGACTTTTGAGTCATGAGCATCTAAAATCTTTCTATGGAATATGAGGACTCCTTTAGAAATTTCACATACTGCAGAGCAGTACACTGAAGTTGCCATTCCTGATTATTGGCCACAGACCTCTGCAAAATTATCCATAGGAGATTACAGGTCACAGGCTGAAAGTGACTAAAGGACTGGGATTAAGCAATCTGGGATGCCTTTGGGATTCTCAGCATCAGGCATCAACTGGAGTGAGGACATGCACAGGGGCAGCTGTTGCAGAGTAGTGGTAGAACTGGAGATTTCCATCCTTGCTTGACTTGTGACTTTTCTGTGCCTGGAGAAAACAGCCTTTGCTCTGTTCATGCAATTTACAGAGCTGATTTTTTTTCATCTTTCTTTGTGAAGCAAGAATTTCAGCAGCAAGGCTTTTATTCTAATAAAAAAGAGTATTCCTTTTCTTCTGAGTCTAATCTCAGACCCAATGTCTTACTCCAAAGTACTGTGTAAAATCTATACACCTGCATCCTATAGTGTTGTAACGAACAGTGCCACAACCTGCAGACTGTCTTGTCAGTTAAGAGCAAAATCACGGCTGTAATTCTCCCAGCTGCAGCACTTGGCTTTCCCTTAATGGCTGAACTACTCCCTTTAGTTAGGTTGGTCAGGTATAAAGTTAATGGTTCAGTCACTGCAAGTCTAAGACATTAACACATTAAAGACAGTGTTCTGTGGCTTTCTGTGGAGCTCACTTTCTATCTAGAATGATTTTCTACTTGGCAGTTAGCCTGGCTGAGTGAGATAAAAGATACAGGTTTTCTTGAGCTCTGTCTTGCTTTGTTCCTTCCTTAACCATGCTGGAACATGTTCATTACAACTAACTTTATACATACTTGCCTCACTTGGAGCTGTGGTCTTTAGGATAGATGAGGGATTCTCTCTGGGTCCCTCCTAGAGGACACTGGCAGAAGAGCAAGCGGCATTCATGAGGTGCTAAAATCATTGAGACCCAATTACCATGTCAGCCATGTCTTCGTGTGGTCCATCTTCTCTTGTCAGGCCAGCAGGGCTGAGAACTTCAGCTTCTTATCTCCCCTTCAGCCCCTCTCATGCTCTGACCAATATGGATCCTGGGCTGAGGATTTGCAGAAGCTGCAGGAGAGCCCACCTACACTGTTTTTTCTGTATTAACCCTGCACCAGCTATTAACTACTGAGTGTCAAGCAAATCAATCACTTTTACAGATAGTCTTGCTGTTCTTTACAGATATGGACTTCAAAATCATGTGCTGATGTTCACACCTCTCTCTCTGCCTGTCTTAAGCACAGATAGGATTCTCTGCTAAACAGAGCTGAGCAAATCTGTTCCAGCCCACTGTCTCTCAGGGAGGCTCCATGCAGCTTTTGGGGGGAACAGGCTTAGAGCAAAGCCCAAGCTTCACACACTCCTTTGAGTGTAGTGCTCCAAAAGGCTCCCGCTACCAGTGCCAAATGAAGAGCTTCATCGAGGTAAGGACAGTAACATTCCCACATGTTCTCCCTCTCTGTATTTCCACACAGATCTCCTAGCTGGACTTTGTGCAGGTACTCAGCACAGGTGTTAATCTCAAATTCTCCTATGAAGAAATGATACAAAAAAAATCCCATTTTAGGCAAAAGCTTTCTGACTGCTGCTGCTTTGACAGCATAGTTTGTTTTTTTTCTCTGCTGCTGGCATCACACTGGGCAACACTTCAGAGGGTGGAAGGAAAATACAGAGACGGGTGACAGATTTTGAATGAAGGAGGCCCTGGGCCAGGGGAGACATGACTATTAAAATCTTAGTTTTTGTATTGGTTGTCTTTTTCACTTCATGGCATTTTTAAATTGTTGCCTTTGTATAGTCTGGGCTGTGCCCTGGCAAGTGCCCTGACTGCTTTCCCTGCTGTGCTGAAGGCTGATTTGAGTCCATGGTTAATTTAGGGATAAGTACTTGTGTAATAAAAAGACAAAACAAAACATAAAAAAATTGACCCTGTCTGAGGAGAAGAAAGCAACTAAATCTGTCTTGTAAAGATAAGTTAAGGAATACCAGATGGCAGATTTACCCTGGTATGGTGGTGCTGAGTATTGCCTCAGAAAGGGTCTGGTGATGGAATTGGTATTTTTATGTTACAGTAGTTAACAGAACACATCTCATAATGAAAAAATCCAGCAGGAGACATAGAAAGTTCCAATTAAACATTCTCTTTATTGGGGCCTTGCTCTGTAATGGCACAAGTGATAAACTCTCAGAGTGCCCATCAGTGCTGCTAATGAAAAGACCCAGAGTCACATTTTATGCTTTTATTTGGATTTAGATCAACACTACAGATAAGATACTTTGGTCAAACACAAGAACAGATTGCTACGCCGCTCTTTCCTGGCTGCAATAAGTACAGTAATGTGTAAAAAAAAAATGCTGGTTCTCCTGGAACACCAAATGTAAATCTTGGTTTGGCACATACATGTAATAAATACATTGTTCGCACTTAGCACTTTAAAACGAAATTGTACATGCAAGATGTAACCAGGCTACTGATCACCTTCATCATTGTCCCTGTCCTATTTTTACTTCACAAGTTCTTTGCTTGCCTTTTTCCCAGCAAGAAAAAAGAATATAATTTTCTGCTCTACCCAGTATTTCAGTGATTGGTCTGCTGATTTTGACACGTTTAGCAAAGGTCACATTGAAGGCCTTCCTGATAGAATTGGTATCTCCTCTATAGCTTGACTTGCAACATTATGCATCGCAGGTAGCAATGGAAGTCCACTAAAGTGAGGTGAGAGGCCTGCCCAAAAGCTGACAAGGAGAGGTTAACAGCAAGCAAAGATATAGTAGAGGGACAGGTGTGAATGCAGTTCTTACAATATCAAGAGTCAATACTACTACCACACAAATAATAACATATCAATAATATATTGTACAAGCTTATACAGCAACACATGTTGATTTGCAACATTGTACAGTTAAATCTAAAGTGCACAGCCTCAATCTGAGGTGACAAAACAGTACTATCAATATAATAAAGGCAACACAATTACAGACACAATTTATTTCCTCTTTATGTCCTCATCATATTACATTGAATCAATACTCCATTTATCTATTTTAGATGAAATTAAAACCACATTGCACTTCGTTTTTTGTTTCAAGTATTTTAGAGACAGCAAAACAATATTGCTTTACAAACACAAGTTGGCTGTTTAGGCAAAGTTGAAACTAAAACTTTAGTAGGGTTATAAGTAGACAGGCCTAAGCCGCAGAACTCTTACCAACACTTCCAGACATTGGGGGGAAAAAGGATAAATTTCAGTTTCCATGCCAGAGACACCTCTAATGTTAAGGAATGATGCAGTAAATGAACTCTGCAAGAGTTGTGCTTCTAAAAAGGTTGTGAGGATCTGTGTGGCTGTTTTTTGGCAGACATAGCCTTATCTCAACTTTTTCTGCAACTTCAAAAGCCGTTGTAGATAAGGATGGAGTCCAGCACTGTGAAAATCCTTTGACAAAACAGTTTGTTACTTAGATCTCAGCCCTGTCACTCAGATTACAGTCATATTTAATTTAGGCCTTGTCTTACAGACCTGTACATCTGTAAGAAGTCTTTACCTTCTTAATGTAGCTGTGAGATTGTATGCTATTTTTTTAGTAAGGATTTCAGAAAATTAAAATTTTCCATGTAGTTTTTGGACTGTGCATAGCAGAAATACTTTTGAGATAAGCATTTATTTAGACATGTGACTTTTTTTTTAATAGGTTTTTTAAACACAGAAACAGAAACCATCCAAATACAACCTTATTTCAGTCTTGGTTAGCCCTGTATACTGATTGTGCGTCTGCTTAGGCCAAGTGGGAAACATAATTAGGAATAATAGCATCCTATTGTTGTACTGTAATTGATCTTATTAAGTGGTTGTAAGAGCTGCAGTACTCTTGAGGCTTTTCAGTAATCAATCCTGGAGATGTACAATCCATATGACACGGAGAAAGAATTTATCATGTGGGTTTATATTTTAAAATAAGCACTAATAAATATTTGAGGCACCTCCATTAAAAGAAAAAGAATCCTGGTGAATTTTCAGCTTCTGTCCTTGCAGTTTTATAACCCATATAAAATAAAAATATATAGTTTACAAAATAGGATTTTTTATATATATATATATATTTCCTTTTGTAAAACTATACCTATTTAAATACATTTGAAATGTTGCTATAGGTAAATTAGAAATTCTGTTCTAATACTACGAAAAAGGCAAAATCCTTTCACTTTCAAACATACAGTATGTATATTCTGCATCTCACCACCCCCGCCGCCTGCTTCTCCCAATTTGATTTTGTCATAATTTTGGGCAACTTTGGCATCATTCAGTCCAATTGCTTTTTAATTTAAAGAAATCACTGTGTTAAAACTTGGGATAAAATTTTAAGTATCTTCTGTTCTTGCTTATTTGTATCAATGCAGCTTGTTGTGCAGCTAATTATTAAGGAGGCATTCTAAAACTCAGGAAAGGACTTTAAAGGAGCCATGTTTCTTGATTTTAAACTGTACTCTACTCCAACGCCACAATATAGAAATAGATTTACTTTGGAACAAACTACAAATACATTCGCACAGTTTGTGACAACTTAATTGTCTACTCAGAGGTCCAGGAACAGACTTTCACACCCAGTTATTATAAATCTTGTCCCAGGCGTTCTATTTCATCAATAAGGAAATCAATGTCTTGGTGAGTTGCTGCAGGGTTTGAAATGACCATCCGGAAGAAGTTTGCTTTGTCTCCCAGGGGCTGATAACTCACCATGGTTGTGCCGTACTCCATCATCCTGGCTTTTATCACTGGTGCCACCTGCAGAGTAACAAAAAGCAAGGGGTGATGACGATTATTATTATTGTAATTATTTTAATTATTTTCATTATCATCCTCACCCTCATTATTACTAAAACAGAGTATGCTTTCTTTTTTTAAAAAATATGAAGAGCTACAAGAAGCAGTTGAAATGAAATCACATTCAATATTGATAAAAACATTAACCCCCACTAAGGAACAAATATCTCATTGAAAAGACATTGGGTTTATCCTGTTTCTTTGTCCTGCTCATAAAATCAGTGGGGAAATTTCCCTCTGCTAACTTTCTCAATATTGCTTGTTTTTATAGTTTTCAAAACATGGTTATAGTCGTTTACCATCTTTTTTTCATAAGCCAACATGCTGTAGTATCATTGAACATCTCCTGCACTTGCTGGGTTTAGTGATTGCAGTTCACAGTAATTTCAGTAAACACATGTGGAGGAAATAAATGCTCTAGAGATTAGGCAAACCTAAGGAATACAAACTTGGGGACCAGAGCAAGGTGGTGCCACACTAACTTGCAGTAAAACAATCATGGAGGTGTCATTTGCCAGAACATCATGAGGTGACCGTGCCCTGGAGATCATTTTGGGGATTGCCTGCCTGAAAGGGTTTCACTGTTCCCTGTGTGATATCCCGGAGAATGCTGCTTACCTTCATCAGGCGGCTCGTTCTTTCTTCGCTGTCTTCCATACCACGCAAGCTGGGAGGTAAGTACCAGAAGCAGACATTTGTGTGTTGAGGCTAAACACAGAATAATAATGGTTTACACCGTAAGAAATGCTCGTAATATCTCAATTGCAATTAAGTTCATGCCTTCCTTCCCTCTCATACATCATACTGTGACAGCAGTCAATGGTTTTCATTATTGTGGTCCACTGAGAGTCATCATCATTATTAATGCAGAAAAGATAATTTTAAGCAATTTATTCTCAGGGTGTCAGATCACATCTGACGCAGAAACACATCATCCAGCTGGGCAAATATATTTATGCCTTTCTGAGAAGCATCTAGATTTTGCAGATCCTGTCCCCTCCAGGGACTGGAGGGCTCATGTAACTAAGGCAAGAGTCTATTACAGATAATTTAGAGGTGAAGACCGTGTCATTTACTTTTATTAGATGACAGAATAATATAGAATCTGATTCTGTAAACAGGAGCCACAGGTGGTGCATAAGACAGTTTAAGATTTTCTTACATTTAATGAAATTTATTACTTCTCAATTTGATTCAGCTGGCTGCTATATTAATATGCATGCACCACAGTGTCTCATCTCATTTAATGACTATGAGAGAAGGGAAAAAGATATAAAGTAAGAACTAGTTGACATTTTGTGTATTTCTGCAATCTCCCAACAGTTGCCTGCTTTACTATGTTCATCTTTGCTGGATGCTAAATGTGTGAGCTACAGCAACTCCTACTGCTGCCAGTTCCTTTACTCATCATCAGACCCAGTGGACCAAATTCAGTGATGATGTGTGAGGTGGGGAAAATAAATTCCATAGTGGCATGTGGGTATGAGCTTGTAATCTCTGAAGAAACATAGTGATGTTTAACCTTGTTCTCTTTTACAGGCAAAACACCACTTAATTTTATAACAGGGGTCTCTACCAGGCCTGTCCCCTGCCATCACAGCTGGAGAGGGTTGTCCACAGAGCGATGGTCAAACACCAGACAGTCTGGTGCCGTTCACAGATATGGCCATCCAACCCAGGCTGCACTGCCTTGCCCTGGGCGCTGTGCTCCAGCTGAACACCTGACATCCAGGGGTCCAATCTCAGCTGGACTCCCTCCACAGAAATAATATGCCTAGAGACATTTGCACTCTACACAGGTGCATCTTCTGCCTCATGAGCCAGCTGGGCTCCCAAACAACACTAGACCCTGCTCTGCTGTGCTGCACCACATCACAGCAGGGATCACAGTGCAGATCACTCCACGTTATCCCAGGTCCCCTGCAACTGCCCACCTGAGGATGCTGATAAAACCACTTTGCACAACTGTACTTTTGGAGGTGTGTGTGGCACTGTAACCCCCACTCCTAACAGACTCTGCTATCAGGAAACTGCAACTTGATTTTATTACATAGGAGCTGGTTCTAATTGTGTGTGTGCGCGCTGTGTTAGGCTGAGATACCAGTGTTTAGTTTCAGCAGGGTTAAACTGAGCAAACTGAACACTCATGCACAGCTGCCTCAACTTCCTTGTCCCTGGATCCCATGAGGAAGAGAGGTATTGGCACAACAACAGGTTTTGTTACAAGGGTCCCTGCTTTCTGTCTCATGCTGTTTGATTTGACCTGTTGGTAGCATCCCAACAGGTAACCAAGGCAAACAGTGTTGACCAACTGAGAAAAGAAGCTGCAATACATACCTTTCCATCAAACACCATTTCATACCCTTCTCTGTTCTTTATTTTATTGTATAGGTATTCTGCAAGTTCCAAGCACTTATCTATTTGTGCTTCAAATCCTGTGGTTCCCTTTACAGAGAGATGAAGAAAAGAAGTTACCTAAATATCTGTTCCATGAATCAAAATAACAGAAGGACCACACAGCACTTGCCAACACATCAGCACAATTCCCCTCTCAGAAGTGTCTGTGAGACCAAATAGGGACCTGATCCTATGTGATGAAGGGCACTTTGTGAAGCAGAGCTCATTTGTCTCTAGCTCTTGCCACTGACTCTCCTGTAGCCACTTCTGCAAAATAAGCATCAGGTATTTGTTGGTTCCCTTGGTAGATTTTCCAGAGAGCTGTGCCATTTTGGACAGCTTGGACCGGCACAGAGGAGGGTCCTTAGAAGGTGTTGAGTTCCAGACATGGGGAGTCTCCCACTATTTTCAGAATAAGGAATTTTAATCTTCCAGGTGTGATATGCTTGGGGATTTTCCAATAATTTTTTTTCTTTTTCAGTTAAGCACAGAATGGGCAGTTACACTTTTAGAGCCTGGTCTGATGCCCGTGAAAATGCACAGTCTGTTTAGATACTGCCCTGCCTCTTTACTGTTTTTTGTCTTCTTTTCTAACAGATACTATATAAACCCAGAAGATGTGTTTTTAAGAGCTGCAGAAAAACCTGCTTTTTCTTCTCTGGCAGAAGTCATAATCCTCTCTGTGACATCATAATTGTTCCTGCAATCACCAACTGTGATGCCTCAAACAAAGGATTCAGCTTCAAGAGGAAGGAAGGGGAATAAACAGCTGGAATAGATAAACTCTCTAAGAAACACACATCCTATTTTGTAATGTTAATATTACAAGCAGGGTGTGAGAAGAGAAAAAGCAGTACAAGGCATATTGAAAAAAATGGGCTTTAAAAGAAATGTTTCTGAGTAAAGGATGCGTGTCCCTGCTAAATCTGTTCTGGCAGTGCAGAACTGACTTAAAAGCCCATGACATTATCCCTCTGCGTATAGAGATTTCAAAACAGGATAGAGCTAGCACAGCCCCAGGAGAAAGGCTCGGACTAAAAGAGAGACATGTGGCTAAAATCTCCTATCACTCTGCAGTCCCCAGTTAGCATAACAGCTATTGCAACCACAGAAACATCCATCCTCCCTTACAGATTCCCACAACTCCTCAGAGTTTTAATGAAGCACATGAGGATCTTTAAGGCTTTCTGGAAATGAAAACAGTGGTGTCATCTCCTCTGAACAAACCTGAGGCAACCTGACATAAAAGACTGGATAAATACACCCAAGAACTTATTTAACAATATTCTACAAATACGGATGAATTAATCAGTAGAGCTAGTGTTTTACAGATTTCCCAATGAAGATCTTTTGATGATTTTTCCTCTACTCCTTCAAAAGATGGAGTATCTTTGGAGTAGATCATATCTATTGCATGCAACAAAACTAGGTATTCCAGTCTTGATTTGCCAGGTTTAACTTCTGAATATCATTTAAACATCCTTTTATTTCCAGAAATCTTTGTAACAACATTCCTAGGTATATGATTTATGCCATTAGACTCCTGTAGTTACACAAAGCAAATGCTATGCAAAGCCATAGAGTTCAAGTTTCAAAATCATTTGTGCTGCTTTGAAGCTCAATTGTTAAAAGTATAAAAACCACAGAAAATAATTGTGTTCTTTCTTTCATGTTATATATGTGAAATTCAGGTCAGATACTTTCTAAAATGATGATTACAATAAAAAAAAGCCAACTGTATCTGGTGTGCATTACTTTAAGGCAAACAAATCTATAGCAGGCAGTCCTACCTTCGCCCTCCACATCAGCCATAGCTTGAAGACATCCACATGCCGTCCACACTGCAAAGCCTTGTCTCCCGTGTCGTAAGACAGGTCGTAGTGCTTGTCTTGTTGAAAGAGGTAGGAAGCATGCATTTGATTGCAACTCTGCATCAATCCCTTATAGAAACAAAGACACAAGCAAAGTGATGTCGGCACAGATATGACTACTGCTTTGAGGGTTGCTTTGGGTGAGAAATTACAAACACCCAAATTCAGTGGAATATGTGTCCAAGTGCAAAAGGAAGATCAAAAAAAAGGACAAAATTAGACCTAGTTCTCAATAGACTAAGTTTTTCACATCCCTTTCAGTGCCCGAGACACCTTGGTACCTGACCCAGCAATGTGTAATATACTCCTAGATCCAAGGCATTTTTTAAAAAAAGCTGGACATTGTGTTTCTTAGCATCATTATGCTTAAGTTAATTTTTGGATCTTGCTTTCTATTCTTTGTTCTGGTTCCTTTTCCTCCTTTCCTTGGAAGGCATCTTTTCTGGTTGAGTCAGATTGAGACAATTTGGTGACTAATCTAAATAATATCACAGAACTTTTCAATTGTTTGGTCTCTAAAATTCTGATTTTTGTTGTTTTTTTTTCTTTGTAGGAACAGTTCTTTTCTGCAAAGTCCTCAGCTGCAGATTGGATGCTTAAGTGGTATAGAAAGCTTTGAACAGACATAAGAGCATATGGCCTTTAAAAAGCCAGCTAGAGCTATTTCTGGGTTGCAACATCCCATTCTGAGAGGCAGCTTTGTGGGAGGGACAGAAGCCAACAAGGTGAGGAAACCTGGCTCATGAAAGCATGAGGTTTCCTTTTTATCTTTTAAAGTAAAATGCAGAGAGCCATGTTCTGGCTCCAGTTAAGACCTCAACCAAGTTTACGGTATACCTTAGGGCTGCTGCCTAAAACAGCAATTTCCAGTCCAAGAAAAACAAAAACTTGGCTGTTTATCATCAAGTCTAATCTTTATGTGTAACTCAAAACTGAGACAGCAAAATGAGAGGGGGAAAAAACCCTGACTTTCTCCTAATCTGAGCCATCTGTTCTCACTAGAGGTCAAGGATGGTACTGACTTCAGCCAGGCAGGATTTGTCTCACGGAACTGACCCAGAGGGCAAATAAAAGCCAGTTTCTCTCTTCCTAAGTGCAATCACTTTGTATTACAATCTGTTGTACAGCTGTTAGCAAAACAGCAACCAGCTTTTTGATAGCTGGTCTATTAAGTGGTGGTTGTATAGCAGCTGTCCCAGTAACTGATGGTTATATGAAAATTACAGGCTTGAAGGGTAATTCTAATTCTACTGCTAAATGAAATGTCTACTTTTTAATACAAGTGAATTTAATGCACCATTTTTACTTCCAGGTGCCCCAAAGTGGACATATAGATCAGAGCTGGGTAGGAATATCACAAAAGTCTAGAAAGTTTAAAGATGCCTCAATTCTGGACCAAATGTTGTGCTGCATGTATACCACGTCATTCATTCCAAGAGAATGAGAGTTTGTCTAGAGTTACATCTTATGCTACACAGCAACTTATGGGGTTACACAGCTATGCACCCACAACTTAACTATGGACATTTAAATGGAAAGTCAAAAAACTCTGTAAAGATATTGCCATTGACGGGCTCTATCATTTCTTCTAGACAGCTGCTTTAATTCTTTCTGCAGTCACAGCCTAAGCATGTAACTAGAGGTCTATTTCTCAGTTTCTTTTATAATCCTCATCACACTAGCAAACATTAGCTACAACACATTTATGAAGACAGTATCCAGGATTTTCAGAAGCAAAACACCAGAAAGGAGCAGAGAAGCACGTATACTGTGACATACCTCTTCTCTTACTAGTAGGGCCGAACACTGCAGCGGGACGCCCATCATCTTGTGAGGGTTCCAGGTCACTGAGTTAGCCCTAGAACAGCAAACCACATGAAACTCAAGACATTGTACTATGCAATGAAACCACAGAAGCATTTAGAAATAATTAGAATAATAATGAACATGTAGCAATGCGCACCTTTTTCTTTTTCTGAGCAAGCAAAGCTGAAAGAAATCAGGGTTGATATTAGGAAAGCAATGCCTTCACAGGGGACTAATCTATGCTAGTTGGTTTTTGGATGACAATCCTGGCAACATACCACAGGATAATTGCTCTATCCACTAAACTTAATCAGTATTAAACTTTCTGGGGAGTCATCTATACTTTATAAACATAGGGCAAACTTCCTAAAAACACCCACTTGACTGATGAACTTTCTAAAATTGCACAGCTGATTAAAGATGCAGATAGGAAGCTGGTAAACTAGCAGATTCCCTCCCTCTTACTCCAGTTTCAGCAAGATTGTAGTAAGGAGCTCACAAAGGCATTTTTTAAAAATTCCTTTAGATGCTTCTGGGTATCACTAAGTAACTCTGAGTAACTTGGAAAACCTGGCCCAAAGTAATTTTTCCTGTTGCTCCAATGATGGCAAATTTTCATAGCTCCTCAGTTTTAGCTTGGCTATGGCAACTCACATGACCACAGTAATAAGCACAGGACTGATCCATCTTGCCACAAAGGAGTCTGATCCCAACTCCCTTCAGGATACATTTGCTGGAAAAATTACTGTCAGCCTAAACTTTGTGAATAAACAGGGTGCTGATACAATACAGCCTAGAGAAGAGGCAGTTGGTACTGTGTTGAGGGCTGAATGGAAGATTGTCCAGTTGTTTATTACTTTAATTTTGTGTTATGCTTGACTGGCTATTTTTTTGATTATTATTACATATTATGATTAGCTGATAAGTGTGTATATTTGCATCCTATTTGGCAGGCTATCAAGGATATGCAGTGTACAGTATTTCACCTAGTGCACTGATTTGCATTTTCATGGTAAAAATTGGCATAAATCAATCAACTGAGGCATGTGAAAACTTAAAGGACACAGACACATTTGCAGGTAACATTAACATGAACAGAGGTGAGTATGTTAGAATCTGGCAGTGTTCTCCTTTGTAGGACTTGGAGACAGGTTTATGCATGTCCTGCCAAATTGCTTCCGCTCCTTCAAAGCGAGGAACTTCAAAATTCACATGGACATCAGACAGTACTTCTGTGCTTTCTTCTTTGCTATTTAAATGGAACTGTGCAAGTGCCTGATGCAAAATCTGTAGGGAACAGTCTTCCACAGGCAACATCTGGCCACTTGGCTTGGCTTTTTGAGTATTTGGCAGCTTTTAATCAGCTCAGTCAGTCATCTGATTACAACATCAAAGCTAATGATTCTGAACATGCATTCAGGTCTATGAATTTCCTTTGATATGATACTTTTTAATTTTTATTTGTGCCTATGCAAAATCAAGCAGAAATTCTTTAAGAGATCTCTAGGTAATAATAGTGGTATGGGTTTTCTCAAGGAAAAGGATTATTCACTGACAACAGCCAGATGTAAATTATCTGTCTAAAACATTTAATTTACCCTAAGGTCATTTATTTACCCAATTACATACCAATTGCACATAGAAAAAAATTAATTATGTGAAGTAAAAATCCACCATTTTTCATTTGTTATCAGTTATTTTGGGCTTTGGCCATCAGCATGTGCTTGAAGAAATTGCTGGCTGAGACAAACAGTGAAGTAAAAACAGCTACATGAATCTGCAGATATTTTCTAAAAGCATCTCATGTTTGCCCAAATAACTGAGCACCAAGTATCTGTGGGATTTTTTTGCTGTGGGTCAAAGATAGAAAAAGAAATTTCCTTTGGAGATTTCAAATTGATGATAGGAGAGATTCACAACTGGCAGAATTTGGTCCTCAGCCATCATTAAATACAGACTGAGGTGCATTCACTGACCAGCCACAGCCCTGAAAAGGATGCCCAGACCCTATATGGGAGCACTCATTCACTGCAAACATGTTTTTCTCATGTAGCTGTCACTTCCTGAGACTCTGGAAAAGGGATACTAGGCTGAAACGCCTGATGGTGGCCAGACCTATCTGCTCCAGAGACTGGGGCACATGCTTCCTCCTGGGTGCCTTCAAGCAGCTTGAAATCTGCCCTGTGGGGACTGGAGGGCACAGTAAGGATAGCCCTGCAACTCCTGCTGTCTGTGATGGATATTTCTGCTGGACTGCCTGTTACCAGAAGGATGTGAATACTCAGAGCACAGTGTGCTCCAGTTAATGCTCCCTCCTTGTACCTTTCTTCCCTATCAAACATGAGTACAAGCTTCAGTCCTCTTCTATTCAGACCTGTAACAAATTATCTACCATGAAACAGGAGTGTCCATAAAAGTTCAATCTGCTCAAAATGTTCCCACATCTGAGATCTGGACAAACTGAAATGAGCTGCTGTGTCCATCAAGCAGAGGAACAGCACTGGAAAAAACAAGCTTCTTTAATTTACTGCCAAACATATGGAGATGGTGCTTATTGAAGAACTAAATAAAATCCAGTGGAGTTCTGGATCTAAAGCATATTGTTTGGAAAATTCTCCAACATAGATTTAACCTGAACTTTTCATTCCAGCATAATTTGGACAGCAATTTGGGAGACAAATCCTTTGTTTCATACTCTGCCTTCATAGGCAACTAGGTGGATTTTTCTAACTTGCTGGATATTTGGATATATGTCCTTTTAATGCATGATATGTAATTTTGGAGTGTTGCAGGCAGTCTTAACTAAATCAAATTCATAGAACCATTGGCTGGTTTCCAAATTTTGCGTGTGAGATGTATGAGAAAGGAACTGAATCATCAAGGTATCCTCCTAATCTCCAGGAACAGGATGAGAAAGTTGTTTGGAATTTTAATTGACAAGGAACAGCAATGTGATTTATTGATACAGAAAGTAGAAGGGAGTAACGATCTGCTCTGAAATACCATGAGCTTCAGGAAATATACTAATGTAAGAGTGGCTCCATCTAGCCTAGTATACTGTCTCTGAAGAGTGGACTAAATAGGTGACTGGTAAGAATGCAAAACGGGGCAAACATATATGAACTTTCTCTAAATACCCTGAGCTCCCACTCAGTTGTGGCTCATGGAAATCCCAAATGATTTTATTTGTCTTTCCTTGAATGCAGGTAAATCTTAACATCCTAGGAAAAGGATTTCCGCAGTTTAACTAAAAGGTTCTGGGTAAGCAGTTGTTTTTAAGCTCAGTCCTTTCAGCCTGGACTAGCATCACTTATGTTCATCTGTATGTATCTGCAGTGTTCATGAGCTCATGACTATGACTATGTGTATAAATTCAGGCTCAGATATACTGAGAAGACATCATTAACACAGCCTGGAGAGGGCTATTCTCTCCAGAAGTGACAGAGTAGGACATCTGCCCAAACTGCAGGTGCATCCACCTTTTATACTTAAGATTTCCATACACAAGACCTCCAAGATTAATTTCTTAGAAAAATACAATGGCTAAATCATGCTGGACACTGAATCAGAGTGCTGCAGAAACAACTCTGGACCTGTGAATGCATGGTGGAAGAACAAAAAACCAAATATAAAACGTCTGCTGGATGTAGTACAAAACAACGTGCCATGCTACTGTAGCACTGAACAAAGGAAAAACACTTAGCAATGCTACTTCAACTGGAAGGACAGTTTGCATGATTTCTTCCTACTGTATCTTAGAGATAACATTGATCTTTAATTTCATTATAGGTATGGTAATCACAAGTGTGTTAAAATGCATTTAATAAATGACTTTTATTAATACTAATAAATCATACCTCTCAATGCCATTTAACTTCCATTTGTGTTTTCTTGACATCAGAAGCCCACCACCCCATGCTCCCTGAAAGGCAAGACACATTATCTTAATGAGAACTCTGCTTTTCTCCATGATGACATCTGTGTGTTCACATCTGTGTTTGGGACCCTTTCTTTTTTCTTGCTGATGTGGCACATTCCAAAATGACCAGGCAGATGGGGCCTGAGGCACTAGCTGTGCTAACAATTTTCTTCCAGTAGCTTGGAAGCAGCAGTTAATAGGCCATAAACCAGCCATCCACCTTTATCATCTGCTAACCCTTCACTCGCCTCTCCTCTGACCTCCTCTGACACGGCACATCGAGTTGCCCCATGCTGTAATTAACGACTTGCAGAGCTGCTCCTGGGTAAGCTGCATTTTCTCTTTTAGTGACTAAGTGGTGCTAACAAACCAGGCTGAGATCTCAGCTGCTCTGGGGAGTTTTCATCATATTTTGGACCCACTACTGCTTGCCCTATACTCTTCCTTTGAATTGGACTGATTTTGGCTGACACTAATCCGAAAGCAAGATATTCAGCCCTATGCAAAGTCAATTACCAAGCCTCTTTGGAGAAAAGATTTGCAAAAATGACACAGAAGCCATTCTAGGGCTGAAAGATGATCCTTCAGAAAGATTTCTTGGCAAGAGCCCAGATAAAGCTAAGTAGCCAATCTGATAAAATTCCCTAGTATTTGCATTAACCTGATCAGCAATTTGCAGTACTTTATTCCAGACAAACGTAGACTTTTCCTTATGTATTTATTTTGCAGCTGCTGCAGAAGCTGAGCCAGTGCTCAGTATGGTTCTTATGTATTTCTTTACTAATGGCATTTAGAGATAAAGCTGAAAGCTAAAAGCACTCGAACTAGGTCATCTTTAAACGTCCCAGTTGCTAGAAGTACAACTATAGTCACAGCTCCTAGAACATCCCTCTGACCTGAGTTTTTCGGAAGAGTGGGAAGTCAGTGCTTGGATGTTAGACTTAATTACAGGACCCAAACATAATGGATTTTGTACAAGATGACACTGTTCAAAACTAATGCTAATACACCTTGTAATCCAGCCTTCCATGAAAGATGGTACTTACATCCACATGCATCCAAATTTTGTATTTCTTGCAGATGTCTGCAATAGCTATGAGAGGATCAAATGCCCCGTACACTGTTGTCCCAGCTGTCGCACTCACCAGAAAAGGAACAAATCCCTGCAAGAAAGCAGAGAGGTTTGCGTGGTCGGAGTGCTGCAGCCCCCTCAGCCTGCAGCAGCCCCAGCTCCCCTTGTGCTGCCCTTACAGTGAGCCCACAAGAATCTCCCGGAGGACATCCTTGCTACGTTAGGACTGGTCTTCTCCAAGTTCAGATGTCAGCGACATTTTAGTTTCTACCTTAAGGTGGCAGCAAACTTCCAAACCAGCATCCTCCATTTAGTAGGATGCACGAGACGGGTAAGGGCTCAATAGAACAATTCTGCTCCACACCACCTGCCTGAAACAAAAAAGTCTGTGCTGCAGGGCGTCACATAAAACAAACCTTACCCAGGCACCACAGTGAAAGAAATATTTTTAGTGGACTGTGCCCTGGGCTGCACTGGAATTATCCCAGCAAGTGCCTGGACATATGGTGTCCCAGTTATGTCAGTGGGAACACTGTGCATGGGGGTGTCTTCTGGGGCAGTGGACAGGGGAGTTGTCCAGCCCCATCCCTCATGCAGAGCAGGGAGACAGCATGAGGAAGGAAAAGACAGCAGCCTCCACAGAGGCCAGGGACCATCTCTTGGATTCCCTCTGCTGCATGCTGTGCCTCACAGCAGAGCACTCACCATCCATCACTTTTGCACTATGAGGTCTGGGGTCTGCGAAAATTTATACCAGTGCTTCATTTTAATTTCATCTGTAGTTCTGTTGATTTCATATGGAGTACTCGGAGGTCAAGAGTGGTTACCTTTTTTTTTTTTGCATAACTGGAACTTAAACCATCCAAAAGGTCTAACCTTCCTTCTACAACAGTCCATAGGTTTGACTGGACCTCTATTGTCATTTTCCCTTATTTTTTAATCTACTGTATTGCCTTGCTTGGAAAAACTGAGCTTTTAATGAAGACCTGTGTTATTAATGAGCTTTGGCTGCTGTGTGCCTAATGAGTATTTACATAAATGTTGAAAGCATAGGGCTGAGTTCATTGCATACTTTAATCTGATGTTTTAATTCTAGCTTCTGTTAACAAACATATACAAAAGTAGTGCATATTTAGAGATGTGTGGATTTTAGTTTATTTTCAATTCATTTGGTGAGTCCATAAGGAGTATTTTCAATGCATTACAATATAACAAATTCCCCAAAATGATTACTCTGTTTTTGACAATATTCAGCTGATAATATAAAAAGGGAGGAGGTTAAGCAGAACAACATATAAAAAGAAAGCCAAATGGACATTATGAAGTAGCTCTAAACCTATTTTCTCAGCAACTCTTGCCTCATTAATTGGCAAGCTACATTTCTGAGAAATAAATAAAAACTTAGTGGGCAAGACTGTGTTGTTTTACAAAGGAAAGCAAAACAACTAGCTGTATCATTCTTGGCTTTTTTCTTCTTTGGAAGAAGAAAAGGAGGTAAACTTACTTTTTGTTTGGCTTCAACAATTCTTCTTTCAAGGTCTGATGGGATCATTTTCCCTCTGGAGCAAGAGAGAGTTGTATCAGTAATTTGATCTTGAAATCAGCTTCTGCTGTTACTTCTTCACTTAACAGGAAACCCAAAGAAGGAGCAAAGTGACTTTTTTGCACAAGGGTTATGCAGCAATGAAGAGCACAGAAAAGCTCTGTCCACTAGTCTTAGTTTTTATCCTAATTATTTAGTCAATATATTTGCATAAATATGGTGATGGTAACTGAGAGAAGTTACCTCATGGCCACTGCCATTAAAGACTGATGCTGCTCCATGGAGCCTCTTGTTCCTGTCTGATGTTATAGTCCTGGGAATAAGCTCCAGGCTCCCAGGGAGAGGCCCAGCATCCCAAGAAGTCTGCCGGGTGCCAAATCCCACAGTCCCCTCTCAGCAGGCACAGAAAATGCCAGCTGAGCTGCATGGCCATGAGCAGTGCAACTCAGCTGTGCTGTGAACAGTTGTCTCTGTGTTTCCATCCCAGGGGTGAACTCGTTTCAGGGTGACTATTCCACGGTTTAGTGCATTACATGTTTGTATTTGCCTGAAGCAGGGTGTGAGAGAAGCTACCAGTCTAGACTCATTAAATGCACTGTCAGGCTCTTTGCATTGTCTGTATTTGTAACACCTCTAGTATGATCCATCTACCTCAGATTCAGACTCAGTGGTATAAGGCTTGAAGGCTAATTTAGGAAATCCTTCAAATGAATTAGGTGTAAGACAAACCAGTGCTGATACTGATATTGAGGGTAAAGTTTTCTTTGCTTTAGACACAAGAAAGACTATCAAAGAAGAGACAGTATGAATAACAGCAATACAAACATGATAGCTTTCCACAGTACAGAAATAAAGACTTCGCTGGCTTTGAGTGCTGTACATTTAGATTAATATCAATTTTTAAAGACTTCTTCAGATTTTTTCTTTCATTAAGCCCTGATTTCCTTTTGCTATAAAAAAGGAACAACCTTTACTAAAGCTCAAAACAGTAGTTACAAGGAAACTAATAAAATCATTACTTTTAGTTTGATTTTGCACAAAAACCCCTGAACTGTTTTCATTATATTTGGATGATTGTAAACTTTTTTTAATTATTAATTTATTTTGATAAGATGCTGTTGGTTTTCTAAGTTTTTAGCCTTACACAGCCTACAATAAGATGATATTTAAGTAGAAATAGGTTTGTACTGCCAAATTTTTTGCAAAATCTCTCCTGCTTATTCAAAGCATTAAAACACTGAAAGAATAACCGAAAATAATAAGCTCTACAAATTTAAAAATTAGCCCTGATTTTTCTTGCAGAAATTCAAAGAAAGGTCTAAAGAGTATTCAACTCATTGTGAGTTCCCCCCAGACACATGTACATGTTCAGAGAAAAGCAATAGTTGTCTGGTGCTCAAAAACTGTTTCTGGGATCATTAGTGGAATAAAGAAAATAAAACTATGCCAAAGGAAGGCAATGAGTTCCTCCTCAAAATATAATTCAGATGTTGTTGGTCTTTAATAGTTTCTAATTTAGTAAGCTTGTGCATAGAAACACACAGAGAACTTGGCAGATCCTTTCATGACCCAAAATTTTTTTACCAAGACAAGTGATTATCCAGCCCCTGGTCTCACTGAGGACATGCAGGAATTTATGGACAAGGAATTGCAATGCCCAAGCAATGTCAAGCTTTACCAGTAAACCAGGCAAACTTGGCAGATGTGGGTCAGGACAGGAAAGAGCCACCAGGAAGTATGCTTGTTCATGCTGGAAACATCAAAAAGATCTCATGGTGCTCCTTCACCCATCCACAGGTACACATCTTCACAGAGGGTCATCTCAACCGCACAAGCCCACATCCTGTGCGAACAATCTGCTCTGTCCTGTGCTGTCTGTTGGGATTTGGTGACACACGCAGTAATCCTGCTGTTTACTTCAGTGTGGGCAGGGTAAGCTTTGTGGTTTTCACAGAAAATCTTCATGCTGAATTTGCACAAGAAGAAAAGGAAGACACGACTTCATTGATTCACGTTTGTCTTTAGTGAATAGAAATAATCGGAGGTTTATTTTGATGTGTGTTGGTTGTTTTGACGTCATTAAATCCTCCTCAAGGTGTGCTCAGTCTTTTGTTAACAGAGATAACAAGTCCACAAGTCAATATGCAGGCACTGCGATTAGCACCATGAATTGCTTATTTGGTGCTTTTTTTTAATGTGGGAGCAGAGAATTTTGATAGCAGCAAAACCTTATGCTAGAGACATAAGCAATTCAGTACCTTATAACAATGACGGACTCAAATAGCATTTTCTATTGAAAAGACTCTCAGTAGAATCAATAACGATTGTTCTATTAATTTTTGTCCCATAGAAAGTTTTTTCCTTAAAATTGAAAATCATCATCAGAAGATGTTGATTTTGTAAAGTGGGTTTTCATAGAGAATTGAAACATTTTATTTGGGTGTGTTAAGAAAGAAGTTATCTACCCCTGTTTTTTGGGAGCCTATGTGACACCTGTAGATTAGCTTCCTGCTGTGCTACTCCTTTTCAGGGGCCATCATCCTCCTTGGCTTATGCTGCCCACAATGCTGCCAAGATCCTTCTCTTCACATCTCATTGCAAGAGTGTCCCCATCAAGGGCACTTAGGGAAATGTAGTCCAGCTGTGAAAAATGGTGAGGGCATGAAGCAAAAGAAATGAAGTATTGGCAAATCCTCCTAAATAATATAAAAAAGGCCCACTTCTGCTCATTTTAATGGATCAAAATGTGAGACTCTCTAAATGCCCTGTTTTGACCAAAACAAGCTTCCTCCTGGTATCTTAGCACAACATGTAAAGAAGGATGTTAGCTTGATACTGTTTCACTTCAAGATGAAATAAAAAGGAGTATCAGAAAGCCCTGAGGAAGGGAACTTGTAATATTTTTTATGAACTCCAAAAACTGATTCATGAAGAAGCTACTGATAGAGCCAGTTCCTCCAGTGGGAGAAATTAGTGTGAGGCTGCTGAAGATGACAGAGTTATAAAAAATTATACCAACTGCTGAGCACATCCTACATGCTTTCTCTGAGCTGAGCACCTGACGATCTTCTTCTATGCACTGACAAGAAGAGCTGTATTTGACATCTTCACTTACCTTTCATCGCATCTAATCAAAATCACACTATCTGTACCAATACCCAAGGCTGCAGCTCCTTTCTTCACAGAAAAGTGGCTCTGAAAAATACATTTATTATTTATTAATTTGATTATTATTTATCTAATTTAATATAAACCATGACCCTCTTGCAAGCCCTTCAGCAGAAGTCCCAGACAGGCAATAATTCCATTCATAGCCTTTCTGGAAACTGATCACTTCAATTTGAGGCTTTGTGTCAGCTCACTACCGTCAACTGAGAAACAGCAATCGCTCTAATCTGAATTTACTCCTGGAACATTAAATACACAGTTGTGGTCGATGATGGACTCAAATTCTGTCCTTGATGCATAACTGCAGCTTCTAATGCCTGTATGGATTCAGCTATGAGTTTGATTTACTGATACAAAATATTCTTCCCTAGGGAACTCAGTTTGTGATGTCCAGAGTGATGTGTTATTATGTAACTTTATGCCAAACAATATACTGAGAGAAATTAAGATAATGAGCCCAATTGTGATCTCATGCCAGTGAAAGCTAGTAATAACTCCTACTAATAAACAGAGCTACTTCAGTTTAAAATCAGAACAGGTCTATTAGTAAGACTATTAGTTAATCTGTATGTACAGAATACAATGTGGCAGTTACATACCAGAGTGCAAGTCAACCTAATTTTCTCTCACTCACAGGACTTAACTCCTGAGCCAGTGTTGGTTTATAATTCTAATTTAAATGATAATGAAATAGTTTTACATCAAATTATACTCCCAAGAATCTGATTTTGTATTAACTCAAACCCAGCTGTTAACAATACTGTCCAAAATAATTTTAACTACAGAGTACTAAACTTTAAAAAATGGAAATTCTTCATGTATACTACAGTACCATTAGCTTAGGACATAATACTATAAAAAAGATCAGGAACATAAAAATCTAACAGGGCTTTTTAAGTGTCCACAATGTTAAAGAAGAAAGGAAGACCTAGTTTGCAGAAGACTACAAAGCAGAGAAGTAATCACTAATGCTTTGTCAAGGGAGTATTTGGCTTCAACAGTAATGCAAATGGCAGAGAGCTGAAGGGAAAGAGATTAACACAATGGTTACACACGTGTGCTCTGCTTAAAGGTCCTGAAGTCAGAGGGATTTCACTGCATACTAAAGGGCTCCATACATAATGAACACTTTGAGAATGAAAATAAATTCTAAGCCAACTCAATGAAAGAAGAAGAAGAGTAGAATCACAACATGCGCATTCAACTTAACAAGGAAAAACCTCTGTGTTTAAAAAATTGCTCAAGGAGTAATTTTGATTGAGTCTTGACTGCTATGGTTAAGGTTGCATAAGAGTTTCCACTCCAAATTCCTTTTTTCAGATTTCTCTTGAGCCAAGATTCACTGATGATGCATGGACAATTTGAAAATACTTTCTCAGGTAAATATTTTTCATACTACATTCATTTTTTAAATGCAGTGGGTTGGTACACGGGACATGGTTGCAGTTTAACCAACAATCTGTATTGAGCAGCCATTGAACATGTTGCCTAGATGTAAAATCAGCTTTTAAGGCCCTAGTACAGCAAACCACCCCAGTCCCTGAACTAAGCACATTCTGAAATGTAACATCCACAGTCTGGACTGACTTCTGCCTAAACTGATGACCGAGTGAAACGCATACTCATCACTTAGATCAGCTACAGGGGATTTAGGCTTGTGCTTAAGTGTTTTGCTGTGTTGGACTGGGTTCATTGCAGCTAGCCTAACCAAGTTTACGTCATCAAGCAGGCTTCCTCTGCATTTTGGGGGAAACAGGTGCCTCCAGGTGAGGATTTATCCAGCATAAGGGTGGTTGGTTTGGAGTGGGTGCTGAATGACAACAGGTGAAGAGGTTTCTACCCTTTCCCTATGGACCAAGTCCTGTGCTATCTGCTGTCTGTGAGAGTAAGAAGTGTACAGCATCTGCAGCCACCAGCACTCTCGACGCTACACGTTTGATTTTAACACTATGGCATTGTCCAGCATATTAAAACCACTGGTCAGTGATATGTTCACATTAGAGAGGGAGTTTGCCCTGTTGTTTTTCTAGTTGTGAGTCACAAGTTGCTAGGAAGTATTTAGCATTGAATATCACAGCTCAGCCATCACACTGGTATTTTTCATGGCACATTATTTATTTCATAAAATTGAATTTCTGAACAAACATATTTCCGTGAGCTTCATCACCTTCACTAAACGCAGTGGACTTTTTCCCAGTACAAATGCACTGGAGATGAAGGCTTGGATTGTGATCAATTCACAAACCTCTAAATGTTGAAGGCTCTTCCCAGCCTTGGGGCCACCCTGAGCCCTATGGGGCAGCAGCGCAACTTTGTGAGAGCAGGGAGGAGGAGAGGCCATGAGAAGGCTACTGGCAGGAGAAGGCTCATGAAAAATTCCCAATTGTAGGAAGGTATCTTTGAACTTTGCAGAAATAGAAACAGAGATAGAATATTGCCAGTATAATGACAGTTCATAGATGTGCTATATGAAGTGAGAATTGAATTTATACACTTTAAAAAATTTAATCTGTTTTTTATTCATATATTACACAAACTGATGTGCACATACTGGTTAGTGTAATACATAAATGCAGGCAGAGACTTAGGAGTGAAGAGTCACAGATATATTTCACTGGGTTTTGAGTCAATGACATTACATTAATTAATTTTTCTCCTTATTCCACACTAGTTAAAAAAGATTTACTATTGCCTTTTTTTTTCTATTAGAAAACAGAACTATTCAAAGTGCCTTAAAAAGAAAATACAGATTTGAATGGTTTACTATGAGGAAGAAAATTAAGCCCATGCGCTCAAAGGCATCCGCTGGAATATGGCCAAGCTCAGCTGCCTCTCTGAGAAGTCTCATGGCACTGCTAAAACAGCACAAGGGACAAAAAAAAGAATGTAGTGCTGATAGCTCAGTTGCCTGAAGGCTTTTTACAGACTAAAGGGAATTCAGTGGTCAGGAACCAAATTGGTTTAGGGATAAATTGGGAAGAAATACAGAAGTCTGTGCACAGAAGGGCAAATGCAATTACAATTTCTAAACAAACTTGGAATATGAAATTACTTTATCTGTGTATACAGTCAAAGATATATGACTGTTGTTATGTTTTCATGTCTTAGAATAACACCAGAGGAATTACTCCAATTGCTTGAAAGGCTCTGAAAGAGCCAGGATGAAGGTAAAATAGAAAAAATATAGTTGTAAGAGCAAAGAAAACTTTCCTAACCATAAACATTAAACTTTGGTTTAATATTCCTGTGACGATGCTGAAAATTTCGTTGCCTGTGTAATTATGATGGTAAACACAGAAAAATATAAAGGTCAAAGAGAAGAAAAGGTTTGCCAAAATAAACCTGATTAGGCAGAATTACTGAGAGATGATTCAACTGGGCTAACAAGGAAGGACATTAAATGTGACCCCTTTGAGGATACAGGGACTACAGACTTTTCAGCCGTGCAAGGAAGTGAGCTTGAACACCACCTTTCACAACAGAGCTGTGTAAGAGTCACACAGGTCTGAAGTCTTATAGTGGGAGAACCAGGGTAACCAAGGGCAGACAGGGGCATATGGCCTGACACCAGTCTTGAAGGAAAAACCAGGCTTGGAAAAGCTGGCAGGTCCAGAGTTTCAGCACTGTCCTGTGCCTGCCAGAGAGAGGAGGACATGCAGGTGGAAACAGGCTGTCACTTTGGTTTCCTGGCTTCCTCCCTCCCTCCCCTCATGCACTGCAAAAGGGTGCATGGAAGACTACAAATACGTCCCCAACAGAGAGGAGCCTAACTTCTTTCTGAAAAGAAATGTGGCTGAAATTCAGTGGTGAAGGAGAAGATATAGAATATTAGCCAATATTAGTGACAAAAGCATATTATTCAGCAGGAAAAAAAAATTGGTGATTCTCTGCCAGGGTAGTTTTCCCTTTGTCTAAAATTTCAAATACTCTTAGGTATAGGCTAGTTTGCCTGATAGCCGTTTTTTCGTAGTTAGCTGTGTAGGGTAAAAACAGAGTGTAAATGTATTACAGGTGCAAGAATGAATAGGCCTTTTGGAAAAAGGAGGAATTAGAATAATTAAAAATATTATGATGCTGAAAAGTTATCTGTTATCTTAAGTGAACAGTGCTTCAATAAACAGATGCTTCTGGTTTTATACCTTGCAAAATTACTTTCTCATCATCTGGCATGGTTGAAGCTGCCAGGAAGAACCATCCTAATGCCATGAGCCCCAAAGGGCACAGCTGGTTTTTCAGATTGCTGTTACTCCTTGTTTACATAAATTCTGAGTGGTATGAGCTTTGTGGAGGTAGCTTATCAGTAACAAGTTCCCAAATGCTGAGCAAGATGAGCCATCCCGCAGCTGAATCCCCTCTAAGGCCTGCAGGCTTGGTTGCTGGCAGGCTGGTGCCCAGAAGACCTGGACCCCCAGCCTCACCCCATCATCTATTCACCAGCAAAGGAGGTGAACACACTTTCCTCTTCACCTCTCCTGGGCTTTCAACAATGCGGAATCCCTGGATGTGCAGGCTGGGATACCTCTCTCTTAACTTTAATCATCTAAAAATGTGTGGCTGGTCCAAGCTCCCTCAAGAGTGGGGAAGAAAAGGTCCCTCCAGAAGGCACTGCATTTTGGAGGCTTTAGCACCCATTTTAGACTTAGATGAGTTGTCTTCTGCAGATCTTGCTCTTTTTTTATTGGCCATAAAAAGTGTATAGACTAACTCAGATTAAATGTTTACACTTTGGGTGATTAACATTAAGTGACATGAATTCTATCTTTATTATCTAATTTTAAGCTACAGCTTCTCCTTCCATTACTGACAAAAAGAGTATACTGTGTCTTATCCCAATTGTAAACACACTGTAGTGAGATATATATTTGCTATTGTTTCCTTTAGCTACTGTTATTCAGTTTTTAAAGTTATTTGTTAATATCAGGACAGAAATGAGGATAATAATGCTTTTGAACATACTAGTATTTACATCTTTGGCATTTTTTAAATATATAACTTCAAACTGCTTTTCTAATCCAGCAAGACTCACTTGTTTTTTTTCCAGTGTGGATAGTTTTGCAGCATTATGTGTGGTAAGAAATGTTGCACTGAGTTCAGGATGATCCTGTGGCAGTGTAAAAGCCATGAGATATTGACCAGATGAAGGATTAGACCCAAATGACGAATTTCCCCTTTGGGATAGACTGCCCTAGAGCACTACTTTTCTGGAAAATGGTTTTACTTTTATTTGAATGGTGCTACTTGAATTAAGCTGTTCCTCAAATAAGAACAAATTTTCACTGTTTACCCCTAGCTTCAAATACCATCAAAAATACTTTTCTAGTTATTATGCAATATGTAATGCAAAGAAAAAAATGTGTGGATCCTTCAGTTTGATTTTTAGTTTCCTTAGGTGGAAACAAAACTAATTCCTATTTACTCTGTATACTCGTAAGTATAACTTACAGCTTCGTAATCCATCTGCCAAATAGAAAACATGATCTCCAGGCTCCTCAGATCTTTCTCTGGAAGCCACACCACACACAACACCCCTTGGACTGCTTCTGGCAGGTGACAGTTCTGCAAACTGTCTCCTAAGTTGTCTGGCCAGAGGGCAACACTACGTACTATAGAAGTCATAGGATTAGAGATCAGATTTTTTTCCTTCTACAGAGAAACCAAACCAAAATCTTCCATAGCCTGTGTAAAATGGAGGTCTATTAAGCTGTATCTTTAGGGACAGAAGTCACTTTTTAATTTCCTGCTGCATCAGCACAAAGAAGCTCCATAAAAGCTTTCAGAAAACTGTTAAGGTAAAACCTTTGCCAAAGCCACTCTTCTCTCACAGACAATGGTGTAGTTTGACGCATTCCCTGCAACTAACTGGGCTTATCCACAAGGAGAAATCAGCATGCAAGAAGCTGAAGAGGTTATTTATTGCAAACTGCCTCCTGCGATCTAGTTGCTGTGCGGATACTCAGTGCACTATTCCCAGGAGGGTGCTCCCCTACCTCCACAGACAAGTCACCTCTCCCAGAGGATGAGGTCCCTCCAAGTGTGTCCAGCTCTCTACGACACTGATACCTGAACAGCCAACAGACCCTCCCTTCAGTTGGTAGATGCCAGAGCTGCACTCCTAGTGAAGTCTCCAGCAGTAGCTAGATGACAAGAGCAGTGCAGATGGGGAAATGCCAGAGGCAAGGAGAGCCTCTTCTGTATCCTCTTGGGTCTCCAACTGGGTGAAGAGACTCCTTATTGTCAGATGAGACTCAATTACCTGCCAGTTCTTACTCTGCATTTTCTTTTCCAAACCTATGATAGGAATTATGTTACTATTTCCCGAGCACCTGACAAGATGTTCCTATTTAGGAGATTCCTAGAGGAGTGAGAAAGGAAGAAAGCTGATGTGAACTACATGGGCACAGTCTTGCTAGGTTGGAGAACAGAGGAGACAAAAAAATTTCAATGTCTTTCCAATTATACCCAGCCTTTTTTTCATTCTCTGAAACGTGGACTGAGCCCATACAGCCCCTAATTAATCATCAAGTCCACAGAAATGCTACAAGTCTCTTTAAGCTATTTTCCTCCTATCAATTGAAAAGGTCAAAGACTGTTTTGTAACCTGAAGCCACGTAGTTCTCTACAGCTAAACTTTTCCCCTCTGCACCCTTTTCCTCCTCAGGGTAGGGTGACTGTCCTTTTTCCCATTAGGTGTAATCCTTGCACCATACTATTCCCAGCTACTGTTGGATACTGTGTAAAAGACAGTGCTGGTTGGACAGATCAAAATCACAACAGGTAATCGGTTAAAATGCAACAGGCCTTGCCTTATAGACAAATGGAACAACTAAAATATTCCAAGAAAGCAGCTCTCCCTTGCAGCCCCTTTTCCATGCTGAAAAAGGCGTCTGCTCCTCTGAACAATTAGAGTAGCCTAGAGCTGATATGCTGGGACACAGGAGGACACTTTCATTTTACATTTTTCATTGTGTTTGAAACGAAAGACTGAAATAGGTTTTTACAACTGGCATCCATCACTTTTTCCCCTCTGAGTCAAGGTCTCTTGCCTCATGTGCAGTCCAGAGCAGCTGCCCTGAAGGACATCACTGCTCCTGCCCCAGTGCAGATGAAGGAAGACTGATGATGCCCTAATGAATGTAGAGGACTGAATTAAATCCTGAGCGCAAGTGCATCTCAGTGAAACTAAACCTGTGCAAGACCGACCCAAGTAGTTGCAGTGTACTTCACCATCACTGGTGAAACAGAAACAAACAGAACTGGAGTGAGAGGCAAGTCACAGCTTGGGGAAGATCTGCTTACTGGGAACAAGCACAGTTGGAATAGTCACGTAACCTATTTTAGGCCCCGAATGCAGGCTGTGTATGTCAGGAGGCTCTTTATGGTCAGTGCACAGAAGTAGGTGAATCCCTCCCAAACGTAATTTAGAACATCTAAATTAAGGAATATTTAGGTTCCTAATTTGGACGCTCTGAGTTTCTCTCCAGAGGTGCTTCTCTTCACTGGTTGTGCAGAGAGTGAGGCTCCTAATTTAGGAACATGATGCACTCTTAAATTAGCAAGGCAATTACTTAAGAACTGCAAATTACTCCTCCCTTCCCTTTTTCCCCACTGGCAGCTGAACATATCATGGCATCAGACTGAGGCCAGATTCTGATTACAGTAGTATTGGTGGCAAATGTGACACGGCTTCATTCATTTATAGTAATGGAAGCTCTAGACTGGTAGTAATGAAAACAGAGTCCTGTCTGGGATGCTGGAATTCCTGGCTGAAAATTGCTGATATTGAAACCTTTGACCCTGACTGAAGAATTCAAGATGAAAATTCCCAAGTTTCTAAACACATACAGCACCTTTAAGCCATGTTTACTATCATGCCACGCTTGTAGAGCACGGGGAAACAATATGGATCAGTATGGATCTGCTGCTCCAGCTGGATCCCTACAAATCTACGGGCCCTGATGGGATTCATCTGAAAATCCTCAAAGAGCTAGTTGATATCATTGCAAAGCCTCCCCTGATGATTTTTGAGCGGTCTTGGGAATCTAGAGAGATCCTAGCTGACTGGGAGCTGGCAAAAGTTGTCCCAGTCTTCAAGAAGGGCAAGAAGGAGGACACTGGAAACTACAGGCCTGTCAGTCTGACTTCAGTGCCCATTAAAATCATGGAAAAGATTATTCTGGGAAGTACAGAAAAATGCCTGGAGGAGAACACAGTCATTGGTCACAGCCAACACAGCTTCATGAGGGGAAAGTCATGCTTATCAAACCCAATTTCTTTCTATGACACAGTAACCCACCTAGCTGATCAAGGGGAGCCAGAAGATACAACATTTTTGGACTGCAGCAAAGCTTATGATACTGTCTCTCCCAGGAGAGACTCTTCTGGACAAAATGTCCAGCACACAGCTAGATAACTGTGTTCTGTGATGGGTGAGCAACTGGCTCACAGGTTGGACACAAAGAGTTATAGTGAATGGGGTAACGTCAGGATGGTGTCCAATCTCTAGTGGGGTTCTGCAGGGCTCCACCCTCAGCCTAGTTCTCTTCAATGTCTTCATTAACGACTTGGATACAGAACTCAAAGGAATACTAAGTAAGTTTGCTGATGACACTAAATTGGGAGGAGCTGTTGACTCCCTTGAGGGCAGAGAGGCCCTTCAGGGAGACCTCAACAAATGAGAGAGGTGGACAAACACCAACCATATGAAGTTTAACAAGGACAAGTACTGGATTCTACATGTGAGATAGGGCACTCCTGGTTATGTAAACAGACTGGGGAAAGAGAGGCTGGAAAGCAGTGCCACAGAAAGGGACCTGGGGGTCCTGGTTGATGGCAAATTGAATATGAGTCAGCAGTGCCCTGGCAGCCAGGAGGGCCAACCATGTCCTGGGGGGCATCAGGCAAAGCATCACCAGCTGGGCGAGGGAGGGGATTGTCCTGCTCTGCTCTGCACTGGTGCAGCCTCACCTTGAATATTGTGTGCAGTTTTGGGTACTGCAATATAAAAAAGACATTAGGCTACCAGAGACTATCCAAAGGAAGTTAACAAAGATGGTAAAGGACCCTGACAGGAAGCCATACGAGGAGCAGCTGAGGTCACTCAGTCTGTTCAGCCCAGAGAAGAGGAGACTGAGGGGAGACCTCGTTGCAGCCTACATGAGGGACAGAAGTCCTCTACATGACTTCATTCCCTCATGAGGGGAAGAGGAGGGGCAGGTACTGATCTCTTCTCTGTGGTGACCAGTGACAGAACTTGAGGAAATGGCCTGAAGTTGAGTCAGGGGAGGTTTGGGTTGGATATCAGGAAAGGTTTTTCACCCAGAGGGTGGTTGGGCACTGGAACAAGCTCCCCAGGGAAGTGGTCACAGCACCAGGCCTGTCTGAGTTCGAGAAGGGTTTGGACAATGCTCTCAAGCATCTGATGTGATTCTTGGGGTGTCCTGTGCAAGACCAGGAGTTGGACTTGATGTTCCTGATGGGTCCCTTCTAACTCAGCATATTCCATGATTCTTTAATTCTATAGTCTGCTTGTTCCATGGCCATTTTCTTACAAGAGCACCCAACTGTGGCAGAGAGAAGCCACAAATAGGCCGAGGAGTCTAAAAGTGAGTAGAAGGTCAATATGATGTGATAAATGAGACAGATGACATCTGCATATCTTAGTATCTGTTCAGGTCCTTCATATCTTAAAAAGGATTGTACTTCCAGGCCTCTGGAATTCCTGTAACAGCTTTGGCTGTTGTGAGGGTTAAACCACGATCCCATATCCTCTGGGAAATTAAGTGTTAAAGGCTCCTGTGTTCACATAGTATGGTTTCTTCACTTCTCTGGAAGATGTGCCATTACATACTTCATAAAAAACTTGACAAAACCTGAAATTTCAAGATACTTCTAAAATGTAATGGATTTCAGACACTGTCCTATGGATCCTCTAGTATATTTGATTTTTAAATGTTTAATTTGCTAAGGGAACTGCTTCTTCCCTGGCATGAAAACACAATTATTAAAACGCGCTTCATTATTTTGAGACTGATCACAATTTGGGTCATTGTTTAACATTCCATCGCTATGAATACAATGAAATTCTCTAATGATTAATAGGATTTGTTACTTTAAATAATCATGCTGAACCTTATTTGCAAGACTTATTAGGCTTGTAACTTCCACATGAATAATGTATCTCTAGCAGGACAGCCAGCTTTGGAAAGTTGCTACTCATTTGCTGACTACCCTTCTCTTTAACTGCTATGGGGACAATTATTCTGCAATGCGGAGCCCACAGTCGTGTATCACATTTCATCCCATCCTATTGCTGAACTTTTCTGATCAATTTTTAGGATATCTTGCTCTTCACACTTGCATAGAATGAAACACGTTCTATGGTAAGTCAAAAAACTCAGCTACGAATGAGTTCTGGATGAGCCCACACAGCTGGAGAGAAATTTAGAAGAGGACTATGAAGTTTGAAAACAGCTCATAGTCCCTCTTGGGGATAACTTTTCCTCTTCCCCTTCCTCCCGCACCTGCATTTTCCACTTTAAGCTGCGAGGAGTTTTACATGGTCACAGAGCCAAAATATTCACCCCCACCCCAAAAGAGTCTTTTGTATGGTTGTTCAAAGAGCAAAGAACTCTGTGTTTCTCCCACTAGGACCACTCTGGTTTCTCGTGTGCCCACCTCCCCTCACCTCTGGCACTGCCAGATTGTGGTGATGCCTGTGAATGAACCCACGTGTGCTGAACTATTTGCCCACAGGCAGAAACCTGGAGCAAAGCCCAGCTGCCCACCAAATACCACACACACACAGCATCACCATAGTAATGTCTTCATGTATGTTATCACCCTCCCATTAAATACCAGCAGGAGTGGTTTCAGCTGGAAACATTTTGACTCAAAGGGATTTTCTGTTGCCCCAGAGTGACCTAATAATATGTATTCATGGCAGAAAGTCCTGAAGCTCGATACGGTTCTTGCCACTCTCATCAACATTTATATGGACACAAGTGAGAGCAAAAAAATGGCAGTGGCTTGTAGAGCCTGCTCTCCCTGGATTTCAGCCACAGATAAGTGCACACCCTCTATATATCAAAAAGCTGTCCCCTTCCCACTGTTTTAATCCCAGTGAAAGAATAACAGAAATGAAGACAGTTGGCTACAAATTCCTATTCATCTATTTTCTTCATCATAAATTCATACAAGCAGATGTAACAGATAGAAAAAAACAGAAACACATACATGTTCTGATGTGAAGGCAACCAGTCTGGGAATAGCTGCCATTCCTTTTTCTTTAACTTCTGGGAACATCTTGAAACGTGCAATCAACATAGCATACATGTTAGATATGGCACCACCTGGAGTCCACAGTAATATACTGTTACTTTTTCTATGCATTGTAATATCATTTCAGAAAAAATGACAAGTCTTGCTACAGTTTATCTAACTCTAATGCTAATATTTCTGCCTCATGGCAGAACCATGGATTCTTATACCTGATGCTCCTCATAGCTGGGCTGTGTAATAATAGGATCTACTACACCCAAACAACAAATTATACAAAAACTACTATGGCAAAAAGTGACTGGGGCTTCCATTTGTCCTCATTCTTGCTACCATCTCTCCTTTAGTTCCCAGTCTTCACTTTCCATACCCCATCAACACATAACCCCACTCTATTCCACCTCCCAGGCAGATGCCCCACAAGGCAACTTGCCCCAACAAGTGCAACCTAATCTGTGCTCTCCCCTCCCAAATCAGGGGGGTGTTTAATGCCCCAGCTTTGAACAAACCCACACAGTGCATCCCAACAGACACTATCTTCTGGATAACAGGAGTTGGGGGAAGGAAGAGAAAGGAAAAAGGGTCATTCTAACACTTATTTTTCATTTTATATGTCCTCAGATGGGAGCAAGGGGAAAAGGTCAAATGTCCCTAACATTTGCCTTAAAATCACTGGCATACACTGACTTCAAAATACCCATTTCGAGATGGGTATTTTACCCACTTCAAGACGGCATTCTGCAGTGGTCTGTTGCCATATTTCAATTGTCAGTGCATAAATTAAAAACAAGCAGTTAATTTTTCCTTTTTTGAGATTTTTACTAACTGTCTCTATGGGTCTACAGTGGAACAATGTTTTGTTTTACATTAATGCTGCATGAGCACTATGGGAATATAATGCAGTACCTGAGGCAGAGGCTGAGTAGTTTTACGTATGTATGCACACAAGCACACACACACAGAGACATGTATACATGAAATCCATCAGGTTTATCCTGTATATATATTTATATACAGAGATTGATTACATATTGATTTTTATGCATATATATTTATATAAAGCAAAGGTTTGAAATGAACAGGTCAAAATGCTGCTAAGATAGAGTTCAACTAATGCAACATTCATCTATCTAAAAATGGAGTAAAGAGCATAAGATGTATACTTCCAGAGGATGGTTCAGCTCATCCTCTGGAAGCTGTATTGCAGTAGGTGGGATGACTTGCTCTGCAGACACATCCACCCCTCTCCCTTGATATGTGGGAGCTGCTATAACTAGCCCATGGTAGACACCCAATGCTTGGACAGCCAAAGCAAGAAATGCTAAAATCCACCCTTCAAGCAGATGAGGGAAGCACTGCCGGGTATCTGTGCTGGCAAATTTAACATTGTTTTGACTTTTGTAAGATTTGTTTTTATCTTACTGGAGATACATACACTGTTCCACAGCCCACAGAAACTGTGACCTTCATTTCTAATCAGTATCCTAGCTCTGTTCTTGCAGTGAAGCTGCCCCTCTGGGCTTTCCCTGACCTCACTGGCCCTCCTGTGAATCCAAGGGTAAATGCCACCAAAAGATGGCATCGCTCGCAGAAGGGTCAGTAGAAATCGGGGGGTTTCCTCCCTTTTCAACTATCTTGAGAGATATGAACATATTTCTACCCTTCTTTTCAGAAATGACAAAACAAGAAATGGAGAGATTAGGAGGAAGTGCTCAGGTATCTGTCTCTAAAAAATGCAGATGTCATGTTGATGACTTACGTGACTGAACTAATGTGTCCAAGTCGAAGTAATTTGGCCTATCTTATCAAAAGATATTGGCTCAGTGTCAAAAGAATCAAGACTGAAATGTTAAATTTCTTCACTACCAGGTTTTCCTATTATTATTACCTCGTTGTTTAACCTTAAGCTTATTAATAAGCCTGCATTCTGGCTTTAATTTTGGAGCTGTGTTTACATCCAGAGTTAAGTGCAGGCAACAAAACACACCTGCAGAATTTGAAGAAAATAATCAGGCCTTTATGCTTTGCATGTGTTGATACTGTTTATTTCATTCCAGAGAATGCAGAGAGCAAGAACCTTTTCTTTGCAACAGTAAGGTCTTCAGCTGAAGCCATGACAGCTTGAAGCGAGAAGACAGCATAGAGATGATTTCGATTATTGCCTGAAAAAGCAGAACCTGCACACTGAGTATTGCTGCCTTAAGAGAGTGAATTAGAAAGATGCATTTTGCACAAAACAGAAATTGCAGAGGAAGAAAGGATGAGAGGGGTCAGCCCTGCAAACGGCCAGTGCAGGTACACACCTGCAGAGAGCTCGTCCCTACGCCGGTGTCAGCACAAGGAAGTGAGCTCTAGCACCTGACACACCAGCAACACCGTGGCCCCAGGTCAGGCAGGGATCTGTCGCAGTCCCAGCAGGGCCAGCAGTTCCTCATGAGGCCCTGGACACCTTTCCTGACTCACACTATCTCTAGCTGAGTTTGCCAGATGCGGGCAAATCTGGGACATGCACTGAGCCTTTCACCTCTGCTGCCATGCCCAGCCTGTGCCCATGAGGGCTGGCTGGGCAGTGCTGCTATTGCTCTTCTCTCCTCTCTCAGGTCCCTGACCAGCCCTGTGGGGTTATTGCATCCCAAGCCTGCAAGGTAAGGAACTAAAACCAGCTGTATCAAGTCAGGTTACAGACTGTTCAGTAACCAACCACTGTTCAGTTTCCAAAAGCTTTAACTTAGGTCCTGGGCTCGTGACACACGTTTAGATGCCTGATGTGATGGAGGCCGAGGTTTTTGGGGGGACCTCTAAGCACTACAGTAATAGCTGCCAAAGCTTTTACTCTTAGAGCTCTTTAAACAAGAACTCATCAAAAAGCAATGTAAATTCTTCTCATCTGTGGAAAGAGCAAGAACAAAAATCCCACACCGCTTCCCACAGGTGCACTCAGATGTGAGAAGCTGAAGATGAGCCTTGCCTGACCGTGATGGCCTCGGAGAGCTGAATGTCCTATGCTGTTATCAGTGAGGCCTTTCCTTTGCTCAGTAGTGCGCTCTTTCCCTCTTCATTAGGTCAATGGACTTTCTTTTCAGAAAGGCTGCTGCAACAGCTATCAGTCTTCTCTTTTGACAAGCCGTTATGCCCAATGTAAATTCTTTCAATAATTTGCAATTTTGTGAGGCAGATAGGCCAAAATTTTTTGCAATGAAATTCCAGAGTAAGGGAGGAGGTGATGAAGAGTATAAATCAAAAGATTAAGTGGAATGATTAGAAAAATAAAAAAGTCTTAACAATGTAGTGTTTGTCTGAGTCAATGATTACTCGACATTAATTTTTTTGCCTTATTGACTTGCCCTGAAAGAACCAGGTTTCTAAGCCTTTAAGCGCTCAGATTAACAAGCCACCCAAATACCCCAGTGAGCAAAACAGGCCAGTTTTACATGGAAAGCTAACAGCATACTCTACTGTTGGCAGGGTCCTACTGACTCCACTAAAATTACTGGAACGGATGCTACCTCTTTCCCTGTTTCCTTCAATTTCCCCTGTGATGATGGAGAGCTTTGTTGTGTTTCTTCCCTCCATTATTAATACAATGGTCTTTCTATTTCATGTTATCCATAAGAAGTGGGGGCAAAGCGAAACTGCAAGGCAAATGTCTCTTCTGATTATGTTTCCCATGTGCCATTACAGCTGCTCATCATGCAGTGCAATTTGTTCAAACAGACCCTCATAATCACATCTCTGAAATTCATAAACATGCAATACTTTATCTCAAAGAGGCCACTGGTGGTTACTAGCAAGTGTCCTCTCAAACATGCATATTTAATTATATTTACTCTTTAGCTATAGGGGATGTCATATACCGTAGTCTGAAAAATAAAGAAAGCTTGAAATGTTATGTACCAGGTGAAAATATCCCATCGCCACAGCCCCCTGGCCAGCCAACCATCTCTCTCATTTTCCTTAGTGTGACATATTCCAAAAGTACAAACACTGGAGCAATTTCATAGGTGAACCTGAAATGTAGTAATGTCCATATTTAATGCTTTCATCTACAACACTAATACATCTTTTTGCAATATTACATTACATTGTAGCCACAATATACTCTATTTGGCACTGGGTAGAGTTCTGTTTGACAATACTTTCCACTATCTTCCTTCGGATTGGACATCAAATGTCTAGAAGGAGAACGCAGAGAGTGCTTGAGAATCCATTTCCACCCGCTTCAGTGAAAAAAATCTTGCCCACCTCTTCCAGGCTCAAGGCTTTGCCCTAAATTCAAGAGACGCTGGGCAGAGCCAGCCCTTCGCCTTGCATAAACCTGTGTGCACATCTAAAGCACACATGTCCTCAGTCCTATTCATAATGACAACGCAGTGCATGAAGCTAACCAAGTACACAAAAATGCTTCCTAGTCCCAAAGTGAAAACTCCACACTTTAAATTCTGCATCTCTTTCTTACAGAAAGCTCTACATGCTCTGAGTATGGATTGTACACAACCCCTCTACATGAATGCAACTGTTCACTTAGCACACCTTTCATTTTACATATTTATGCATGCAAAATGCTAATCTATGTATATCTTTTGCGTATTTTTTGGGGTAGCAAAACCAACATCGTATTAGCATGATGAAATTTTATAGAAGACAGCCTACAAGACAAAGTTGAAAGTCTTTGTGTAAATAACTGTAGTAACCATTTAAAAAGCAGATTAAGTTTTCCCCAGCGGTCTTATAATAAAATTATGCTTTCATTTAGATACAGCAACTAATATTTTAGAGTTTAACCACAAAATTATATTAAATATGATGAAAAAAAATCCGCTACTTACATGTTAGTATTTGCTGCTGATGTCAGCCAGTCTGCTGCCAATCCAACCATGTCCAATCCAGTTGAAAGTTGATTAAAATATCTAGGGTGCCCTGCACAAGATGGAAAATGTTATCAAAAGGCTGATGACTCTGAATGAAACTATTCAGTGCTGAGCATTGTATTTACCTCCGGATTTCTATAGAAAAGGAAGCACTTTCAAGGTATGAAACAAAGCAAACAGCAGTAAATACATTTCTTGGAAAAGGCAGGATGATTTCTCTTCTTTCTCATTCCAAACTCAGTAATTACACTGAACACAGAATAATGAATTCCAACATTCCCTATTATCCTTTCAATATGCCTTGAAAATTAGCACATTGCTGCCTCACAAAAATAGCTGTTTGCTCCCGTTAGTGTGTCACATGTTGTCACTGGATATGGTTTTGCCTGACTAGGTTTGAAAGGCACGCACGAGACACCATCTGAAGAGCTTGCCAGTACATATAACATCAGTGATGAATGGCTAATGATTGTAATAGACAGGGCGAAATGAGAAAATGGAGTATTTTGGTGACTGCTTTGCACATGACTCAATGGCTGATGATTGTACGAAGATGGCAGGGAAGGTGGTGGTCCTTGTCATTTTTTCCCTGTCAGAGTGCAATTACAAATAGCCTGGCTACCTGCAACTGTGATTTTAAACAAACCCCATGAAAACCAGCACTGCTGCCCCAGTAGACTGATGCACAAGAATATATTCAATGAGCTGATAGTCCACATACCTGGTTAATCTAATTGGCTCCTGATTTTTTTTCTAAAATCCTGCTAGAGATTTTTCTTAAAAATGTGTCCAGAGCCATTAAACCCAGAAACCATTAAAACTCCATTTTTACTGGTCACTTCCCGCAAGCCCCTGATAAGTGGCATAATTACTGGTACAAATTATAGATGGTTCACAATTACTTAAATGCCATCTGACTCAAAGGAAGGCAGCCTCTGCTTGGAAAACACCTGTCCTGACCCTTAGATGACGAACTGTTATTGCCATCAGAGAAAACAAAAGATAGAGCAAGATGATTGAGGAAATGCAGACCTAGCACTGAGAGAAAACTTATCTTCGGTCTCCTGTGGCCCCTTATCAGGCACGGACACATGGCTGGCAGAACAGCACAGGGGATTGCTCCCCAGCTCCCACCCTGCAGCACACAAAGGCAGAGTAATCAGGCTGAGCTGAGTGGGCAGACCACAGCTGAGGACATGGGGCAGGGGACACGCACACATGCAAATTCCACTGTGCCCTTAACCTGAGACCAGCCCTTTGCCACAGCCATTCAAGCCTGATCATGTTTTGCACTGAGCTCTCCCCACCAGAGATAGGAACTACCACCTTCCCCTGGTCTGTGCTGCCAACGACAGGCAGCCAAAGTCCCTGAGGCACCGAGGAATGATGCTGAGATCCAGCAGAATGCACAGGATCTGGCCCTTGCTCTTAAGTGGGGTCGGTGGACCTAAGGCACCCATGCACCCCACCAATGCCACCACAGCCTTGGCGATCCTGTGACAGGGGCTTTGCCCGCAGAGAACCACATCTCCCCTGATGATGGGATTTTTGGAGATTTCTGTATTTATAACTCAAGTTCAGTGTCACAGCTGGCTCCAAGCTGGTTCCCAAATTTCACCAGGAAGCAACAAAAAATTAGGAGCTAAAAGCCTTTAGTGGATCTGGGCTACAGGAAGGCTCAAAAAGGCTACAAAAACTCCTGCTTTGGAAATAAATCCACACTGAAAAGCTGGGGAATAGCAGAATTCGTATCTGCATCTGCAGTGTCTCAGTGGCTCTCTGTCAGCCCCATACCCACCCCCAGGCGACAGCCCTGTTGTCACTGCCTGTTTCTTCAAGCGAACCTCACAGCAACCCACCTGCTTTGGGAACTGCCGTAGGAACAGGGCCGGCTGCACGCGGAGGCTGGGCAGCGGTGCCCTGGAGCGACCGAGGTGGGGGGAACAGCACTGTGTTGAGAGACGTCAGTACAGAGAGAGTAGGAGCTGCTGCTGCTGCTGGGTGAGCCCCCAGCACCCACCCTCGTACACAGCTCTCTCTGCTCGACGATGCCCTTCCCTTCTGCAGCATGACTGTAATACATAAGGGCACAGAATGTACTGCCCCAACTGCCCCCAGCCCCAGCTGCAGTGGTTTGTCTGTTCGTGTGACACCCATATACATGAGTGAGCTCTCTTCCCTTGGCTAGATGGGCATGGAAAATTGTGGCTTTGCTTAAAATACAGGCTCCACTGGCAAAGTAAGAAGATTTTGTGAGAGATGCTCAAAAATCACTACCCGGGTGCTGTCTGCCTGAAATGCACATCTTTTGTTGCGGTTGTCACTGAACAAAGAAGTGACTGGGAAAGAGACCAACAGGGTGCGAGGGAGAGAGGTGAAAGTAGGAGATTATTGCTTGCTGTTTGGTTTAGCAGTACACAATGTGTTCACAGATATCCCTGAGTAAATCGGGACATGATTGCCAAGAACCAGGGCCAAGGCACAGGGACACCGCAGGGCCGGTCTTTCCCTACTGAGGGCGTGCCTTTGCCCTGCGCACCCTCTCAAACATACTCCTGCCTCCACTTGGTCTGAGGCATGAGTATGCCCAGCATGAACACACAGGAAAGATGAGAAGGGCCAGGCATGGCTAGACAGCACGGATAAAGGCACGGCCGACAGCACTGAGCCTGGCCTTGCTCACAGCCTCACTGCATGCATGGCCAGCATCAGGGCCTACCAGGGAGCAAAGCTGGGCCAGCACCAGTTTCTTGCACCCTTCCTGGTGTTTCCAAGCTATTTTTAAAGACTTGTATTTCAATTACTCCGTTCAATTTCAATTGCACTGCACAGTAACTGAATTCTGCATCCATCTTTCCTTGCTTTTGCAGTCACTTCCGTATTCTCTCAGCAAGAATTCTGTCTCTGCTAGTAAAGGGGAAGAAAGTGTGGTTCCCCTGAGCACCCCAGCAAACAGTGGCATGCAGACAACACCTGGAGCAATCGACACCTGCCCCTTAGATGAAAAATCAGCCATCTGGCTCCTCGAATCCCTGGACCTGGGGATCCAGCTGTGAGGCTAATCTAAGCAATACAATTTATTTTTCAATCAGCATCCTGGGCCCCTGAAGCCAAACACAGCCCAGGAGAGGCCGTGTCTGAAGGGCTCCTGCGACAGGAGTGGAGACAGACCCCATTGCCGAAAACCTCACCACACTGTCCTTCCTCTGAGGGTTATTCCAGTGTTTTACTCTGAAGCACATGCCAAAGGGCTCCAGGTGTAAATCCCCTGCATTTTGTGAGGCCGGGGCTGGGGCTGTCACCCCAGGATGCTGATGAGCAGCAGCAGCCAAATGAGGTGGCTCTGCACCCCCTGGCTGAACCCCATTACGCCGCTGCATTTCCTACAACTCCCCCAGCATCCATTCTCAGACCTCAAAAGCATTATTTTCATTAAAAAAAAAATTAAAATGCCAAGAAGGGAAAGCCTCAGATATTTAGGGTGAGGAAGAGAAATGGTAACATTGTTTTAAAGGGTATTTTTTGGATGCACAAAATTAAATAGGTCTATTACATGAAAAAAGGCTCTAACAAAAAAACAATTAACGAAAATCACCTAAGAAACCCTATTTTTTTCATTTCCCAGAATCACAGATCCCATGTTTTACACCATTCTGTGCAAACATGTTTCCTATGACCTACTCAGGCACATAACATGGATCACTGGACTGATCGACTTTGTTCCCGGGGACATCATTTATCTGTTTATTCCAACATTTTACAGGCATTTTGACAGCACCCAACCCATGCATCAAAAACATGCGGCTGGTCATTTGCACCTCTAAACGAGGATTACACAGATCCCTCATAATCTTTACCTGTTCTGTTCTCAAAAGGTGACAAAACCTGTTTGTTGTCTTCCCCTCAACCTCTAGTCTCAAATCAGCCTTTTGTCTCTTTCAGTAACTGCTACAAATTTATTTTTAAGCTATTTCCCAGTAATTCAAATTCCCACTACGAGCTCCCCGGACTCCACATTATTTCCCAATGACAGCCGTAATTGCGGCTCCGCTGCTTTCTGCCCTCTCCGCCGGCGTTTATTTAAGGTGGCCCCTAAGCAGAGCCGGGCGCTTGCCCCTGCCTGGGGTCGCCCCACCACGTGCCTCCCCGCCACGAAGCCCGAAGGGGGGACACGACTAACGCGGGGTCCCAGGCAGGCAGAAGTCAACCTGTCCCTGCTCTCCCCAGTGGAAAACAACAACAAATGGCTATTAAAACAATTCCGGCTTTGGTTTTATTGCTTGAGCCTAAAGTTGGGACAAACCCCTCAATATTCCTGTGCATGGTTCTGTTAAATTCTCCTATTTTTATGTCCTGCAGATAAAGGGAGACACAGCAAATGGCTGCTCAGAGCTCCCATTTATTGCGATTTTGGCTGTTAAATGGGCTGGTCCCTCCTGCCTCCCATGCAGGGACGACCCCTCTCCGCCCTACTCCCGGCTGCGCCGAGCTCTGCGGCCGCCGCACCTCCCGTCTGGAGGGAACGAGGGGCGACTCCCGGGGCATCACACGTGAAATGGATGAGAAGGAACAGCGGAAAACGGCGAGGGTGGTGCAAAGGCCGCTCCGTGGCACACTCGGCAACTCCGACGCACAGACACATTAATCTTAAATCGGAAAGGGTGTGCGAGGCTGCACTGACAGCTACCGAGATGAGGCTGCTGGAGTGTTTTATCATTTTGGAAAACGATTTTTGTCGCCGCCAGAAATTGCCTGGAACTGACAAAATACAGTTGCTGCTTCAATCTTTAACATTTCAAGCTAAAATAAAATGGCGCCTTTAATCAATGGATGAGACCATACAGGGTAGAAAATGAGCATGGCTATTACCTGTTTTAATTGCATATTTCAGTGTTGTTCTGCAGTTCAATAAAATTTCTTCCAAGGTCTGTGGCTGGTCTGCCAGTTCCCAGTTATATTCCTGGAGCAGCTCATTTGGGTAATGAAAATCAATAACTTTTGTCGATCTATCAAAACTTTTCACCACATACTGAAGTAAAATGTCCACAACGTCTTGTAGGAAAGACATAGTTGTTATTTCTCCGTTGCATGTCGGCAGAAGATCTGGGAATGGAGAAATTTAAGAGTTAACTTCGTTTTACAACCACATACACAGATTTTGGACAAAGGCTTCTCCCATTTATGTTTAGAAAATCTTTTCACTGTGTTGAATACAAATAGTTTTTGTTTTCATTTAAAGAACAAATTGCTAAGGCTGTATTTTAAGGAATGTTCTGAGAGATAACACTTAGGATTTAATATTCTATTTAAAATAGCAAATTTTGGCCACAGTGTATTTCGGACCAATTTTTAAGACAATGAGAGAGAGCAGGTAAACAAGAGAAAACGGAAAACAAATCTCAGGAAAAATAAAGATTGAACAACAAACGCTACAAGAGGCACCCTAAAACCTGCCGTTTGCCTTGCAATAAAATACCTTCGTGGCGACTCTCCTATGTAAGTAACTTGTTGATAATTTAATGCCTTTTTCTGAGGCAATGCTGCACAGTCTCTCGGTGTACACAAAGCTTTTGTTTAAGCGCGATGGCTCACTCAGAGCCGGACTGTAGTGGAAGCCCCTAATTTGGGGTGCCCCGAGGGCGGTCAGGCAAGCAGCAGCACCAGCAGCTCTCCCCGGCGGGGCCAGGCGAGCAGAGCGTGTCCCGGGCTGCCGAGCAAACGAGTTCCTGGCTAGCGCACGTCTGCGGGGAGCTGGAATCTACTCAGTAGCGGAGACGCTACCTCCAAGGTCAGAAAAGATGAAGTACAAAAATACCTCGAATTGAAACAAATGAGAGAGCGCTCTTTCTCCCTCCTCCCCTCAAATCTTAATTACATCGCAGGGTCTTCAAAGGGAAGGTCGCTACTGTCAGTTCTCCTTAGAGAAAGCTGCAGGTTCCAGCACGCGGGATTTTACTGCTTCGGGGTTTTTTTTCGGGATTTTTTTTTATTTGGCTGTTTTTTGGCAGATCTGCGAAACGCCCGGCGCCGGAGGGGGCCGAGGCTGAGGGCGCGGAGCTGCGCCGCGCACCGCCAGGCACCGCCGGGCTCCCCCGCCTCCGCGCAACGCGCGCGGAGACGATTTCCTGACCGAATTCCCGTTTTTTTTCGTTAGTTTTAGAGAAACAGCGTGGCCCGGGAGCGCCGTTACCTGTTGAGTGCAGAAAGGCGTAATTCACCTCCGCTTTTTGGCAGGCGCAGGGTTTTTTGTCGCAGGTACAGGCCGGCCGCGGCTCCGCTACCCCGGGGGATGCTGCCCTGGCGCCGGTTTCCACGGGCTTCTCGGCATCTCCGTAGAGCAGGGCTTGACAGCGACACGGACACATGGCCTCAGCACCGCGGCATCAACCCCGTCCCCTCGCCCCCCGCCCCGGGGCAGGTCCCGCGGCGCTCCCAGGGAGCTGCCGTCGCCTCCCTGCCCTTACCGCAGAGTTTGTTTCCGATCCCTCCCGTGAACTTCTGGGCAACCTGACACCAGGCTCTGGCTGCAAGAGAAAATGGAGCGGAGGGTCCGTGGGGGCGGGCGCGGACGGGGGCATCTGGTCCGACACCGGGCATCGCTCCCCAGAAACCCCCTGCCCCGCCGAGCTCAGCCGCGCTGGCCCGGGCTGTGGAGCCGCCGTCGGTCCCCGCCGCCCGCACCGCTTCGTCCCGCCGCTCGAGCTGCCACAAAGGGGGCTCCGCCGACCGGGCAGCGCTGTCACGGCGGAACCGCCGGGCCGGTCCCGCCCGGCCGCCCGACGTCCTACCTGTGCCGGGGCTCTCGGCGGCCGCGGAGCCCTCCTCGGTCCCGAAGGGCCAGAAGCCGGAGCCGGGGCTTGCCATGGCGGAGGCGAACCGGCGGGACGGGCGAGTTGCGGCGAGAGCTGCAGCCCAGGCGGCCTGAGCGAGTGTGCGTGAGTGTGAGTGTGCGGGTGTGTAAGTGCGCGCGGCTGCGCCAGGCGGCGGCAGCGAAGGGGCGGGAGCGCCCCGGGCACGCGTGGGTGGGAGCGTCTCCCGTGGGCGCCCCTGGGGCGCGCTCCGCCGAGATGCCGCGGCCGCGCCCCGCAGGCACCGCTGCCCGGGACGGGGCGGGCGGCACCGCGGGGGCCGGGGGAGGTGCCCGCCAAGGCGGGCGGCGGCGGAGGCGGCTGCTGTCAGGGGAGTCCGCGCCCCGCACCGGAGGATCGAGGGGCGGCGGTGGGGGCGTGATAGCGCTGGGGGCAGACCCGAGCTGCAGGGTCACCCTGTGCTGGCACTGCAGCTGCCTCGGGGGGATAAGGCGAGCGAGGTGGCCTGTGTTGTCTTCACCCCACCGACGGCCCCACGACCTCTGTGGCGGCGGCCCGACGGGGTGGGACCAGGGGACCGAACTCTCCGGCGCCGCCGAGTGCTGAGCGGAACGGAAGGATAGTTTCACACGTCCTAGCGCGGGAGGCCGCGGTGGTCCAGCCTTGTGCCCCGAGGGGGAGGGCTGGGTCTACGGGGAAGCGTCCTCAGTCCTGTGAGGTGCAAAGTGACGGGAAATACACACCCCCCACACACACACACCCCGCCCCTCACCCTGCACCGGGGCACCCCTGCACGTCCAGCAGGGTACTCCGGAGCAGCGGCGAGGCCGGGACAGCCCCTGCCGCCGGCGCCGAGCAGCGAGGCAGTCCCGGGGCGGGGAAACGACAACCCTCCGGAGTCCACGCCGCCCCATCGGGCCGCTGCGGAGAAGGCGCTGGTGGATGGCGCGGGGATGGGCAGCTCCCGCTGCCCGCTCTGCTCCCGGGCTGGCAGAGGGGTCCTGGCTCCTACGGAGGTGCAGGAGGATTCTTGCCCGACGCCGCGGCTGCCTGGGGGCGGCCTTTGGCTCCCACATCTGCCCCCGCGTTCCCGGGCCACTCCCGGGGTATCCTCGCAACCTCCCGGGATGGAGACCCTGGTGGAGCCTCCCTTCTCGCTCCAGTCCCGTGGAGGCTGCAGGTCTCGGAGGCGAAACTAGAAGAGCAGGAAAACAACCGTAGCCTTTCCTTTCACGACGTCGTTTCTGAAGCCAGCCAGACCTCCCTCTCCACCCAGCCGGCTCTCCGCGGGAGCCCTTCCCTACTACCGCGGCTGCCTCTCCTCCGGCACAGGACGGATTTCAAGCCCTAACCTTGGAGGGAGGCAGGCGGGAACACGCCAGGCCAGGATCTGGCTCTGCCAGAGAGCCCTGGTCATGCAGGGCCCCCACGCTCCTCGCAGCCAGGCCCTGGGGCTCCCGCGCTGTGTTCTGCGAGGGTCTCTCTCCACTTTCTGCAGGCACCCACATGGTTACAAGGACTGTCCCCCCGTGAGACCTCACAGAAATGTCTTGGTTTTTCAAAACACTGCCATGGTGGGAAACTAAACGAAAACCAGTCTAGGCACCTCTTTGTGTGAAATTACAGGTCTGTTTCACTTGCTGCATCACATTGCCTTTTACATAGACAATAACTCAGCTTTCCACGGCCAGAGGCTGCTGTGAGCCCTTCCCTGCCTTGCTTGTGCCCCACTCCACAGTATTTTATCAGTTCTGGGTGTAATTCAGACACAGCCAACTGTATCACTGCTTTGTGTATTTTTATTTACTTTACTGTTTTAATAATACATGAGAAAGCAACTTTAAACAGATTTCAAAATTTAACAATTTATAGCAAAATTTTACATTGCAGCAAATTTTAATCCGGTGCACAGCCTTATAACTATTTGTAGATCAGGAAGCAATAGTTACCTGTCTCTGGGAAAAGAGCCAAATGTGTGTCCGTTCAGACAAAACCCAGCCCCTGTGGCTGGCTGCTGCCAATTGTCATGTTTAGGAGAGCTAAGGAAAGGAGCAGGATCAGGCCTTTATGCTGGCATCATGAAATTTGCCTTCTCTTGCTTTGCAGCTGGGAACATGCAATTATGAATCCTGAAAGGAAGCGCTGCAATTATCTGTGTGGTTTCTGTGAAAGAAGGTCTTCTGAATAGAGAATCAGGGGGAATTTGAACACCGTGGCTATTGCTTTTATTTCCACTAAATTTCTAGTGGAACTGATTAAGAATGATCATTACATTTTGGCAGCAATCAACCAGAGAGTGTAATTCTATTCCTTTCTTGGCACCCCAGAGATTAAGATTCCTAAAAATCTAATGCAAATGAGAACAAAGCAAACACGATTTAAAAGTTCATCACTTAGTCACAAAGCTGAGGCAGAGGAGAGGGCTGAATATACTTCCAATAAATGGACATCTCCAACATAAAGATTATACACACTATATTGACCTTTAAAACTGGCTACTAGTTTTACAGCAAAGTCAATAATGAAATAAACTGCCATAGCATCCTATCCAATTAATCATTTGTGTTCATTTTTTTTTTAGAGGGACACTTGCCACAAACAAGTAATCCCAAAATTTAGGCATTGTAAACTAAAATGAGCAGAAATTCCCCTATGGTGCTCTTGTAATTTTTTTTTCATGTAAAACAATTTATTAGAAACAATAACTAAGGTTCTCTGAAGGTGCTTACAGGAATTTTAAAGCTTATCTAGGGAACTATGAAGTAAATGATTATTTTAATTGGATGAGTGATGAAATGAAAAAAAGAAAAATGCACTGACAAAAGTAAACTAGATTTAAGATACTTAATGTCTAATAATTTTAGGATGTAGCAAAAGCTGATTTTTATATTAGGGTTTTTTTAAGAATATGATATGTGACTGACAGTGTCCCTTTGCAATGGTGTTGGGCTGTAAACCACAGTAATTCAAATTCACATGAACACACACACTGTAAACTTGAAACATTGAAGATTTAAAAAAAAAAAAAAGGAAGCACATGGTATAAAATGATAAAAAAAATTATGCTAATAAAAGCCAAATGGCAGCAGGAACAGCAGCAGCAGCTAGAACTGCTGGATAAGGCGCCGGCGCTGTGAGGTCTTCCGCAGCAGTCGTCTGTAGTCATAGGGATTATCTTCAGCTTTGCTCTCTTCCAGGGGTCTTTCTGCAATCCTCGACCTAGGGATTAAGCACAGAAGTGTTTTAGAAATTAAAGTCAAAACATTTACATTGGCAAACACTCCTAATCGACTGCTTAACCTCCAGCCTCGTGGGAGAAAAATAAAAGGAGAAAGAAAGAAATCAACTGACTTTGCTAGGCCTCTTCCTGTGCTGCACAGAGCAGGCACCTAGGAACAAACACATTATACGCTAAAAGCGGATGAACATTGAAGAACAACATGTTCTTCTAGGAAGGGGACATAATAAAAGGGCATAAAAACATTGAGAACATGGGGATCCTTTGCAGTAGCGTTTGCCTGATGGTTACTAAACCGGATTTTTGGTTGGCATAAATTTGTTTGCTCTGTTCTTAACCTGCCAGTGGAGCTCAGTGTAAGTGTCCATCTATTTTTTTTTTTTCACATGGCAAGACGCATTTTGGAAGTCCCCTCTGACAGGCTGGAATGGTGACCTGGCACCAGCTGTTACAGTGGAGCAAGATTAAAAATAAAACTCAGTTATTTAAAAAATGAAATAATTACAAAAAATTGTAGTGTTCTACACTAAAGATGTATCCCATCACTGGTCCTATACCAGTGCCAAAGATAAACTGCCAAATAAAACTTCACTTCTGTAGATTGAAATGGCTGTAGTTTTTAGATCCAGATGACCCCATTCCAGAGATACTGAAGTCTAGAAATGTTTATTAATTGCATTCTTATGCCCTCTGAGACAACAGTTTAAATTTAAGTTACACAGGTTTTGTTTCACTATGGCTAAGTAGGATGCAATCAGAGCAGCACACAGTAAAAGGTAAATTCCTTTTAGTAAGCTCAGTAAAAAAACTCATTCACCTAAACTAGACCTCAGGGTGACAGATTTGGTGTAATTAACCACCTTAGAAATGCAACATGTTCCAAGGAATGTAAACTATATGGTAATTCCCTGATGTTATTATTTTTAATTCCATGCCTTCACAACACCTTCCTAAAATTAATTTAGATCCTACCTAAAAAAAGGCCAGAAATAAAATATGTAAGGGGCACAAAACGAACATTATACATTCTAAATGTTCTACAAACATTTTCTCTATTATATAGATACATTTTCAAATCAGCGATCATTCCATGCTTAGTGTTTCCCTTAAGCCTTTGATCTAGATAATTTTCCAAGTTTTTCTTAACTTTATAAAGACACAAGAATATACAAATATATTAAGATATATAAATACGTGTTTGCATAGGTAATGTGTGTCGGTGCATTGGCAAGAGTGAGAATTTCCTTCCACTCAGCAGTGGTCACCCTCTATGAAGTCTACATGGGAAGAGAGGAGGTTGAGTGAACCCTCCCTTTAGGGTTTTTCTGCTGACTGTCCACCTTGATGAGGTGCACCACAGGCTATAGACACACATGCTGCTTACAGGAGAGCAGGAAAAGGAGGCAGTCACGCTGGAGTCTTACCTGCAGAAAATGTGCAGAATGTTTGGAGCACGACCACCCTATTTAAAACCTAACCGATCAGAGATAAATTTTTTAGGTTCTGCTTCAGTTGAATTTGATTTTACATCAGAGATTTACAGCATAATGTCTGTCCATCTCATCTGGCCCTTGGGACATCAAAAACTAGCAGGTAGGCTGAACACCAAACACACTGGCATTTATCTCTCCTGTATGAAGATGGGAAATTTTCAGCTATACACTTTACAAGTTAATTTGGCAAGATTCCATCACTAAAAGAATAGATTTATGTCTAATTTAAAGTGTATCTTTTTTTCTTTTTATTAATATTTTGAATATCTCAACAAGGGTATACAACATTTATGTTTTCCTATTACTATTTTGTATGAATTACCGCTCAGCTCTTAAAATTGAAGTCCTGCGCTCACTTGGGTGTCTCTTCCTTCTTGTGGTAGAACTGCTGTCCTTTGAGGTGGAGTCAGTAGATGAAATTTCTTGATAGTAGATATCTAAATCTAGCACTTTGCTCAGACTGTTGGTAAATAAGAACACTAAGTTAACAGTTTCACTTTTCAATTTTACATTTAACATTCAAACCCAAGGTAACCAAATACAATTATCAGTTCTATTTCTGTGTTGAGGATCTAAGGAAAAATACATATAGGCACAAAAAATCAGTTTCTGAAGTGTGACTGCTGTTCAAAATGCAGATACTGAGAATTTTGAAATGCTAAATACTTTTATATATTCATAAAGGAGACATGTAGGACTGAAATTGTTTGGATTTGCCATTATACTCAGTGGAGAGGCATTTTTATGGTGTAATTCATCTGACCTATTTTAGGTATCTCTTTGAGCAAGAGATGAATCATTTTCCTAAAGATTATTATTTTTTCTCTAAGTACAAGAAGAGAGTCTAAAGCAACTAGTTCAGGTATAAATGTCAATAATGCAGATGTCTCTTATTTTGTTAGGTGAATGCTATCCAGCGTATTATATATACAGAAAAAAATCAATCCTGACATCTAGTTTAGAATGGCTAGGGAAAAAAAATAATATCCTAAAAGCAATCTGAAAAAAGAAGTCCCAAATTCAATTCTCAAATTGGTAGAAACCAGAAATAATTCATTGATTTCAATTGCTATGTTCCAATGATACAGAGTCAGCACATGAAGGAAGATGCCGTCAGGAAAGTGGTTAACTAGAGTTAAGATGAGTGAAGCCCAACTGAGGCCAAAGAGAGAAACCACTAGATTTTGGTGGTTTTTAATTTTGTTTTGTTTTGTTGTTGTTTGTGGGTTTTTTTGTTTTGTTTTTGGGTTTTTTTTGCTAAACCGGAGCCAATAGGTGTGAAATTTTTTCAGGCTCCAAATGACATCAGAAAAAAAGCTGAAGGAGACCAGACATGGGGGACATGGACATAAGGTCAATCCCTTAAGCTGTGGCATGGCCAAGTGCAATTTAAACTGTGGTTGAATGAAGCTAGATGCCCTGAGCACATTTTATATGCATTTAATGTCATGTAACATCCTTTAAGATACATATTTTATCTATGGTGTTTGTATTCTGCAACCTCAGCCAAGGACAGTGCAAAGAGCCCTTTCATCTTGCATCTATGAGCAGGCTGCCATCCCATGCATGCTGCGGTGCCACAGCAGTGTCACTGAGGGGGCACCAAAAAAGCTTAAGTATAGAAACAGAAATAAAATAAAGCTATGATGTATGTCAGGAGCTGTGAACCATGTCTACAGGACACATAAGGATCCAAGATACAGAAGGGCAGAATATACCTATCACTTCCTTTTTTCTGCAGAGATCCATGGAAATAGGTTAGTTATACTGTGAAGAAAACACCTATGTTTGAAATTTCAAGGGCTACTCTTCTTTACCCGTTACTAATAATTCTTGTTTTAATTTTATTATTATTTCCAAACAGTCATATATTTTTAGGAGAGAATTTTAACTTGTATTTTTGCTAACACAAAAGTACTGGTTGCTCATTTGCTTTGACTGGAATTTTAAGCACCTTCAATTATTTTCTGTGTCAGAACTATCTTTGATGTGGACCTTAACTTATTAGAATGCTTGTGTTGTCATGGTAAAGGGCCACGTTTTACTAAAACTGAGGGACTGAATTCTGTAATGGATTTTAGTCGTTGAAAATTGCGTATTTTAACTTTGTATACAATGTCCTTCCTGTGAATCACCAAATTACTGTTCTTTTTTCAATGCCTTGTTCTCCTGGTTGAAATACAGCTAAAAGCTATTCTAGAGTATTAAAGGACAATAGTAAGATAATGAAAAAAATTACCTTTCTTTTCTTGGTTTCCGTTTTTCATCTTGTATTGATTTCTAAGAAAATAAAAAGTAATTAAAAATACTAAAAGGAAAGCTTATGCAAAGATACAGTTCACCAGCATTAGGTAGGAGAGAGTTGTATATTTTTGATTAAAAGAAAATATAGAGAATCTAATATGTTAAGTGTCCCAGAAAAATCTCTTTTCAGAATGTTTGAGACTGAGAATGGGATTAGCTTTGTTTCTCCCAAATTTCAGTTGCCATACTGTGAAAAAAAAGCTAAATTAATCATGATCAGAACAGAAAAAGGAGATCTAAAACTTTCAAATAGCTATAGCTATTTTAATAAAGTTGACAACAAAATCTCACTGAGGCAAATTTACTATGATGCCAAGAGAATTTCCATAAATAGAGGCAACACAGTGGGAGTAGACATAATCCTATTCTCATTAATGCCAATGTAGTCTTGTCACAGGTTTTAGTAGAATAAAATAGACAAAGGCCCCATTTAAAAAATAGTATACTAGGTGGCAAAAGAACCCTTAGGACACAAGATATCTAGAAATGTAGAGGAGAGAAGATTTATAGGGAATGTGAATAATGTCTTATCTCTAATAGATTTCTGTCCCTACACCCAAAACAACAGTATGTTGCAGCACGTAACTCATCATGCTTGAAAGGCAGTATTTTTAAGTGCAAGTGGTCTTAATTGTGTTTTTTGCAAATGAGTGAAAACTCATTAGAATTAGTGACTATAAAGTCACTGAGAATCAGAAATCCTGATGGACTTCAGTATGCAAGCAAATGAACATGACATATAATTTCAAAATAATAGGGTGATTGATAAAAATATATCCCAAAATAAACTTGTAGTGCCTTATACGAACAATTGCCAGGCTATTGTCAGGCTTCATTTATACCTGTGCACCCCTTTAGTTCATGTGATATGCAAGGACATGAGTGAGAATGGGAGGCGTCTAATTAATATCTGTAACATGATCTGAGAGAAATATCTGGTTTTGCAGAAGATAGAGAAAATTTTTCTAAAAATGTACTCTTATTGTTTGCCTTCTCTTTCAGGTGATCTGGGCTTGATAATAATCTGTGAATACCTGTAGGTGACAGAGATTTTTAATAAGGTAGAAAATCCATGATAGCTGGGAAAACTGACTACCCTCTAAAGCTGACCACCCTCTAGAGCTCAATGACTTACCTAAGATCTAAGAATTTTAAGAACTGGTAGGTCTCCTTTCTAATCTTCAGTGTATAGATATTTATGCTGAACCTTTCCCTGACCAGTGAACTTAATGTCAGAAAGACAGGTTTCTCTTTTTCACATCCTCTTGAAAATACAACTAATTGAAGGTTTGATTAAACCTTCATATTTATTGATTAATATCTTGAAATATTGACTAATGTCTTGAAAAACTGCTGCTAAAAAAATGATTAAAAATTTCCTGGCATTACTGCAGTTTTTCTTTGCACTGGTATGATGGCTGTTTTCTGATATGAGCTGGCCATGTAACAAATTAGCTTTCAGAAAATATTATGTTCCTGGTTCTATGGTCCTGGCTTTCTAAACGGGCATTTACTTCAGAATTACCCTTTTCCTCAGAAATTTCCTAATATAGAATTCTCTGTCATGCCTTTCGTTTCATTCCTTTATCTTACCAATCTTGCTTTAACAAAACAAATTTTATTCTTACATGTGAGTTTATTTTTAAGAATGCAATTTCTTTTCAAAATATCACTGTTGGAAACCTGTATTATTTCAAAGCCTCCAGAATAAAACATAACCATATTTGTCTTTTTTCGTATGCCAGACACAACTGTCCCTGAAGGCCCTGGTGACACCTTCTGTTGAAAGGAGAAGCAATTGCTACGGTTAGTTTATTAGCTGGGTTCTCACTGGCTGCTAAAATAGGTCACAAAGATACAGGCACCTGGAGCAAATCAGTTTAATTGCTTTTTTGTTGGAAATGCTTTCTGATCTGCTTTTACGTTTTCTCTCTTTCTGCTTACTTTCTTGCCTTTTTTTGATATATTTAAGGGCACTGAAGTCAAGAGTAAAATGCAGCACTTGGTATCTGAACTTGAACCAAAGGCTATATATAGACACACTCAAATCCATTAGTCTCCTGAGCTGCTGGTATTTGGCAATTCCTTCATAATCACAATCTGACACATTTGTAAAGGAAGTTACAGTGTGCATACTAATACAGCTTATTTTAGTATTTGCTTTCTCTGCAAGATCAAGCACTAATTTAGATGCTCAAAATAGCTCTCCAAACGAACCTGTGACTCTCCTGTTTCTCTCCTGTGACTTACAAAGAAACTATGGATACAGGGCACTGGATTTGGATATTGAAAATGCAAATGCTGCTTAGGCATATAATGAAAGTATGTATGTTTAGGTACAAAAGTAGATATTGGTCTGACAAGGGTCCTCAGTCAGAGTAACCCTAAACTTCAACTTCAAGCCTCATTTGAAATGTGAAGTTCGTGGCCTGCCTCTTCTCAGCAGGACACAGCTTTTATGCTGCATTAGAAAAAAATATAGGGAATTGGACAATTAGAAAGATGGTCTAGGTGGGAAATATCTGGCAGTTTTAACCTATAAAAGCTTCTTAAACTCACATGTATTAGAGTGTAGTAGGTGGAGTCTTCTGGATTATTTAATGTCTTGGGTTTTCGTGGCCTTCTTGGGGGTCTCTGCATTGGGCGAGAGTCTTCTACTTTGGCCACAACTGTAAAAAATGAGAAGATAGAAATGCTTATTTCTTTACAGAATTGGGAGGTTTCTGAAAAAACAGGAGAAAATTTCAACAAAGAGAGAGAGAAAAAAAAATCCACATAGCCACTTTTACTGCTTGCAATAACCCAAGAAAGCAAATGATTTGGGCATTTCCATGAGCAGAGAATGGGTTTATCCATTTGGGTCCTGACTGCCCACAGGAACAAATGCCACCTAACGAATGCCAGGCTGGAACAGCCCAGCAGTCTGCCTGGCACAAACCTCTCCTTCTGAAAGGGCTGATGCTCCACATTCAGAAAAGGGCTTTGAAGGGTAATGGCTACTGGGAGACCCCTGTCTTGTAAGGGGGACAGGTGGTAGGGATGATGTTTCTTTCAGATTCAAGTCAATCTTTAAGGAGGGAACTAGCATTAGGCCTCAGTTTCAGAGGTTGATCCTCTATATTATCATGGTGTTGATTTTCCTTAAGGTCTCCTGCTGAGGCTTTTAGTTTCAAGCCAAATCACGTACCACTGGACAACACAGCATGACCATGTTCATCGCATCCAGTGTAGTCTAGTTTAGTGTACTCAAATTCTGGTTTCTATTTCTACAAAAACTTTCTGCAAACATGCAAAAAATGCTTTCACTCTAATGGAAGCAAAATCAAGATTTTAACACAAAATGGAACTAGTGTCCTCTGGCAGTCTCCCAGTTCAAAGTTAGACACTGACTTGTGGATTACATTGGCTGGCACATAGGGAACTATAAAAATGTCTTGGGCGTTTGCTTGTTAAAAATCTGTTTTGACAGTGCTAGGATAGAGGGCTACTAAGGTTTCATAGGCTGTTTGTCACAGAGCCAACACAGAGTGCAGGGGTCCTTGTGCCTATTCTCGGAGACCACAGAACTGGGTCTGTGGGCCGAGGGACCAGAAATGTACAGCATGGTGAGCATGGTCACCTTCATTCACTTCAGCTATAGGAAAAGTTGACAGAGAGTGACAGCAATTCCTTCATGATGAAGGAGAAGGTGGTTGCATGGCAGCAGAACTATGATAGAGATGGGTCATAGGGATACATACAGGGTGATGAATGAAGTCACAGCACAAGGTTTAGGCACAGTGAACTGTGTGTCTAAGGTATATTGCATTATCCAGTGAGGTTTTATCTTGTCCCATCACAGAAATACTCAGGACAATCCATGAGAAAAAAACATCTCCTTACTCATAAATGAATATAGTGTGAGGGTAGAATGGGGATCTGGATCCCAATAAATTGCTCAAGTGTGTTCTGGTGATATTATCCTCTTTCACATGAAATGACTTTATAACCCAGATGTGCTAACTAAATGTGATTGAGTCTTAGAGGAAAAATGTATTTTGATCCCTAATGACCATCAGAAACCCTTTTACATGATAAAAACTCTCCCATGTACAGCAGACATCTTTTTAATTAAGGACACACAATCATTTAAAATGAGAAACGATCAGTAATACATCAGTGTTGACTCCTGCAAAATTAGCTGTTTAAGTTTTTTGTTATTTGTGATAAATAAAGGCTTGTAAAGGTCATGGATATACAGAGCAGCCAGAATGAATAACATTAATTTAAATCGTAGTTGGATAATGATTGCATTTATTGTTTTAGTTTCTTATTTGAAATGCAGACTGCTTCTCGTGTAATAAACAAACGAGTATTTTTTTTAATATTTTGCACTTAAGAGAACAATGGTGTTTTTCTAAGCCAGGTTACAGATAACTCATGTTAAACAATGAATTTTAGATGCAATACATTCTTTTCAGTAAGCTGTATTAAATATAAATGACATTCTTGATTTCAGTAAGTATTGACTGTGCTCTTAATGTGGGCTGTTGTTACCTTGCTGCATTTCAAATGGGCCACCTTGAGTTATCTGACTTCCCATTTGTGAAAGAGTAGAGGCATATCTGCCCTATTTTATTTTTAAACACAACAGGAGTCTAAACTGGAAACACTACCTTAAAAGAAATCCTTTAAAATTCAGCGCAGCTGAATAGAAACACCTAACACCCTATCTGTAGGACACTTTCAAAAATTGTGACAAAGATGATGACTGCATGAAAATCTAAAAAAAGAAATGAAGCCAAATTGGGGGCTTTAGGAAAATTGCAATGAAAAGGCTCTCATAATACCTAAAGATTTTTTACTGTCCCCTAAGAATTCATCACTGTGTATGCTGTTATGTTATTTAATTCATCACTGTCAAACAGATAAAGCATTATTGTATTCTAGATTACAATTATTCCAACTGAAATTACTTGTATACTTTTTGTGTATGTGCTCTCCAAAGAAGACTAGTTTTTACATTCAAAAAATACCATTTCGACAATGTTAAAAAAGGGTTTTCATCTCGGCTCTTGTGTTGTACATATGTATAAGCTATGCAAAAGAGTTGAAGGGACAGAAATACCATGTTGGGCCAGGCAGCCTTCTAAGTTTGGACCTCCATTGTTCCTTTCTAAAATTAAATATAGAGCTGAAAATGCAATTCTGAGGTTTGCCTCCAAATTACACAGTAAGGTTATGCTTTCTTTGTTTCACCAACAAGCAGAGCTGCGATTTCCTTCTGCACTTAGACTTGTGTGATCATTGCTACTGAAATTCAGGAGATGTGTAGTTCCTTGTATTGGATAATACAAAGTAAATTTTGCTTTTTTATTAGTTGCCGAGAATGTCAGAAATCATTTACTTAGTAGAATTGAAGGTGGAAGGCAAATGAAATATCCAAGCCTTATAAATGGCGAATTTGATGTTCTTGTTTTCCAGATGGCCTATACCTTTCTGCAATAGGCAATGAAGTAGAAAGGAGGGGTGAAATAATTAATTTATGAACAGGGCAATTATGTTGCTTCTAGAGACCATTACAAAGAAAATATCTTTATAGAAGTCCAGTCTCTCCATAGTAAAATATCTTGCAGCCTATTTTCCTTAAGACTTCAAATATCTCTAGTAAAATCTGGCTGTGTGCTTTATATGTAAAAGAAAAACTGATGCTTTCCCTCTAACAATCATTTAAAAAGGTACTTTGCAACATTGATACAAAAACCATTCACATAGCACCTATTGAAGCAGTTCGGAAGCTTCAGGTCGGCACTATCATCCCTATCCTACCAGCAGGGTAAATCAGATACATATGGAAACTTGCTTAACTTTATATTCCAGTTAGTCATCAGCAGAGCTAAGGACCTGGACTGAAGGACTGTGCTGAGACTCTTGTCCCTGCAGCCAGCCCACACTTTGCTGTTTTAGTACCTGAACAGGTGCTGTCAGTGTTGCAACGTGTGGCCTAGAAGCAGTGCATAGGAGAAACTGGAAACAACAATATTTGATGCAACACAGACATTCCTTTTTAAAGGTTTTACCAGGAGGAAGACAGGCTGAACAACAGATTGAAAGGGGGGGATTTTCCTCCTCAAACTGCCCAAGTGCATCCAGTCAGTACTTGATTAGTCAAAAAAAAAAAAAAAAGAGGTTTTGCTCTCCTGACCTGGATGCTTTGCTTTTGACAGCCAATGTCAGCCATGCCCTAACACATCCCCAGGAAGTTAAATCTCTCTCCTGCCCAAACCTGAAGCAGACTGTCAAAGCATACATTTCATCCAGTGATGATGGAAAGTTTAATAAAAGTTAAAGTCATTCTCCATGAGAATGAATGAAATACAGAGTTAAGAGTCAGCAAAGGCATGTGAACAATGTGGCTGCCAGATAACATTAAAGAAGCTTTAGCAAATCTAAGGAAAATTCCTTATTTCTATCAGTATCTCAGCTAGCTCATTTAGCACTACCTCAAAGGTTCCTATCTAAGTTACACACACAGTCAATTCTACAAATATTAATACTTTCACTCTCAGCCCTCACTGAAAACTCCAAATATGCTGAAATGCTTACCATATGCATGTGTATCCTCAACAGTACTGCAAACTACAGGAACTGTGGAGAGCTGCGTGTGTTTGAAACGTTCAAGGATGAGCAAGAAATATTTGAATAAAGATGAGCCAGTATCAACAGCCCTTTAGGTTGAACTGTGTCTGCACATTTGTACATACAATGATAAGCTTGGAAGACAGCAATCTCAAGGAATCAACGTCCATGGATGCTAATGTAAATTAACTATGACTTACAACAGATTTTATACTGAAGACTGGAGAAATAGCATGGTTACAGCTCTGATAAGCATCTATGCGATGAAAGGTCTCTATTTATTAGGCCACCTGGAGAAACAGATAAACCCATCTTCAGGTCATTTAAGTGAAATATTACATGTTTGATTTAGAGCCATTCCACAACTTATGGGAACAGAACTATAAAGCCAGCCTCAGTATAAAGCAGGAAACAGAACAAGAGTAAAAGCAATAATTGTATAGGATTTGTAGAGGCACTTGGAAGTAATCAGAAGAAATGCAAATATAGTAACTGGAATTCCAGGACTTGATAATGAGAAGTTAACAGGTGTTACTGCTTACAACATCTATGTGCATACCTTTTTACTAATTGTACACAGTATGAGGATGTAATTACTTAAGGTTGCACTGCTGTTTAGCATTCTGGTTAGTAATTTTTACGTATTGTTTATTCATGGGATGTTACCCAGAGCCAGATTTGGAAATTATGGTTGATGGTTGCAAATTCATAGCAATCTGGAAAAAACAGAGGGATTATTCTATCACAACCTAGAATTAGAAACTGCAAGAAACTGAGAACTTTCTGATTGCATATGGAAGTTGAAAGTGTTTGATCTCTCATACCTAATTCCCACAGCCCCACTGAGGGAAGTTTCAGTCTCTGGCTGACACTAATACAGAATCACAGAATCATATACATTGGAAAAGACCTCCAAGATCATCCAGTCCAGCCTTTGACTGATCACCTTGTCAACTAGAACATGGCACTGTTCTAGTCATTTCTTGAACACCTCCAAGGATGGTGACTCCACCACTTCCTGGGCAGTTCATTCCTATGATTAACAACCCTTTCCATGAAGAAATTCCTCCTGATGCCAAACCCAAACCTCCCCTGGCACAGCTTAAGACTATGTCCTCTCGTCCTGTTGCTGGTTACCTGGAAGAAGAGACTAGCTCCCATCTGGTACCACCTCCTTTCAGGTGGTTGTAGAGAGTGATAAGGTCACACCTGAGCTTCCTTTTCTTCCAGATTAAATAACCCCAGCTCCCTCAGATGCTCCTCATAGGACTTACCCTCTAGACCCTTCAGCTTCATTGCCCTTCTCTGGACTTGCTGTCATTTCTGAGAGCCTGGTGACTTGGGATTACTGCTTTTTAAGAGAGGATATTTAAGAAAATGGCTGTACTCCACTTCCATGACCTCCTAAATCTTATGCTCTGCCATGGACCTGACCAACTCCCAACACATATCTTTTATGTCCTGGCTGTATGGTGCCCAAAGGGCCACTCCAGTAGCTGAGAACAACCAGATGGTAGAAGTGCTTGATTACTCTGTTTTTCTCCAGTCCCAGTGCTCCCTCCATACTCAGTGCTCCTGCCTGATCACTCACTTGCAAAGAAGAAAGTCTGGCCAGTGAATACTGCTCTGCTCATGCAGTGCTATACAGACTCCCTTTTCCTTGCAAAGTCTGCCCATTAAACTCCCATAAATATTGCTTTGACAGCCTACAGCAGGAGGAATCCTGGATGAAAACCCTACCTGTCTCGCTGCTTTGTCCAGCTGGAAAGGTCCTCAACTGCACTGGAGTTCCTTATATCATGTAAATTTCATTCTAAATACAGAAAATTCTCTTCCCAAGATTTTGTATTTGAACTGTCATTTAATAATTAGAAAGACGGGCACTATTATTCATTTGGAGAAAAAAGAAAAAAATTTGCACCCATAATGGTTGAATTCCCCTCACTTCAGGCTTTGACCTCAAAAAACTCGACAGCAGCTATTTGTGCCTCCATTCTGACACCACAGTAAACCAAGGCTCACTAGCAGTCCAACAGTGCAGTTCTAGGATGGAGCCACTACATTTAGCTTAAAGCATTCAAGCAAGTAAATATAACCTACTCAGAGATTCTAGCCACAGGGAATATTGCTTATTCCAGGAACCTTGTGCAGCTTCCTTTATGCATTTTATAAATACAAATAAATTCACTGAAGAACAACTTAACCTTGTGGATTTAAGATTCATTTAACCTTTTGCTCATATGCTCTTTGAACTGCAAGTTTTGCATTTTCATTAAAAAACCCCAACCCAAACAGTTTCAAAAATCTGAACATTTGTCCCCGTACACCATCCAGCAGTCTCTCAGTTCCTCCTCTTCTGTGGGTAGCAATGTAATAAAATATTTTATCAGAGGAAGTGTTAAGTTCTCAAACTGTGCAATAGCCACCTACCCACACGGGAAGGTAGCCAAGCATTCCTATCTAGCACACAGCTATAATATACAACTCACATACTATGGCTGCAGAACAACATATAAAACTAGTGAAGCTGATGAAGCAGGGTATATAAATGTAAATGACCAAAGTAATTACAAACAGGTAAATACCACATGATTTAAAGAACACCTAAAGCTCAACAATCCCTACCTTCATAAAGGTAGGACAGCAAATGTAGCCATAGAGGGAAAGCTCCAGTAAAAGTACATCCTTCCGTAATTGTGTGTGTGTAAATCCTACTGTAACACATAATGTAGCCAAGACATAGGAAGATCCCTGCAGTGGATCACCACTTCTATCTGCTTCACTTCAGCATGACTGTCTGCAGTATATTACCTCAAATATTTGGGGTTTTTGGGGTTATTTTACTATATTGCATTCAGGAAGGAAGTATGATCCAGAATGTTGGAAAGTCCTGTGTTTTAGACACTACAATCTAAATGAACTCAACACAGGTATATCGTTACATAAATATTCTCTATATCTAGGTAGATCATGTTTGTTATAATAAACATCTACTTAAGACAAGGCAGCTTTGTGATAGAGCTCTCTAATGCTTGGGCTCCAACTGGCTTGAAGGCAATCTGGGGAATTACTGTGGTGTATTCTCTTACTTTATTATCTTGTGCATTGGTCATAGCTGGAAAGTTTACCTGTCATGTAAATTATATTCAAATGTAGAAAAAGAAAGTTCACATTCCACATCAAGGAGGGTTTTTCAGTGGAGTGGTTACCACACTTTACTGCTGGAAAACGTTTGCATTGTGACACCACAGAGGTTTACAGCAGCACACCATTTTCAGAGATAAAGGAAAGTAGGTGACTGGTCATCCCTTTAGACAGGGTTGGAGACACAGGTGACAAACCCTGGTGTGCTTTTGTCTCCTATAGAGCTACTTAAATTATTAGCAGTGTGAAGCATAGACTTTGTTGTATTTTGCACATGGCATAAACATACTGTTACATTTTCACCTGGTTCACTTGTGCAAGTGATGAGATCTTTAACTGATAAAACAGGGATTTGTGTATTCCTTTTCCTTCTATCTAGCTCTTTTCTCTAGCTTCTGCAGGACAATGTGTTAGAACCAAGAGTTATTTTCCCAAGCATGCATTTTTAATTCCTCAGGTGTATCTTGTCAAAAGTCAGCAATATTTAATACAGAACTCAGTACAAACCCATTAATGACAATCACAAACATTGCTCTGTCCTTAATGAAAGCTCATGGCACTTAGTTTTCCATTTCCCCTTTCTTTTCTTTTGCAGACTTCAGTCTTGGAAATAGGCTGAACTACACAGATTATCTACCAGCAGCTGGTTTACACTTAGAGGTTTAACATTTGTGAACACCAAGCCCCTATTTTAGCAGAGAGGACTCCAAAGTGGGATTGAAGTACTTTTAGGATCTTTTCAATGTATTCATGGGAACAGAAAGAAGTTCTATCACACATGACAACTGAATCCAAAATGGTATGATGAAAATAGCACAATTAGGTCTGGGCAGTAAGAGACAGTCCTGGATCTTACTTGTTCCAGCTATGTAGAGGTGAGCAGAGATCTTCCCCAGAGGCAGTGCAGTGGGCTAGCACAAGCCCTGCTGCAGAAATGGAGACCCGCCCAGTTATCTGCCACATCTGCCTTCATCTTCCTCCACATCTGCGGTCCAAGACATGGGCTGAGGAAATTCCCTGTAGTGTCTATTCCAACTGAATAGGCTTAAGCAGCTTAATCAGCTCTTTCTGGTCCTCTCAGTGGGGCACAGGTCTTAATGATCTGCATGCTCAGAGTCCCATGTCTTTCACCTTTATTCTCCCAGTACTCCTCCCCAGTGCCACCTAAGCTGCTCCAAGCGTGCTCGCATTTTGGGAATCTTCACTGCCTGTGTTAACTGGAATATAAATAACTTCCGAGTGTATTTCCAAAGGTCATGTCCTCTTAAGTGTGTGAGTTAAATGGATGCTGAATATTAATAAAACTTTACTTGCAGTTTTAAGAACATACCCACCAACATGGGTAGGAGTTACAGGTTTTGAATAACCTCAGTTGCATTTGTGGATAGCTAAAAATTTTTTCAGCATATATGTAACAAACTTTGGCTAATTGTTTTACAAATTACGTAAAAAAATGGTTAGTTTTTAAGCATAGTCCCATATCCTACCAATAGCAAATACAGTTGAGCAACATGAGTTAAAAAGAGCCAATACGGAATTTTTACCAAATGAAAGTATTCCTAGAGATTCTACGTCTAGGTCTCACAAGGATTCATTCACCAACCTTAAGCAGCACTGAAACAAAATGCCAAGAAAAATTGTAAATACATAAATTCCAACCAGACTTGGATATTTCTCTGGAAACTGGGTTCCAGATATGGGCCTTAATACAAAAATATACTGCCTGAGTTATATGAGAAGCTGGAACTAACTCATTGCTAGTTCTCTGGCCTTTAAAAACATGACTAGGAGTTGCTTCTTCACAGTCCTCTTCACAAATGAAAATTCTGCTGACAGAAAGGTTAAACATTACCTGGTTGACAAACATGAGAAGACAGACGGCCATTAGCTTGCTTATCTTTGGACAGCATCACAGGTCTCAGCTGATGGGACAATATCATTTCATTCAGTTTTTGCTGCAATGCTAAGTAGTCTTCGGATAATTTTGATATCTGAAAAATACACCACAGGTTTTTACATTATTGTAAAAATAAGTATAAATGTTCCAAGGTAATCAAAGGTAAAATAGTAGACTAGAAAATTAATTTAAAAGGTATTCCTCCACCTACTGCAGTGTAGGAAGATGGCTGAGGGTAGAATTAGAGGAGACTAAGAATTACAGGGTAAAATGCAACTGATACTCCCTGGATGGAATGCAGTTGACATGCTCCACAAGGACTCCCCATACCGTAAGGACCTGCTATGGGGGATGGAACAGAAGGTGGAGCAGACTGGACACACCGCAGCCTCCCTCCATAGAAATCCCTGCAGGGAGGGGGACATGGTGGTACTTTGTAGTTTCCAAGACTGCATAGCACCTGTCAACCAAGGGAGACAGATGAAGATGTCCTCCTGCCGAGCCAACAACTATGTCGAAATCTCTCTCCTCAGATGAACTTGGTTCATTAAAGCCTAGCGGTAACATTAAAGCACACCTTCATCCCAAAATTACCCACCTCTAAGGTGTGACCACCCTCCACTGAGCATGCACCCTGTATTCTTTTGACTGCATCTTTCAAAGTGAAGCAAGAGAATTTAACACCAATCAGAAACAAAGGTATTTATGACTAAAATCACTCAAGCTCCACCTAAACATAAAGGAATAGTATAAAAGTCAGTTGAGAATAGGAAGAAAAGGGGGAAGGCTCTACTGAAACTGCTGGGATCAGTCAACAGGATGCCCCTGCCTTCTCCCCCTATAGGGATGCCTATGGGGTAAGAACTATACCCTATGCTTGCTGAATATTGTTATTAGGATTAGAGCTGGCTTTATAGTATAGTATATTGATTTAAATACGTTTTTGCAGCCAGATACTATCCCTGGCAATCTTTGAACCTTATTAACCTGTTACTATTTGTATTAATAAAGAGTGCTATTCCAGAAACGGTTAGAGCGAGCCCTTTACAGGTGCTAGCAGTTGCCAGCTGTGGATAACATGTTCTAATAAAGTGAGAAGACCTGCTGAGGGTCTTCTCCCAAAGAAAAGGAAGACAAAAAAAAGACGCACAGGACACTCCACACCAGTCCTGCAGCTACTTCTTATTGGTTCACACCTGTGAGCAGATTGTGCCTTGCTGATGCAAGATTGCTTTTACAGCTATAGCCAAACTTCTCTGCACATGTGTGAGTTCCTGACATTGACACAGCAACTTTTAGTTTCATTTACACAGACATTTCACAAGTTTACTGAATTAAGGACTGAGATGGGTAAACAAACATTTCAACAAACAAAGGCAAAGCTTTAACTTAAAAACTTTAACTTAAAACATTAAGTTAATTTTAACTTAAAAACATTTAACTTAAAAACATTATTTTTGCTAGTGCTCTTTGTCTTTTCCTCCTTCCTAACAAGGCTATTTTCTCTTGCAGACCAAAATATGCATTCTTATAGAACACAAATGACAAAATCTCTGTCTTATAGAGTAAAACCTAGGTGCCACTGAAGTCAGTAAAATACCTTTGCCATTCTGTCATTGCCAGAGTATTTTGCTCAACATACCTTGCTTACAAGCTTCTTACCTGTCGTGAAAAGGCTGCCAAATCACAAGCCTCTTTCTCTGAGTCTCCCTTCAGTGTCTTAGAGTCTTCAGCCTCTCTACTGGTGCTTTCCCTATGTTTTATTTTTTGGGGGTTGTTATTTTGAACACATACTGCTTCTGTTGGATTCTTTGTAGTTTTCTCTTGACTTTTGCAGGGTAGTTTCCCTTCTTTTCTGAGTTGTCCCCTCCTTCTGTAACCCCGGTAACTGCTCTGAATAACCACTGCTGCCTTCTCTTTGTCTTCTGAACCTTGTTTTTCTGCCTCAGCTTGCTTTCCTGAGCCTCTTCTTAGTGACTCTTTTCTTATAATTCCTTTACATCCTGTAGGCATCACTGCTTCATGCTTCAGGTTGTTTCTTTCCACATCCCTGTTGGTCCTGGGCTGGACCACAGCAGATTCTTGATTTTGCTGATCTGCACTGAGTGTGTCTTGATTATCTTGATCTTGCTGGGGACTAGGTTTGGCTGTGATTTTGAAAGAAGATTTGATGGGTAACTCTTCCAAAGAGTCCTGTTCTTCACCCTCACTGCTATGTTCTTCTGCAGGGTTCTGCTTCACAGAAGCTGCCTCTTCTTCAGTAGATGTTTTCTGTTGCTCCTGTATGTTCCCTGTGTCACTGTACTTGGAGCACAGGCTGTCAGTGACTGCATCAGTTTTATCTTGAGTCTCTTCAGCTGCCGCTTCTTCCAATGCATCATTTTGAGCTGGCTGCAGTTGTGCTTCAAGGAATTCCACAGCAGATAATTCATCCTCTGCTATGATAGCTGCTTCTTCTTCCGTCTTAGGAAGGGCACTCTTCACTCCAGTTGGACTTTCCTCATTACCTTGAAATTCTTCATCATTTTCCTTCTTGCGAATGGATGCTGCGTTTTCAGTTTGTTGCTTTCTAAGTGATTCCCTGAATGGAACAGAGTTTCGAGTAAAAATTATAGCTAAAGGAGATGAAGAATAGCGATAACTTTACAACTACCTTTGGTGGTCTTTGTGTACTAAATGGCAATTTGATACATTGCAACATGGGACAGATTTAGTGCATATAGCTGGAATTAAAGATTGTTGTTGTTATTATTATCTGTTAAAGTGAAAAGGGACATTATATTTTTATTATTATTATCGTTATCATCATAATCATTAGTATCATTATTATCTCTTAGAGTGAAAAGGGACATCCCTGTTAAATTTCACAGAAAATTGCTAGGGAGACAATCTAGGCTATGTGAAGGCTGATAAAGCAGTAAAGAATTAATTTAAATGTTAAGAAAAACACAAGGCATAAACTTTTTAGCTTCTCAAGAATATATAAATACACACAATCCTAAACGTATTCATTCTTGACTGTCTCAAGTCACACTAGGAATGCAAGAAGAGTGATCCTGGGCGTAGGTCCAGGTCATATTTCAAAGACATATTCCTTAAACTGTCTTTGTTACTATCAATAAAACTTCCGTGCCAGATGAAATCTGGCACCCTGTTCCTTCCCGCTGAAGAGTCTGAGGTCCTTCATAGCTGTTTTCCACTTCTATGGACTAGTTTCCACCTATTTAAATCCTATCACTGAAAAAAACAATGGAGATGAGCAAAGTGCTACTAGCTCCATTTCAGAGATTCGGACATTGCAGAGATATTTAGAGTGTGATTCACTTCACCTAGTTTGCAGCTGTTTGATCTGAGCAAGACAATGGGGTTCACCTCTGTCATCACCTATGCTGATCTCAAACAGTTGCTTAAGATGAGGAGCAGTTCCTTGCAGACATCCATCTCACTCTTGTCTGAAAATTTTTATGATGAGCTAGTTCCAGAAAGAGACTCATCGACAGATTCCATTAACATTACAAGTAAGCACAATATTGTTGACCTTTTCCCTAAATAATGCCTTTATTCCCTGGGCTTGAAAAGATGATAAAAATGGTTACTGACATTAAAAACCTCCACATAAATGTACATTACCTCTGCCTACATATCTAGAATAACCCTAGTTTGTTTCACTCTTAGCTTACAATGTTGTTATTCAGCAATGTAATTACTGGAAAGGGACACATTTGAGTGACATAAGAGAAAATAACATTACCTTCTGCTTTTGAAGATCTTCCTCTCCTTATATCCTCTGTAGTGAGACTGAATTATTATTGCTGATTTGTGTCTTGTCTCAGTTAGTTCTTTTCTCTTCTTCCTGAGTAAGTATCCTCTGGCAACTGATACAAATTGTAATGCAAAACAACAAGCAATGGGTGTCACACACATTTCAGACAGTCAAATGATAACAGCATTAAAGAAAAGCCAATACGGAAATACAGACCAGGGTGCCCATTATGATTATGTTTCATCTGAAATGATTATGTCCCACAAAACTTTTTTGAGATTTTAGAAAGCTGTACCCATTCTACACGAGGATAAAAACAAGCTCTTTCCTCATATTTTATCATGCTAGAGAAAATACAGGAAGATGCAGAATGAAGCAGAAGCATAGTGCTATAGAAGTGCCTCTACAACACAGTACTCTAAGCTTCTTGTACCTGCTTTGCCTGATTCAGGCAATTGATTTTACTCTGTCTTTTATTTCCCTAGGAAATGCCTGATTATCAGCCTATAGAGATTACCAGGCTGTCAACTGGCACAGGCTTGGAATTAGATGAACGTTCAATAGATCAGAGAAAAACTGAAAATTTTATAGCCCAGTAGTCACAGAAGACTTAGCTCATGCTCCTTCTGCAAAGACTCATTATTCAAAATGAAAAAGCTCACCATGAAAGATGTGCTAAGCTCCACAGTAACCAGGTGCACTGTGGCATAGGAACTCACTACTTGTGCTTTGGGGGAGGCACAGGTTAAAGTCTCTGATCTGAACCAGAAATAAGGACTCAGACATGGCCCTTCCCTGAGACAGGTAGGTGCTAACTAGTCACTAGGGCCTTGATGCAGTTGCTGGCACACTGGTATCTAGTGCCATCTGAAGTGCTCCAGGATAGCCAAGGCATCTACATGGAGCTGGCGGAAAGAACAAGACAGATGGGACTTTCTGGAGAGGGAAAGTTGGGTGAACAATGTGAAATAAAGCTGGAGGGCAGGCAGGATAACCGGGGCACCTCAAATGACACTAGATATCAATATGGGGGCAAATGAGCTGAACATTTGGTGGTTTTGAATAAAATGAATCAAACTCTATGCTCTACTGACTCTAAGAGCATTTTAGACACCTAGGTCACATTTAGACATCTACACTGAAGTGTCTTAATCAGAAACTGAATTGCATTCAGAATGTTGCCTCAAAAGTCTCTGAACTTGCAAATAATTTCCTAACTGGCACAGTCTCCACAGTGCTGTGATTTGGGCAAGTCTGCAATTCCAGGGATTCAGCACAAATCCACTAATCCCTGGCAAAATAAAAAGGACATAGTGTTTTGTCAAAGTATTTCTTTTGAACTCTAATTCCAAATGCAGTACCAAGAGTATGGGGATAGAGTACTTAATGGTGCTTTAGATATCCTGCAGACAAGGTAGATATGGGAGCTCTTACTCCAACTGTGCTGAGAGTCTTGCATCACAGGAAAGGTCAAGCTCACTTGAGAATGGAGCATAAGGAGTCTATTTTAACACAATCATATAACTTAGTGACAGGGCCTTAGGAAAGTGCAAATTGTAAAGCACTTGGAATACTTTTAGAGTTTCTTGAACTTATGAGCCAAGTCTTATCCCATTTTCATACGAAACCAACTCAACAGGAGTTATTTTGAAACAAATCAAGTTATGTTGTCAATGGACATGCCAATATAAGCTATGTCTGGTCTTTATAGACTTATTCTGGTTCATCTTTGAAGTCTTCTGAGAACTTTGCTATGAGATAGTAGCTGTCTAAGCTTTGTCTTCAAACTGAAAGAGGAGTTTTGCATTGCTTTAGAAATAAATGGGGGGGGAGGAACTGAGAGAGATAAGTAAAAATGGACTTCCATTTTGTCCTGGTTTCTCATGCACTGAAAAAAAGTTGAAATGAAACTGCAGACAGGACAAAGAAGGTGGTCAAGAAGAAACATTGGGGATATCAACAGAGTAAAGTGGTAAATTCATACTTTTGCATTTGCTAAATATCGTAATATAATTGACAACTTTCAGATGTCTAATTATTCTTTGTGCTTTACTGGATTTTATGCAGGTTTTAGATTGTTTTTTGATGAAGTTCTACCAACTGCAGTGAAGTGATCTTCAGTATGCACTAGCACTGGCTCAGTGCAATTAACAGATGCATCTGACAAGGATTAAAAGCAACACTGGTGGTGGTATATACTCATGAAGGCATATCTGAGGTGGTTCAAATCTAGATAACCTGGGTACTCACAGCACTAGCTCATATTTGGGTTGTCACCTTTGTAATTATTGAAAAAATTGTGCAGATTTGTGCCAGCCGCTTTTATAGAATCATAAAATCATACAATGCTTTGGGTTGGAAGGGACCTTAAAAGATCATCTAGTTCCAACTCCCTGCCATGGGCAGGAACACCTACCACTAGAACAGATCTCCCCAAGCCAGATGTAGCCTAGGCAGCTCTGAAATCAGGAGCTGTACAGCTAGAGAGACACAGGTTTGAAGGCCAGGTTGGATGAGGCTTGGGGACATCTCTGCAGGGACAGGGGAGACCAAAGTACAGGAAGGAAAAAGGGATGTCCCATGGCATACATATGGGCCCAAGGTCATTATCACTGCAAAAGAGAAACAAAGTGATGGGCAAAATAAATAAGAGACATGAGTGAAACTACAGATTGCAGTCTTCTCAAATATACCTGTTACTGATACATAGCAAAACCTAGTCCTAATTAAACGGCATGAATACACACATTATACAGACAGTGTCATATGGGTTTCAACAATACCAGCTGTAATACTTGAACATCTTAGACTAGCAGTGAAAAGGCTTGCTATGGCATTTGAGCATCCCACTTCACAGCTGTGGAAAGTGCCTCTAAACCCCTTTGAGATAGAGATAACAGAATACAGTCATCCATTTCAACCACTGTATGTAGATAGATAATAGATAAATTATACTCAGAACATGTAAATGAGCATAGTCACTCAGCATAGTTAGAATCTGGATCAACATATTGTGTATGTATATAACAATATAAGCTACAAAAGCAAACAATTCTTACTTGCTTGAAATCTGGTAATGTATTCTTCCACTTTTTTATTATGTTTTGCATTTTTGTATTCTTTACGAGCAACAAACCCCCTGTAAGCTGGAAAGAGATGTCAAAAGTTAAATAATTCATTAGGTACTAAAAAGGCTCTAAGAATAGAAAAAAGTCTGGAATTACAGACCTCTATTAAAATATTCATAAATATTTTGCAGCATTTATCTTTCAATAAACATGGCAAATGAGCATGAATAGTAAATCTACATAAAAACTACATTTCTGGTGAGTAAAGTTATTATGAATTAGATGAATACAAAACACAGGAGAATCAGAATGTAAAATAAGATGATGTTTGAAAGTATTAAAAAATTCAGTTGATGTCTCCATCAGTGGGGTAATTGGCCTTATTATCTAGGACAGTTAATACATTTTATTTTCATTATTATATTATACAACCTTGTCAATGCATGCCAGAATATTATTAATAACAGTATCATCTGTGCAATCACATCCTTCCATTCTTAAAATTGCCTTTTAAATGTAACACTGAGAAATGTAATTTCAGCAAAGCGATTGTCATAACCTGGTTAAAAGAAATTTTTCTTCATAAGAACAGATATCACCAAATACAAGATATTTTGTCAAATGTAACAGCAGGAAAAGAGCAAAATCCACATCCAGCATACACATTCATCTATCAACCGTACACATGCACTAGCTTTAAGCAAAATGTTAAATGTTTTAAAGCTGTTACCTGACTGTATTTTAACAGCACTTTGTTCCCTTTGTTCCTTTATCTTTTTGTATCTCCTTGAACCCAGCCACCCTCTGACATAAGCTTGAATCAAAATAATCATGTCAACTGTCTCCTTCCGCATTAAATTTAGCTGCTCCACGTGATAGTATTTGAGGAATACCTTAAAAAGAGTAGGCAAACAAGCAAAAGTTTCAGTTACCCTCCCAGGCCCTGTATTCACTCAATCCCTTTAACATCAACAAGAGTTACAAGCTGATTTCAAATGATGAACAGACTCTTCAGCTGTAGTACCTAAAGGATCATTCTTGTTAGAAATAGCATTTTCATTGTTCAGGATGTTGGTTTACCTTACTCTCCCTTTCAGCATCTCTAGTCAGTCCCTTCTTATTCATGTTTTCATGAGAAGATGTTTTTGAGTTCCAATGCAAAACTTCAGTCTGTAACTAACTGTAAATCTGTTTTCAAAACCATGAGGCTGATAGTTTTGCTAACCTCACAAATCTAATGTATGTTACATAAATATGATCCAAACCTGGAACCTTCAATCTCTCTACTTTCTAATTTTAAATTTAAAGCATTGTTTATTTACTAAATTGCTTTTATCAATAATGACACTCATATAAGCCCTGAAAAACTAGTCTAGCACAAGGGATACCAACACATTCCCGGTGTATATTAGGATAAAATAAAATGCGCAGAAAAACTTGTTCAATTAAGACAATAATTATGCTTATTTTGCAGAATTCCCTCAATCATGACCATTTGTTGGTACAGATACAGGTTAACCCTAATTAAAGTAAACATAAGCTATAGATCTCACATCCCAGGATATGATTCTTTTGACTGCATGTTGTCTATTAACCTCACAGCAGAGGAAAATAAAGGCTGAGGGGGAGGCAACTTCATGGCTTCTGTCCCATGTATCCAGGAAGATGTCTCAGAAAAACAGTTTTTCTTTTTCACTCAGGTGATTTCAAACCGTTTAGGATCCATCTCCCTATTAATATCCTTCCTAGCACTTCTGTTACAGTAGCAAATAAAGAGACGTGATGCAGTACTTGTCTGATGCTTCTATTTCTCTGTCAGATCTCCTGAGATCTGGGGTTGGGGGGGGGTGGGTGAACCTCTCTGGCACACTGGGAAGATTAGTGAGCTAGAACCAAAAGCAAGCGTATGGGAACAGATGTGTGTTTCTCTCAAAGTCTTCCTTCCACTTGACATAAATGGGATCATCCTGCTGTCTCTTCTCATAGTGCTCAGCAAAGACTGCCACAGCAGCCTCAAACTGGAAAGCCAAAACCTTTTCCTTACCCTTTGTGAGTCTGTTTGCTACAGGGAAGAAGTATAACTTCTTTTCCTTAAGAAAAGAAGCTTGGATTAAGCTTACTGGGATCCATACTAAAACATTTTTTGAAAGGAAATGCAAGCAGTGTTGTTGTCACATACTGTTTTGCATTGTGGCCTCACTAAAGCTGATGAGAATTTTAACCCTTTACAAGTTGAAGATATCAGCCAGGTATCAGGGAACTGTACCCAGAAAAAAGGAGTTTGTTTTTTAAAAATAATAGAGACCAAGAGCTACTCCAACCAAATGAGTGAGAAAACAAATTGCTTAATAAGTTAACAATGGCATACTGCAGTGATGCAGATATAGTATATTAAAAAATTACTTTAGTTTTTCCAAGAACCCAGTTGTCAAGGCGGGCTTTTTCCAAGATGGCAGCACAGGTTTCCGGACTGACTGGAGGATCATCATTTGTTTTGTAACAGATGAGATAATACCTAAAGACAAATGCATGATTTTTTATTTGATTACTAAAGAGCAATATATGCAAATACATTTAAATAATAAAAACAGTTGCCTGAAAGAAAACATAGCACCGAAAAAACTAAAACAACATATGAGAGAAATTGCTGTGATTTATATGCAGTACTGAGAAACTCAATCCAAAGCGGATGAGTGACATATTGCACACCCTGGAGGGTTGTTTAATTCTGTATCAACACCAGAAGGTTTTAAAAAGTGTGCAACTGAAGTGCAGTACTGCAACAGTTCTTTCCTGCTCTCTGCTTTCTGTGAAGGTGATTTCAGTGGCAAAATAAATATATTTTAAAAGCTTTTCTGCCTAAATTATACTATTTCATATTCAGAAATATAATGAAAATTTCATATCTTATGTCATGTGCTAGACCATCTACCTTTGAGATAGTTAACATGATGTGAGATGCATCGCAGCTCTTGTTACCTCCTTGGATTCAGCTTTGCAGATCCTTTTGGAACTGCTATGTTCCATATATGTTATGTCCAAATAACAAATGTTATGTCCAAAAGTGCTGTTATCTGTAAGCATTCAATCTGCCAGACTCATTACTCAGAATTAATTTTGATTAGGAAAAGAGGTCAGGATGCTCATGCATAAAAATTACCTGTAATACGTCAGTTCAGCTGCTGGGTAGAAAAGTTCTTGTTTGCTCCAAGACTTTCCAAAATGCTCCATAACAAAATTAACCATATCTATCTTGGTTTTTTTCTAATTCAAGAAAATTACATGAATTATGTGTGCATTCTGACAGCACATTCTGCTTTTTTTCTTGTTATTCATCCTTTATAAATAAAGGCTGAAAACCTTGGGTTTATCAGCTTTAAATAATGGCAACAGTTTGCTCATGGAATAATAAAACGGCAACAATGTCTATCCCTCCATTATCACCTACAGTTCCCTTTTTTTTTTGTAAAACACAATGAATTGGCTTATTTTTATTCTAACAAAATAATGTCACCGCTATCTCAGATCTACCTGTAACTCTCAACTATTAAAAAAACCAAACCCAAAATAAGAAGACAAATACTTAATAAAAATCCCTTTTTGTTTGAAGGCCATGTCCTCAGTGCCAGAGATACGCACAGCCTCACTGCAATCAAGGGCACACTCTCTGGAGAGCTACCCCGTTATGTTTGCTGCTTCCCTCTCTTTTACCTAAACAGTAAAGTTGTTTTTTTAATAAAGAGCAGTCGCCAAAAGCCATAGCGGATCTTGATGTGGTGATAACTATCTTTTCCCATGCTGCACTCTTCCAAAACAGCAACAGTCCTAGGATTATTCTTTCCAGAAACAGTGCTATGAAAACATCCCTTTGTTGTTCCCCTCTCTTCTCATGCACCTGCAGCACTCTGCTACTAGCTCTCTGCTTCTAGTGCTCTGTTACTTTTAAGTGGTTCTGTCTGAATGGGTATTGCTTGATTCTTCCCAGTTTTGATCTCCATTCCACACCTCTTTCAGGGTCTTTACTTGTAATAGAGAAGTGCAGATTTTTGGGGCAGAGGAAGAGACAGTTAAAGAAATTATAAATCATACTGAGTTCATTACTCTTTTTTTTTTAACAAGTGATTAAAAAAAACCTTAGGAATTATATTTTAAACAGAACTATGCACTTAATAAACTTTTCAGCCCTAGACTAGCAATACCAAGTTATCATCTACCCTACACAAGCAGATGCTGCACACTGCTGAAGGCCAGGAGCTAGAGAAATTGTGGTGCTCTTTGGATGCTGTGGCTCCAAATTCTTGGCTTTAATTTGAAGTATTACACTTCTAAACCTCAAGTCTTTGAAAAAAAAGTGCAGATTATAAGCAAGTAAATCTTACTGAAATGCACAGGGAGCCTGAAAAATCATCCTGAGATGCATCATCTGCCCCTACACATCTGAAACAGGTCACTAATCTTGTGCCTGAACTAGTCTTTGTCATCCAGACTATAATCTTTGTCACAGGAAATGTCTTTGTATTTTTTCTCAAAAGATCATGCCAAAAACACTGCTGATGCTTAAAAAATACTGGACAGCAATGGTAGGAGAGAAAAGAGCTTCTTCACATCAATGTTACCTTTTTATGAAGTTAGCAAATAGTATACGGTGTGAATAACCCTGTCTTCGAATTCTTGCTGTCTCCAGAATTCCTGTGTAACGCAGCTGAACCAACACTTTTTCTTTGTCAAACTTGTTTGCCTGCCGGTCATTGTTTGGCTTGATGCACCTGACAAAATGAGGCTGTCCGACAACCATTTTGGATAACAAATCCATCAGAGAATACTGCAAAAAAAATAACAAAAGATCTGCCACCAGGATATTTATAAAACTTGTATATAGGTCCATGTGTAGTTGAAATTTTATTTCATAGGATCAGAATCATGTCCATTTATATTTCATTAAGCTGGTAATTAAAGAGTAGATGAAGTAAATTACCCAACAACAATTCTAGCTTTGATAAGATCTCTAAGTTTCTACTTGAAAGAAACAATGATTCCAAATAAATGTACCACATTTCACTCAGGACATTCTCACAAACTTCTATAATGTCCATCATATGACAGAAGCTCTCCTTACGCTTATTTGCTTACCTTGGAGCTTTGTTAGGTAATTTCAGCCCATTTCTTCTTTTTCTTGTTGTCACCTATTTGAGGACCCTTCTTCACCCAGGATGTAAATCATCCATCTATGGATGGGAAGTGGAACAGCAGCAAGCCAGTAAATATTTAAATCCCTTCATCAGACTGGAGGAAATGAAGGCCACCCCAGAAGAAGGGCTGCTTGAACTGCTCTGATCTTGACACACCCCTGATCATTGTATAGACTGATGCTGATACTATAGCTGCCCTGCTAAGAGGAAACTTTTGAGGAGAGCAAAACTAGAAGTACACAAAATCACAATTTTGCATTTTTTTTGCAAATCACAAAATTGCATTTTTCCCACCTCACCAGGGTACTAGGCTAGCAGAGGAGACGCAGCTTGTAGCTCCACATGCCAACTGAGGGGAATCTGGCTGTAAACAACCTTGACTGGTGTTGTGCGAAATTGCTTCATGGGAGGATCTTATTAGAACACAAATGAATAGACTCATTCCTCAAGATTCAACCTGACTCAACAGAAAGAAGTAGCCAGGAGGTAATGCTGTTCAGCAGTAGGTTGGGTACATGAAACCAGTGTAGGACGTCAAGAGCCATATGTTTCCTATTAAAATGTGCAATTCCATTCTGGACAGAAGCTGCATCATGCAGCAAAGTGCTTAATTATCTTCATCACTAGTGTGCCAATTGAACACAAACAAGTAGGACACGCTAATGGATAATTTTTTTCCCTTGCAGTCTGAGGTGGCATATGCTTTTCTCAATCACCCATAGGTTTCTGTGTGTGAGTAAACCAGTGGGGCTGAAGCTGAATCTTCATTTAAGAGCATTAGCTAGCACGATCTGAGCAAGGATTTTTGCTACAGAAAACAGTACCAGAAAAGTGTAAATATAATTAACTCATTTGCAGCCTATGATGCTTGATGTGCTGATAATGCACTGAATCACAGACATTAGGTTTGAATGAGATTCAGTATTTTTTCCATCTAGAACTTAAGAACACCTTGCAGCTTTGGACTGCCATGATATCTAGGCTGAAATTATCCTTCATAGTCCACAAAGCTGGGCAATTGTATCTACTGAACAGAGATATGGCTCCTTACTGTTGTGTCATAGATGTAACTGAACTCTTATAAGTCACAGAATCATAGAATATGCTGAGTTGGAAGGGACCCACAAGGATCATCAAGTCCAACTCCTGGCCCTGCCCAGGACATCTCAAGAATCACACCCTGTGCCTGAGAATATTGTCCAAACCCTTCTTGAACTCTGTTAAAGGTGGTGCTGTGACCATTTCGCTGGGGAGCCTGTGCCAGTGCCCAGCCACCCTCTGGGTGAAAACCTAAACCTCTCCTGACTCAGCTTCAGGCCATTTCCTCGAGTCCTGTCACTGGTCCCAAGAGTGAAGAGATCAGTGCCTGCCCCTCCTCTTCTCTTCTTGAGGATGTTGAAGACCACAGTGAGGTCTCCCCTCAGTCTCCTGCAGGCTGAACAGACCAAGTGACCTCAGCCGCTACTCATACAGCTTCCCCTCCAGACCCTTCACCATCCTTGTGGCCTTCCTTTGGACACTAATAGCTTAAAGTCTTCTTGATATTGCGGTGCCCAAAACTGCACACAATATTCAAGGTGGGGCCACCCCAGTGCAGAGCAGAGCAGGACAATCCCCTCCCTTGCCTGGCTGACAGTGGTTTGCCTGATGCCCCCCAGAACACGGTTGGCCCTCCTTGCTGCCAGGGCACTGCTGACTCATAGTCAACTTGCCATCGACCAGAACCCTCAGGTCCCTTTCTGTGGCACGGCTCTCCAGCTTCTTGTTCCCCAGTCTATACACACAACCAAGGTTGCCCCTTTAAGGCGAAGAATCCGGCATTTGCCCTTGTTAAACTTCATATTGTTAGTGATTGCCCATCTCTCTAATTTGTTGAGGTCTCTCTGCAGGGCCTCTCTGCCCTCGAGGGGGTTGACAGCTCCTCCTAGTTTAGCATTGCTGGCAAAATTAGTATTTCGTCGAGTCCTGCATCCAATTTGTCATGAACATCGTCTCAGCCACTTTATGGTTTGCTGAGAGAGATGACTAAATAAGAGTTGGAAATTCAGAGCTGAGCCCAAGTGAACCAACTGTGAGCACCACTTTGGAGGAAAGAATGCTCTTCATAGCTACTTTCTATTGCAAGATCAGCATCAGAGCCAGTGCTTGGGAAGGTCCAGAATGCTGCTGAAGGTGCCACAAGGATTGACTCACATCAGCCTCTGAGCAGTGACCATCAAGAAGAATAAACATTTATTGTACTCTAGAAATCTATTTTAAAAGATTTGAAATCTTACTCTAAAATAAGAAGCGACTGTCTGTGTTTTCATGCTGGTTGTCTCTCTAGGATGATGTCCAGTATCTCCTGCTTCATTCTACAGAGATGAAGAAAGAAATTACACTTTTTAGCTCTAGTGAGCCTGTATTGCCCTTCCAATGCCACAAGAAAGCACCCCTCAGAGAACATAAATAATTAAAAAATTATTCTACGCAGCAAAAGTTACAGCATGATCACAGCACAAATCAATTACACCAGTACGTTACATTACTTTGCTACACAATACACAAACGTTCACACACAGAGGGCACAATTTGATAACAGAGCATCTAATAACTGCCACAAATAACCTGACAATGTCTGAGGTCCTTTTAGTTATTCCATCATCACTGTTATTTTAGTAGTTCCCTATGGAACATGGCTATACTCCACAGCGATATTTTAATTTCTCTTTTTGCTACAATACAGCTAGGAAATAATATTTTTTCCCCCTGAAGTTTTTATAAAACTATAGCCAGAAAGAAGGGAAATGTTAGGTTTTTACCTCACGGAAGGAATATGAATTGCACAACACAAAGATATCCAGCTAAACAGAAAAGAAAATAGGAGAGGGAGAAAAACCAAGGAAGGTTTTAAGGTTTTAATACCAAAACTAGTATTGCCTTTCTAGTTTAAATTAATGTTCAATGCAGAATCACAAAATCAGTTTTCTTACCTTTGTATGACTTATTGTTTTCTGAGAGGTCCACATTTGGTAACTGATTGTAGTTTTGCTTTTAGTGTGTGCCAGGTTACCTACGGGAAGATGGAAAAAAGTAAACTAGCAAAGTGTTTACATCTCATCTAAACTAAAACTGATGCTGAACCACCTTATTCATGTCTCCAGTGTGAGAGATTATATATATGATTATATATATATTATATATATGATTAGAAAGGTTGTTGAATTTTTCAGAGTATGTCCTTGTTTCCCCTTTCACTCTTGGGATGGAACAAGCTTTGAAGAAGTTGCATGAAGATGAAAAGGGATGATTTTTCTCCTTCAGTTCCTATGTCATCTACTAGATCACAAAAAAACCCCAGACTGCTGCAGAAAGTAAGAAAGATACCTCTTAGATTATCCGTGTGGTTTTACTCTAAGAATGTTATTGTATTACTGTAGTTCCAATGCTACCTATATATTAGTTAAAAAAAATAAAGTGCCAGCACCCTTATCTGGACCTGAGGGCAAGTGACATAGCAGGACTCAAACAGCTAAACTCTATACTTCACTACTCTTTTAACCTCCTGGTTCTTTTAATCCCTTTCCACAGAGCTTGCTGGAAACCATTGCTGGCCTGCACTTTCTCTTGATGTGTGCCTAGGTATTCCTGGGAGGCTAGTAACTGAGACGATCCAAACCTGTCCCACTCATCAGAATGGGCAGTCCTTTGGGAGTGTTTCAGCTACTGTTCACTAGCTCTGTTTGGTTTCACTAGCACAGACATAGTCTTAAGACTCTGACCTTGAAATACTTAATCAAGCAATACCTTCATTATGACTTTGAAGGACTAGGTGCACTGGCATGGTTTACACACACATTTGTCTTCTAAACATATAATGAAAATTCTGCTGAGCTTTCCATCATGTCTCTCTGTGTTGATAAACCCTAACCAGTGCTGCACACTGCCACTGCTTCTGCTAATAACAAAACACCTCTGGGATCTCATTCTCCACTGGGAGAGCCTATATCTCTCTGTGCTCAGCTGCTATCAGTAAAAGGTGGGTAAGAGTTGGAATAACAGCTGCAGATATATGGCATGGTGAGCTAATGCATCACATATTATTTGATGATATCAAGAGCTAAACCTCCCTTGGGTTCAGCTGAATATCACAGGGTGGGAAGGAAAAAGAGAGGATTACTCACACCTAACTAGCTATCTGAAAGTGAGGTGTCTACAGGATCCCTGCTGTATTCAGTGCATAGCAGCACATTCAGAGGAGATTTTTCCCGTCCTAAGAGAAACACTTGAGATAGCAAGATGGGCTGAACTCTAAGTAAACCTCTACAATTTCACTGCTTCTAGATGAATAACAGATCAGAAATCTAACTTTTAGTTGGCTAGAGCTGGATGGTTTCAGTCAGTTTCAGAAGGCTACACAGTGTTTTACAATATTTAACAAGAAGACCAAAACAGCCTTCAGAATTATCTTGCAAAACATTAAGACTTGGGATCAGTTCTTGGGATCACGTGGACCCTTACTTTGCTTCTACAGAAATTATTAGTATCTTAGCAAATATCAACAAGTCAAAAAGTTCAGGCAAGGACATCGAGCTCTGTGCTTTCCCAGGAACGCTCACCTAAAATAGAACTTCAAGACCAAATTTTGCATTCCATGAGCAAAGCTCCCTTTGTGAAGAATAGAAGCCTTGCCAAAACCTTAGTTTCTGTGAGCTACGATAACATTTTAGGGAAATTTCCATTAGACTCTTCCAGTTTAGCTTCTCTGATCTGCTAGAAATACATCTCCCATGTAATCGTACAAGGAAGTAAAGTTGTAAAGTACTTACTGTGTGGCATCAATGCCATTACACAGGGAGTCCTACAATACAATAACAAACTGGTTGTAAGGAGACTTACCCATCACCCTAAAATGGCAGGTAGGACACTGTGCAAGGACACAGTTCAACTAAGATGCAGCTTAGGAGTAATTTCTGTAGAGCCAATCTTATTTCTCCACCTCAACTGATGAACTCCTCAAGAAAGGGCTTACTACTTGGACCCCATCAGTCACCTACTCTAAAGGACTAAAAGACTGAATAAATTGAGAAGTGTCTCCTCACTCTTTGCAGCAGATGTTAAGAGCCCCAACCTTCATTCTCTAGTACTTTAGAGATAAATTGCACTGAGACAAAACAGGCAATTTATATATGGCATGCCCAAAAAAAGGCCAGTAACTTACCTGATCTTTTCTGTTCGGTCCTCAACTCAAGAGATGCACTCCACTCCCTGTATTGCTCCCCTACCCTGAAGAGAGGACCCTGAAAGAAGTCTCTACCACTTCCTTGGCACTTGACCAGACCAATCCCTCCCCTGCACCTTGGGATGGATGGGGCTCCATTCTGTATAGATTCTAGGGTTGGAAAGTTAAGCCACAAAGCCTGTAATGTCATCAGTGAGTAGTCATGTGAAACCTAGCAGTGTTCATCATGAAGGCTAGAGAAGACTAAGAAGATTACCACACCAGCAATACCTGTTTTTGTAAGAGGATGGGTTACCAGCTGTCGCGTCAGGTTGTTTTCAGATGATCGCAGTAGCAGTACAATATCAGCTGGCAGAGTATCTCTGTTTTTGGCTAGGAATCCACTTGCATTATATAGAACCTGTTTAAAAAGTGCATTTACGCATCTTCTTGGTTTTTGAAAAGCAATTGTAAATTTAAGCATTCTGGCATATGGCTTTTAATATATGAAGATACACAAATAGTTTTTCAGCTATCAGGCTCACTCTTGCTTGCAGTCTTTCTTTTGATCACTGAAAGTTCTAACTTTTCAATACTGAGATATGACGCAGATCACTAAAAGCAAATCCATCATTCCAAAGTAGCTTGAGACATTTATTTTTCCTAATGCAGATATGTTAACAGTAGTCTTAGGCAGCGTGGATTTATCAGTAGGACAAGTATATTGTAGTCTTCCTTTACACCAGTACATGTGTAAATGCACAATTAACAATGCACTCGATATCAATCATATCACACAGGATTACCCACATTACTGTACAATCTTTCTGTGCTATTCATATTGTGCTGTACTGGACTCAGGACTTACCACTATTCTTAGGGATCTCTGAATTAATTGTAGAGGAAGTTTGCAAAATCAAAAACTGCATATTGGCAATTGAAATCTCTCTAAAAATTCCAGTAGTGGTGTACGTAACTCAAAATGTAACTCCAGGACTCTATCTCAATGATGCTGTAAAGGATTCACAAGAAAACCTGACCTGTCACGAAGAGTAGAAGATACTGGCATGCTTAATTTAGGAAAACCCCTCACAAAACAACTCAGTAAGAATCTTAAATTAGGAAAAAGGCTTGTAAAGGAAGAGGAAATAAATAGTTTTCCAGTTCCACAGCAAACAGGACTAGGAGTAAAGAACTTACATTACAGCAATGGAGACGTAAGTTAGGAGAAACGTCCTAATGAAAAAGCTTGTTGAACACTGGAAAGGGCTGATGGGGCACCGGTGTAATCCCCATCTTCAGTGGCTGGTAAACAGGAATGGTACAGGGAGACCTGACTTTCCACTCTTCAGCAGTGAGATATGCTATGCTGGTGAAATGCAATTCAGCTGGAGATGAGGTTCAGAGGAGTTACTGCAGGCTCTTTATAGCTGACTGTCTTACATAAGGCTTAAGTTATCTTCCATCAGCTGATGTGCAGTATTTGCCTCTTCCCAGGCCAGCTGCTCCAGCACTGCACAGATCCAACATGGTTTCCTATGTGAGGCACCAGTGCTCACTCTGTACCCTTTAAAAGAGCTCGAAAGGAGGTAGGAGCTCCTGCTTTCACAAGGCAAGGTTCATTTGACCAGCACCATCTTGCAGCAGTGTGACAGCAACTCCTCCTGAGTTTGAAAGGCACGTGCAGGAAGTCACCTTGTACAGGAAGGCAAGACACTGCTCATCAAATGAAGCAGAAAGCAGGGCCTGCACTACCTATCTGGGTGATGACAAAGTACAGAACTAAGGCTGATGGGGTGTAGGAGGAAGTAGAAAGAAAGGAGTGGGATTCTGATTAGAACAAGCATGGTACAGGCCTTTCAGGAACTAAGAGGAAGAGCGCCAAGTTGCATTACATAACAGTTGTGTTTTGGATCTTCTATACTACAGCCAGTTTATTTACCTGTTGACATTTAAGAAAAATACACTCCTGCTATTGCTTTTTTTTTAATGAGGGATAATAACTTTTCAATTTGCTTTTGATATGTAAGGCACCACCAACATTCCCATGTCAAGCCTGAATAGATGACAGCTGACCTCTTCTATTTCCTTCCAGCCCTACCATTCAACAATCCCCCACTAATACCATCAGGTCTCTTACCTTTCCTGCATAATGATAAATTCCAAAGGTTAGATCTACTCTTTTGGGTCTCCAAAAATATTTTGACTTCAAATTATCTTCAAATTTTTCTGAAAGGAAACACATAACTCATCTTACTGGAGTTACTGCACAATAATTTTCTTCTGAAGCTGTATCCCCCTAAGGATATTGCCTGACTTCTCTAGCAATGCAGAAGCACAAAACAGACACTGATGTTTTCAAGGACATAATGGTCTTGTAACAAAAGGCACTGGATAGAGAATATGGAAGCTCTCGGACAAGTTACTTACTTTGTACCATTTTTTTTCTGTGTGACCTCAGAAAATCATAGAATCATTAAGGTGGGAAAAGACCTCTAAGATCGAGTCCAACCATTAACCCAACACCACTGTGTTCATCACTGAACCATGTCCCCAGGTGACACATCCACGCGTTTTTTGAACACTTCTAGGGCTTGCCTTTCCAAGGTTTAGATCTTCATATATGAAACAATCCTTCCTAAGGATTCCTTGAGGAATTGTGAGAAAACACTTACTGATTGATTGAGGGCCTCTGTACTCTAGACTAAAAAGTATGAAGATTGAAAGACAACAAGCTCATGTAATTCCTTTAACATGGGCATTGTTACTGGATGTTATTAGGTTTTGTGACTAGGTGGTGGGTAAAACTCTAATAGGACATTTTGCACATTCAAAAATGAGCAAAACAAGGATTTATCTGCACAGAAATATGACTAAACTAAATCAATGGGAAATGCAACTACTCAGCAGCACTAAAATACTCAAGATCTGAATTACAACACATTTAGGTGTTTTAATTTTAATTTCCAAATAGAAGAAAAATCAGGAAGCATAATTGGCTGAAATGCACTGAATCATGTTTGCAGCCATTACTCTTAAAAAAGTATTAAACTTCTTGTTCAGATATGGCTTATCAAAGATCTCAGAGCTGAACATGACTCAGTTTGCAAAGTGTTCTTGGCATATGAATCTAGAGTTTTAACTCAGTCTGATCTTTACCTTTCAAATCCCGCAGCTAAAAATTCCTGAAGGCTGGAGAATTTGAAACCTGGATCAGCAAAATCAGGTTCATTTGTAATCTTGATGTTTCTCTATGAACTTCAAGGACACAACCATCCCTACATGCATGTCTCCCTCAAACATACTGTGACACTGGAATGAGGGCTCACTAAAAACATAACTAGCATGTAGCCTGAATTGTGCATGTCAAACAGAAATCTAACAGAAGACATGCTGCAAGACTGTAAAATAAACCATATACTTACCTACAAGTGTCTGATCTGTTGCTTGTGGGAATCGACTTTCCTCATCCAACAGAGACAATAAACCCATTGGTTTTTGCAGGAACATATCTAAGAGGGGTCTGTTGTCCTCATATTCTATAACTCTTGCATCAACACCTTCATAAAGGTATTCATTCTGTAGCAAGCAACAGAAGGCATGTTTTGGCTGTGTATACAGAACCACTTCAGGACATAATTCACAAACTGTTAATTGTAGCAAATTAAAACTACATTGAAAAAGTATGCCTCGGGACTAAAGACATCAAGGTTTTGCAGAAACAAATGTCAGTTGGGATATTTGTTTCTGAATACCTATGTTCAATATTCCTGTGACATATTTGGTAAAGAAAGATACTTTTCAGGAATAGCAAGAATTAAAGAAATAGAGTTGAAGAAGATAAAGTATAGTGTTTGCAGATGGAGACCTCAGGGCCTAGTTACTTCCCTGGTTTGCAATGTAGAAAATTTAGCCATTTAGAGCTAGATTTACATTCCCAATTCATTGCTCACATCTATGTGATGTACAGTGGCCAAGATTTACAAAAGTGACCACAGATTACAACAGCCTTACTTGTTCGATCACGCTCCTCAAAATGGAAAAAAGAGAAGAAAGGTGCACATACTTTCTAATAATTAAAGAATTGTATACATACTTTCTAAAAATTAAATAAATTGGCTCAGATTTGCCTCTACCTCATTTTCACTCCTTTTAAGGAACTAGGGAAAGGTAATCCCCAAGTTTTAAAAACAACAGAAAAGCTGGCGGGGTGGGGTTTTTTTGTTTGGTTGGTTGGTTTGGTCTGGTTGGTTTTCTCCTGAAGACTGCAAATATCTTTGGATTCCCACCAGACTGAAAAAAAAAAGGATAACAAATGTTGTGTCCACAGCATGTTGTGATGGTTTTATCTTGAATATAATTTAGATTATAGCTGAAGAATACAAGAATGACCTTCCTTAATCCTTTAGCAAGGCAGAGGAGAGGCATAGATTTACCAAGAGAAGGATGCCCTAGGGACTGCCATGCCTCCCTATTTTTGCCTGCATTACATATAAAAAATAGCAGTTATCCACTGCTAAGCCTTTTGATCTACTGTAAAAATCATCCCTCTGCCAAAGGATAGGACTTCATAAAAGTGTTGTGTTCATGTATGGTGTTAACATTACAGGTTTGAATTCATTGTGAGGAGAGTGTCATAAACATGAATGATGGTTAATATTAATGAGTTCAAAGACCTCTAACCCTGAAAGACCTCTCCTTATGTGTCATTCACTTGAGTCTGAATGAGTGAAGAAGGCAATACATTGAGTATTTGAAAAAGAAGTTAACTGCCATATACAACAGAAAAGCACGTTATTATATTTCATACCTCTAAATTTCTAAGCCAGAGAGAAACAGTAAAAGGGATAAAATCAATAACACTCTCCTGGACATACAGGCACAAATAAACAAATCTGCTGATCCATTTGAAAGACAACATGAAATATATACCTAAACTCTTCCAGTATCTAGATTGATCTAATTTCCCAGGACACTCTTCACTCTAAGGATAGGTTATGGCTCAGTTTTTATGCTGTACAAGGGTGTTATCAGTAAGAATCTCTCCTACAGCCCCATGAGGGCTCCTCATCTGAGACACATAACATTAACTTCATTCATGTCTGCCCTGAAGCAGTGGACAGGTAGAGTTTTGCTTTTTATTTTAATCAATGACCTGAGTAGCGAGACACGACAGGAGAGTAATAAATGTATCACTGACATAGGCAAAAAGTTAATTATATACCTAGTGGCAGAAAGGGAATGAGTCTCTGTTATCTCCCAAAGATAACACTGGAGTAGGGGCAGCTTAACCAAAGGTTACAGCTGTACTGACACACAGATGTTACATTCATGGAGCCAACTGTTACTGCTTGGGATTATCAAGAGTACACTTATCAGTGGGGCAAGGGAAAGAGATTGCTCAGGATGAATGTATTAGAAGAGAAGAGAGTTTCTGTGACACTCGGATATCGGGATATCGTCCAACAAGCTCTCACAACCAACTTATCTAATGATTAACTTTTTCCAACTTCAAATGCTTGTGAGAGAGGCTGGTTTAGAGAGCTGATAAAAGTGTTCTCCTTGAAAAAGAAAGAAGCTCTGTAGTAGCTGTACTACTATGCTGTAACAGCAACATCTGCTCCCATCACTGTCTGACCAGCATGCAGGGCCTGACCTCCAAGCCTGCTGCATATGTGACCATTCAGTCTTTTGTGTCTGCACCTCGACAACTGAATGAGTGTCAGCCAGTGCTGACAGTTTTGGCAATGCTGCCATCTGCCCAGTAGGATATGGAAAGAGTTCACTCCATCATTTTCCATGGGCTCCTGGAGGATGGCTGATAACCCAGTCTCCCAGGCACTAATGTGACAGATGACTCAGAAACGATACTATATTACCTTTTTTTATGCAATGCTGGTTTCAACCATGTTATTAGGATACAAGCAGCAAGTATAAAAGCCTTAATGATGCACATCATAAAATTGTAATGAAATAGATCTTATTTGAATTAATAAGATGAATCAGTTACAGGATTTTATAATACCCCATGATGTTTTGTGACAAGAAAGCTCTGTAAAATGGCTGCTTATTGAAATTCTAAAGCATAATCCATTTGAAAGTATGCCTGTGGATGGGAGGTCAAATGGAATAACAGTTACACTATTAATTGGGCTCCTATCTCACCTCAGTATTGCATGGTATTTTTTCTGTAATCAAAACTAGTTAACATCAGCTTGTGCAATCTGATTTCACTTAATAACAATGAATTATTAAATGCATTAGGAAATGGTCTTAATGTTTAATAATATAATGGCATTTTGCTGAGAACATGTTATGATGACACTTTGGTTTAAATGGGAACACCAGAGACTTATTCAGAATGAACTGTTTCCAGCTTAAAGCAGAAGATTAAATTGTCATAAGAACATAAACACTGCATACATTTAATGCAAAAAGTATCATCTTTCCAACTGACAGCAAACTTGCCATTTTCCAAAATGTTTTAGCTATCTGCTATTACACCTTTTACTTTTTATGGGGGAATCACAAATGAGAAAGAAATGGGAAGGTTGTCTTGCTGGACAATGTGACCTGCAGATCATGGAGCTGACAGAAATTTACTTACATTAGTACCTAACATGTAAAGGAAACACCTTGAAGAATGGCACTGAAGGTCCAGAAGTTCTACTTTACTTAATATTAAATAAAAAAAAACTTGTGCCAGCAAGATTGCGTTCAGGTCTAAAAGCCTTTATTCTTAAATGCAAACATTAAGTCAACAATAAATAATAAATTCCCTTAATTTTGACTTCACAAACACTCTGCACTAGCAGACACCCTGAGTCTCAGGTTGGGATAGTACCATTGTTCCTTCCTACTATTCCTGTCACTACTGAGGCCATATTTTCTCAGGCCACACTTCCATGGAAAGCAAAACTGTGAACACTTTCAGATTCAGATACAGAAAAGAAACCACTAACAACTGTAAAACCATATTACCTGCAAAATTGAAAGTAAAGTTCAACCCTATGAGTTCATTTACCCTATGGCTTCATTGCTCAAGTTGCCCAAACTTTTTCACCTTCTCCAGTGACATAATCACTACTTATTAGATCGACATGGGTTAACTATGAACTAAACTATATTTAACTGATTTAGGCCTCGACTTCCCACTAGATATGTCAGATTTCCTCTAATTGTGTGTGATAAGGAATTGAAAAGGGCAAAGCAGGGAAAAGAAGGAAGAAATAATATACCTATACATTTTACTTCTCTTGAGGGAAGCGTGAAATAATTTAAATTTTTCAGTCTTCCTTGAGTGGATCTACAGGGTGCAGTGCGGTGTCATGTTACAGATTTCTGAGGCAGCACAGAACAATCTGACATGTCTGTCTGTGAAGAGATACTATCCTGGGTCCCCAGTGACAGGATTGCTCCATCAGTACAACCATCAGCTTGGGCTAATGAAAAGTCAACACAAAGGTCTTGGTGACTGCTGGCATCAGCCTTCCCGTAAACTTAACTAGTGTCTTTTAGTGATGGAGACACAAACCCTTGCATGCAAAGTCATTTGTAAAGTCAGGCAGATACATCAGCAAAGGGCAGGGGTCATCCTAATGTTTGGCTTTTACATAAGTGATATCTTGTATCATTAAGAACAACAAATTCAGTCATATGATTTTGAAAATATTTCCTTTTTTTCCATGTATAGAACATGTAGCAATTATATTTTCTTTCAAATTGCTTTATCTTATTTGTCTGCAGGGAGGGGAGGGCTTGTATTTACAATTAAAGTATATTACTGGTGTTAACACAGGAGAGTCCTTACAGTGTACATAAAAGATTCTGAAGCCACCTGCTTTCTTGAAGTCTGTTTTTGTGATGTAAAACTGGAAAAACCATGTCATAAGTAAGTGAAAACTGATGCCTTATAATGACTGTGAATCATACTGCAAATCAATCTGTGCCATTGGGTTGTAACATAAAATAATTTCTCATTTTCCTGTCTCTGAAAGGGGGAGATTTACACCCACACTTGCACAAACTTAATCTATATAGCTCATTCTGCACTGATATACTAGTATCTTTGGAGACTGCTACAAGATAATGTAATGAAGTTTGATATAATCTGTAGTGGTGTGATATAAATTAAAGTAGACAAGCACTTGGTTGGCATTAGAGGTAGGATGTGGACGCTTGTAATAGAAATATTAGAACTGGTAAAAATGAAATATGAATAGAAATGTGTGTATAAGCACCAGAAAAAAGAGTCTTAGAAGAATAACCTGTGATTTGAATGCAGAACGTTTGTTCATAGCAATAAAACTGAGGAAAGCGTTGCTTACATCAAGAACAGAAGGCCTTCACTTACTTACATAAAAACACACTGCAGACAGGTAGCTAGTGGAACATCCTTTAAATCTGACAACAGGAGGATAACTGCAAGGTTATAGCATGTCATACACCATTCTTCTACTAGCCCACCAAGGAAATGGACTGTAGGCATAAACATGTATATACTTCAAACAAGCAAAGTTAGATAATGACCTTGCCTGAAGATTATGGAGGCTGAAGTAAATAAGGTTCTGAGGCAAAGAACTGCCCTGTAACAACTGACAATTGCTAAAGGCTGTAAAAGATCTGTCCACAATCTATTGCAGCAAGAAGAACCTAAGAGACATGATGAAGACTTGCCAGCTGGTGTCCCTTATTCAATGAGTCACTCACAAATTATCCTTGGCACACCACTTGAACACATTGTGGTGCATTCTATGTGGCCATGAGTCAATGACATCTATGAGAGAATGACTGGAAACGGGTAAAGTTGAAGTACTTAGAGATTCTGTAAGTAAAGATCACCTTCCCTTTCCATAGGGTCAGTAACTGTTGTAATCATTTCCTACAGAAAGAAATGGGTAAACTAGATATTGTCAAAATAAAAAGTTAATTTTTTTTCTTCATCTCATCATCCCGTGCTCAGTAGCAAAATAACCACCTTGACTTTACTGCAGCAGGGTACGCGCAAGAAGGCAAACTGTTACTACTAGATGGTGACACCACAAACCTCTGCATTAATATAGGTCTGGCCAAAATGTTCTGCACCAGAATACTTAAAAACAAGTAAAGGCAGATTACACTGAACAAGACTTGACTCTAATTAAAAAGGAGAAGGAATATTAAGACAATATTTGGTGTACAGGGATAGGGATAGGAAAGCCAAGGCAGGTCCATCAGCAGCAAAAGGCAGCTAGGGAGAATGTGGTCCTGCTGCTGAACAAGCGTGGATGATATGGAAAAAGCTGAGATATTCGATGCCTTCTTTGCATCAGTCTTGACTGATAATCCCAGATCCCTGAGACCAGAGGGAAAGTCTGGAACAAGGAAGACTTGACCTCAGTGCGTGAGGATCGAGTTAGGGAACATTTGAGCCAAGTGGACATATGCAAGTCCAAGAGACCTGGTCAGTGCTTGAATTTACAGGAATAAATAATGGTGTTCCAGTCTGTGCTATTTCCATCTTCCAACTGTTAGAAACAGCAGTAGCCAAGTGACCTTCTTGTGTGAATTTGTGCACTTGGGAAAGAAGGCACCTAAGTAATTACAGTAGTTCAGGTTAAATTTTCTCTGAATTTTAGATGGTATTAAAAACAAGAAAATACTTGTGTCTGAGAATCTCGCACAAAAATCTATAAAAACAACTACAAGGTCTAAGACTGCCAGACAGTATTTCCTGAAATAATTGGAAAGAGGATAAAGCATTGATCCATATAAAAAACCCCTTCCATTTTACACATAGATACGTATGTCAGCTGTAGACTGACACGAGTGTACACACTTGCATACAGAGACACATTCCAAACTCATATCTGTTTTATCCTTAAAGCAATCAGTGATTAAAACTGACAAAATACTCTGTTTCTACTAATAATTAAAATTAGTTTTCAGAAGGATTTTAATTTGTGTATCATAAACCCCAATAACTTCAATAAAACAGCAAAAGTATTATTTTACCTACAATTTGAATTTTGACTCTTGTGCCACATAGAATTCTGGAATATTTCTATTTTCACCTAGTTTAATATTTTTTCTTAGTGTTATTTCTTCAAATAACAATAGTGGATAATGATTTAAAAATGGCTAATTTAATTATCACGTAATTATTTACAAAGCTGAGATGATATTTTTAAAGGTTTTTCACTTTCCTCTTCAGTTTCATAAGCTCTTATATTTACAACGCTATTCCTTTTCTCTGTTTTAAATTTTTTCGATTAAATACATCACTATTTACTTGAAATGATCTAGTTTCTGAATAAGAACAAAATAATAGTGAGATTTGCAGTTTTTAATAATGGAATTTCAGTGTTCATTAAGCCAATTAGTAAGCTATTATGAACACTGCACTTTCAAAATTTTGTTACCACTCATTTATTTTTTTACTATAGAATCTTACATTACAACTCATTATTTCTCAAGAAAACAACATTGCATTTGCATCAAACAGATTATCACTGTGTTATGTTGCTTAGATACTGTAAATTTCAAGTTTAATGCGTTTTATGTAGGCATTTTACTTGCAAATAGCAAGCACTGCTTCACAGAATACATACTCAAAAAATATTTGCTATAATCTGCAATTTACAACCTATTATGGAGAAGGAACAATGTAGTTTCTTGAGACAAGGTTTTATATGTTCAACAATATTAAAGTTTTATCAAAATAATCCACACATACCTGTTCCCAGGCAAAGACATGTTGATTGAAGTAGAACTGAATTTGTTCATTGGCGATGTTGATGCAGAGTTGTTCAAAAGAATTTTTTTTGAAATTCTCAAAACCGAAGATATCAAGAATTCCAATGTTCAAACCATCATCATTTTCACTGCAACGATGAAATAAACTTTCCATTGTTGTATCTTTATTTTACACTGACTAGCTTAATTATTATTTCACAAAGGAAAATCATGGGCCAAATCCGTACACCAGTTACACAGGATAATTTTTGCTAAACCAGATACCTCTTAAAATGACAATAATTTTTTTGTTTGAAATACAATAAGTGCAGATCAATTCAAAGATTACTGTATTTGCAGACTAGATATACTGAATCACATAATGACCAACTCAATTGGTAAGCGAATAGGACAGTTCCAATTTTATTGTTAAACTAATATTTGCTAGTGATCATTCTACTGTAAACAGCTGTTTACAGTTTACAGTTTACTGTTTACAGTACAGAAAGAACATGCAGTTCTTTTTGTTTCTCTGGTAATAACACAGGCTTTACTCAACAGCATTAAATTAAAGACTGCTGTCATGAAATAATATTTCTTCAAATTATTTACTCACAACAATTAACATTGCTTATTTTAACATCAAAGTCAAAAGAACGAATAGCTAGACTTTTTATGCATCTAAATAACTAGTTTAAGTACTGAAATGTGGTATGAATTTAAACTACCAATTAAATTCCAGAGAAGTACTACTAGTAAAAACTTTGGTTTGATATTTTAGCTAAGGCATACTGAAGATAACCATGATCATTTCTGCAACTTGAAAAAAGCTCTAATGTGTATTTGCTGAAGCAAAAAATTAAGAGGATATAAGTTTATAACAAACTGAAGCTGATATTACTGTCTTCTCTGAGGAAAGTAAAAAATAAAGCACATTCTATCTATAAAATCCCTTTGAGGGTCTATCTGTAACCAAATTTTTTTAATAAAGATTTATGAAATCAGAAATTAAGAATCAGCCTCAATACACTCCTTCATACACTCATGAATAGCACTTGAACCTCTTTGTGAAGTCCATCTCAAAAGAGAAGCATTTCATTGTGGAGGGATCAAATATATTTGTTGGTTTTTACCTGAATTCGGTGACTATATTCTCTATCTCAAAATTACACTTTTTGTGCATACACTGCTAAAATTTGTCTGCCTCATTTGTTCTCAGAGATAATTATATAAAAATAGCAAATGCAAATTATTTTACTACCACAAAATGAAAGCAAAGTTCTGGTTGGTTCTTTTTGTATAGTGAACATTTCAGGTCAAAATTTACTTCCTCTTCACTGGCATAATAAGTATTCAATTTGAAAAGGGCTCTGTAATAGACAAGTGAGAGAGGCATACAGGCTGGCAGTGCTGCCCTATCTATCATGAATTTTATCCTTTCACTTACTGACTAAAGTTCTGTTTATTGTTGCTCTTCTGCAACCAAATACTTAAAAGTTTAGACAAATTTTAGGATTGCAACCTTGATTCTCCTCTGAGGTTTAAAAAAAAAAAAATCCAGAAAATCCAGATTTGCAAAACAAAGCTATTTGTTATTGCTGTCCATCTTAAGGTAGTTATAAGTTTGCCCCTTTTCCACCATAGAGAGCCCTGACATATAGGATCTACGATGCAAACCACATAATTTCTTCTTTGATTAATTTGCAAAATGCAAATCCTCATTCCCAATATCTTTCCTGTCTCTGTGTTTAAAATGTCACTTTATAAGTGTAGAGTGGACATTAACTTCAATAAATGTGAAAGCTATTCTCACACCTATGAAACCACGCTCATAACCACAGTGACAAAAGCAACAGCATCAGTGTAAGTAAGAGCAGAATTTGACCTATATAATCAACAAACGAATGTCAAAAGTTGATCCTGAAAAATACAAAAGAAAAAGTGGCTAGTATGTAATTTACAAACAGTTGAATGTGTAAAGGTCAAAGAGTAAAACACCAGATGCCTGCGCTCTCCATAGCTACTGTATTTTCGTTATATACTAGGAACAGGACAAAACATTTTTTGAGGTGGTGGTGTCATAAACAAGAAGGTAGCAGAGAAAAAGAACATGAGTACACTAAATGCCCTAGTGTAGACAATATTATTCCCACTGAAAAAAAATTTCTCTTTATTTTGGAAAAACTTCTTTTACCTTAAATGTTTGTCAGGTTTGAGTAAAGTGTTGATGCGATTGACTATCCAGCTAAAGAGGCGTCCGTACAGTGCTTTGGCCATGGCATCTCTGACATCAGTGGCCTTTTCCACAGTGTTGGGACGAATAATTGTCTCTCCTCGAGTCACAACACAGTGAGAGGTGAGGGCCTCTTGCAGTTCATCTGCCTGAATACACAGCAAGGACGCGCCTAGGAAGGAAGGTCACCAGCGCAGCTCAGAGGCAGATTTTGGAAGGTGAAATAGGCATTTTTGCAACCAAAGCTTCAAGTGCAATGTATTATGAATAGGGGCCAAATCAAAGTCTTGACCTATGACTAATGAGGAATTTCACACCAAACAACTGTCAGTATCTAATTTAGTAACCAACCTTCCTAGCTTCTACTGCAGTCAATGAAGAAATGCTAGGGAATCTAGGTGACTCTGTCACAAGTATTGAAATTGTGAGGTGTGAATACCCCTCTCAGTTATAATCCACTCATACAAGCCACTGCTGTCCTCCTTTTGCTCCAAATAAGGGGTGCTTCTTTCCCAGTTCCACAATATTTTTCTATTTATGGCAGGAAAATGTAAGAAGATAGCATGAATACTTCATTATCTCCCCAACTGTAATTACTGAGAAAGTGTAGCAAATTTCTTGAGAATCTTTGTCACTTTGCCTCCTCACCTCCCAGCAGCCCATAATGTAAGGTATATCTTCCAAAGAATTAGTGAGCTGTATTTCAACAGGCACATGTGGGGAACAAGTAATGAGCAGCTGAGAAAGAAACTGGAAAAAAGCCATTCAATGTGTTAATGAGGTTCTCCATCAAATGTTCAAATAACCTTGGAAAAATTCCAAAGATTTTCTTTTCAAGCATCTGCAGTATTAGTCATGTTTCCTGTATACTAGTGAACTGGTTAGTCAAATAAGATTCATAACATGGAAATCTTTTTCTTTTTTTTTTTTTGCATTTGAATTTAGGTGGCCTTAGAATTAATTGACCTTCAGTTTTTAATTATTTATGCAAAATTTCCACGTGAATACAGGTTCATTGATAACTCTCTTGCAATAAAATAAATTCCCTAACAAAACAGTAAGAAAAACAATCTTAAATTAAGAAAAAAATCACTCACAATTCTCAAGGGCTACTGGGTTGGAAATGTTGCTTTTGTCAATCATATGTTCAGATACTACTGCTGAAAATTCAATGTTGCCCACATTTAAAATGGCAGCCAGGACACTGTACACACTTCCAAGTTCCTGAAAAATATATTTAAAAAGATACAATACTTAATAGCCAGGTAGATTTGTCTCTGTGGTTTATGCGATGGGCATGTCTGTGTGTGCTGTTTCTTGTTGTCTGCCACATGTCCACTACTTTTAGGAATACTTTTCTCAGCAATTATTCCTGTTCTGTACTCAGCAAAGTCTTTCAAGAGTAAGACAGCCAAAGAGGGCAAGACAAACTATAGCCTAATCTCTTTTCCATACTTGTTGACAGGACAGGATTGACATGGAGTAGGGACAGCACAAAACACTGTGTACATATCCTCTTACACAGAAAGAATTCAGAGGTTATTTATATCTATCCTTCACTGTGTCTGCAGGCACAACGGTGTCTAAAAACTTAATACCTAGATCAACAAAGGTACAAAAAATATCTGCGTCTATGTTTCTTGGATCATGGAAACAAAGGTACTCCAAATAATAGGCCTGTATCGTCCCCACCAATGTCATCAGAAGAAGTTTCACTGAGAGAAGAGTGAGATCTCACATCTCTGATTCAATAAAGCACTACACCCTTCAAAACGTCAGTTACAAACTCACCAAAGCACCTTAATATGGACTTTACTTACACATATCTAAATTTTAAATTATTCAGTAGGTTCTGAAGAGGGACTCTGCCTTGAAAATGGCTGTTATTACTCTGGACAGTGAAGTTATATGTACAGTAAATTATTTTAAGAACTTACATATAACAAAATTATATTTAGAATTAGAAAAATATTGCTTTCATTGCAGGTTTGACTTAGATTTGAACTGCAAATTTTCATCTGAACTGTGAATGTTTATCAGTATACCTGATGATCTGAGCATTTTTTATTCAGAAATGCTGAGGTGTTCCTGCAAAGCAGACTAGGAATATTTGACACTGTATATTTTGAGGGATACAGTAAAAGCATGTTTTATAAATAGCAGGTTGGAAACTTTTATAGTAGTTTTATAAGAAGCAGTTTTGCAAATGTGATTGCTATTTTATAACAATGACCTTTTCACAATTGTACAACATTTTATCTATAATATTCAGTGGTTTGCTGGTACCATGACAGGCATCATTTAGTCAGATAAAATCCTTAATTGCTTTAGAATACTTGATCTTGTTTTTAACACTTTCAGAAGTTAATCTAGCAGTTAATAAATTAATGATTCCAGTGACAGCAAGACAAACTAGATAAGCTCGCTCTAAAAAATTACACTGAGGATAATTGGCACACAGTTTACCTAGGATTAAGCAATCATTTTCATTTTAAGCTTAGGGACACAGTTAAAATGCAAAGAAATTAATAGCTTAACTTCTGCCATTATGTTGTACAGTATGTATAGCTGCTGACATTTTTCTGCCCTTTTGCAGCGTGTTTGAAATCTGTCTTGATCTGTCTCATACAGCGTGATTATTGTTCCCCTAGGCAGTCCTTTTTCCTATTAATTTTGCTATGCAGCCTGAAATAAAACAGTTTGATTTTAAGACAGGGAGTACTGACAGTAGTTACTATTAAAGCCTGCCAATAAGTTAAAACCAAATTTCAAAGAAAAAGAAGTCTTGTTTAGGTCTCAGTTTTAACTGGAATGGAGAATTTTTTCTGTTCATGGCTTTCTGCTAATAAAACATTGAACATTCTTATATGAAAGTTCTCTGTGCACTGGGATGAATGCCCTTAGGAAAGGAATTCATTGTCTTGTAGGATCTTTTTCTCACTGAAACAAATTTGTCTTTGCACATGTGTCTGATATCAGAACCTCAGTGGGGGAAGAAGACTGTTCCTTCACTCTTGTAAACACAGCTTCAGATAGGCTAATTCACCCTGTGGAGGATGTGAGACAGGCTAACATGGATGGGGCTCACATAGCCACAAGCAGGTTGCCTCCAGCACTCAACCTGCTTCTGAAACTGCGGGGATTCTACTGGTAAATAATTCCTTTACAGCTTCAGCTCATGGTGGTTTGCTGAGTTAATCAAGTGAAGATCCATCCTAGAACTGCACAATGCAGTCAGTGACATACTTCTAACTGGATCTTCGATATGTATGGAAGATCTCTTTTGAATGATCAGGATTATTGTTTCCATCCATCCAAGTGAACAAAAGAACCAGTAACAAAAACAGACTTGCTGCTTTTCATGGTTTAAATTAGGACTTATCAAGGTCTCTGGTGCTGTGATAAAACTGCTATTGGTGCTGAACCATGCATGTCCTTTTAGGCTGCTTCTGGAAAGGTGAAAGCATAGGTGAAAGGATGTGATAGTACAGGTGTGATATGACTAAGTGCAGTTGTGAATAACATGTAGAGGAGAAAGAGACTGTGAATGCCACCGCTACTGTGACTTAATGCGAAATGATTATGGAGGAATAGAATAGGTGAATAAATCTGTTTTGTTATCTATTTCTAATATTTACATTGAGGAAAGCCAGAAATAGTCCTCTGCAGTAATTTTCTGTGAAAAGATCCTTACCGCATGCAGCTTTGTCAGATAAATTAAAACATACATCCATTCTGCAGCACTAGTGCTGTATGTCACAGATACTATATTGATCATCCCCCTACTATTGTTTATGATAAACTAAGTCAGCAGTAAATGACAAATGTGATGCACCACTTCTCCTAAGATAGAATTAAGGCACAGGATGGGATTTCCTTCTCTTGCATGCTAATTTATAAATTCAGAGTCCTTTTTTATTTTATTCTACCAAAGACAGACTGAGAAGAGGGGTTTAATGGCCAGCAAAACAATGATACAACATCGTAAAAAAAAAATGGGTTCAGTTAATGTTTAGTGATGAGATTCACTCCAAAGGGATGTAAGAGCTCCATTCAACTTTATTTCTGAAGCTGTGAAAATGTACTGAGTTCATCAATACTCACATCAGTGCAATGAATTTTTAGAACTCCCACCACGGACTTCCTCTTAGAACAGAGATGAGTCTCACATTCACAGGCCTAGAATTATTGGCTGATAAACAGTTATAACATCATTTTCTATGCATTTAATTTGCAAAAATCTTTTTTTCCCCAATTACTCGGCTGTGCTGTGTTCACTGATTTCAAAGTCTTGTTGACTAATACCATTTTATTGGTTTATCAATGCCTCAAAACCTTAAAAAATTAAATTTTATAATAAAAAAGTAAGATAACTGTGCAACATCCTAAAGCATAAACACAGTACTGCTTAAGGAAGAAAATAACAAGGGAGATTATTTGAATGCTTTATGTAAGTTTTTCCTGATTAAGGTAGCTGGTAAAGTTCACAAAAGAAAAGGGTTAGCAGCACTCACCTCCAGTGTAAAACCTATGACTTTGAAGCACTGTTCAATTAATTCAAACTGAGACTTATAAAAGCTATTGTTCATGAAATCTTGCACTATTCTGAAATGATCATTTTGCAGATATCTGAAAGAGTTGATGGATACAGAGTTAGAATACAAATGAGGCTGAGAATTCAACACTGCACTTCTTAGTAATCAATTTATGTAAAAATAAACTGCATTACCTGGGAGGTCTATATTCTGGCAGTTTATAATGTGCCAGTTTTTTCTTTTCCGCGAGACCAGCATAAATATAATAAAAAATATGGAAATTTTTCTCTCCTCTGAAACAACAGAAACAACAAACTGGTTTAGTAATATAAGGATGCTACATTTACTGATGACATACATACAATTATTAAATGTTATTTTAATAACAGGTAAGACTCATGCAAACTGACAAAAGAGTCTGAAAGAAGCTATTACAGAAGTTCCTGTGAGCACCCTTTCTGTACCATTGTGTGTTTGTCCTGACTGCCAGGGTGGCTGCTTGGTGCTACAAGCAGCTAAATGCTGCTCTACCTTTGATGCAATTGGTAGATGCTATGTAAGATCTTGCAGATTTCCCACCCACCTGCATTAAATGGGCTGCTTAACTCCAGTTACTGTAAAACATCTTTTGACCATGGGAGAGCTATACACTCCTTGTTCAATGATTCCAGTATGTCTGCTGTGTCCTTTAGCCTGAACTAAGAAAATACATAAGCAGACAATCAGCAAAGGGCCTTGTGACTTGGCCCTAGGTGCCCAAACCCAGGTCAAGGTCTATTGCACATTCAAGTTTCCTGTGCACCTTATAAGGAAGAAAGGGATGCTTAGGTGAAAATTTGCAGCCATCACTGAGCCCTGAGATGCCCAAGTCAGTCACTACTGAATGTCAAAATGGGATTGTGTTCAAACCCCTGTTTTCTGCATGAGCTGAGGTGTGTGTCTCAGGAGCATCCTTAAATCATAAAATCATAGAGTGGCTTGGAAAAGGACCTTAAGGATGATTTAGTTCCAAGCCCCCTGGCATGGGCAGGGACACCTTCCACTAAGATCAGGTGCTCAAAGCCCCATCCAATCTGGCCTTTAACACTTCAGGGATGGGGCATCCACAGCTTCTCTGGACAACCTGTTCCAGTGCCTCACCACCCTCACAGTAAAGAATTTCTTTCTAATATCTAATCTAAACCTACTCTCAGTTTAAAGCCATTGCCCCCACTATATGTCCTTGCAAAAAGTCTCTCTCCACCTTTCTTGCAGACTGTCTTTAGGTTCTGGAAGGCTGCAATTAGGTCACCCGAAGCCTTCTCTTTTCCAGGCTGAACAAATGCTATTCTCTCAGCCTTTCCTTATAGGAGAGGTGCTCCATTCCTCTAATCATCTTGGTGGCCCTCTTGTTGTCCTTTTCCAACAGGTCTGTGTCCTCCCTGTGCTGGGGACCCCAGCCAGAGCTGGATGCAGCACTGCAGGTGAGGTCTCACCAGAGTGGAGTAGAGAGGAAGAATCAACCTCCCTCGACCTGCTGGCCACACTTCTTTTGATGGAGCCCAGGATACGATTGGCTTTTTGGGCTGCAAGCGCATATTGCTGGCTCATGTTCTGCCTCTCATCCACCGGCACCCCCAAGTCATTCTCAGCAGGGCTGCTCTTGATCAGTTCATCCCCCAGCCTGTATTGGTACCTGGGTGCAGCACCTTGTACTTGGGTCTTGTTAAACCTCATGAGATTTCCATTGGCCCAATTCTCAAGCTTCTGTGAAACAGGATCAGAGCCCAGTGCACTCCTCTCTGCATAGAGGGTACCTAGGTCAGAGTCCAGTGCCAACTCAGTTAACATATTTTACTGTGGACAGTCAGTAGTAGAAAACAAGATCCATTTAAGGAGTAGGAGCAGATTAGAACTCTTATCTTTCCCCTCAGTGGATTAACCTTTAGATTGCATAGCACTGCTTTGCACACTCTCTGAAATCTCACTGTGTCCTGAAGGTTTGTGTATTTTCTTGGAAAAGGGAGGGGAAACTGTACGTACAAAATCTTTTGGCTTGAAGTGGGTCTGAAACATGGGTATCCCATTTTCCAGGTAATGAATGACTGGTTTTCTGTGAAAAGTCATTCCTAGCTCTTCATGTGAGTTTGGGAGTCATGATCTCCCAGAAGAGCATGACTTCCTCACAGCGCAGGTCCCTAAATGCCAGTTCTCTGCCCTGACAAGCCGAATGGACCAGCCACACAGAGACCTGGGTGAAGATGACACGCTCAACACAAAGAGCTTCAGCTGTCCTTGGAAGTTCATTCCTCAAAATTTAACCGCCTACAGTGGCTCTCATGCTAAACACTTTGGTCACATTTTCTTGTGAACGCAGACACCTAAACACCTACCTAAATAACACCTGAGGCACATAAATGCATTGTCGACTGCCTGTCTCAGTATGTGACTAAATATAAATATAAATTGACAGCTTCAGAACAAACCTATTAAAAGTTATGAAAAAAGTGGTATTTTAAGGAAAAAGCTGATTTTATTCTGAAAAAGCAGTTTCTGTGCTTATGTTCAACTAAGGAAATAAACAACATTTAATAAAATTGCCTCTAACTTTAAATTGTTTATTGAAACAATTCAAGTGATACTTTCATGTTCTACATTTCACAAACCTACAACAGAGAACAAGGTCATGCAGAAATACAAAAAGAGTGAAAAATGAATTAGAGGTCAGCAAGGGGAAAAATTTAAATCAGTGACAACACTCCTTATCTCAAACTCTGTTGTTCCAATTGTTATTATGGCAGAAATAGAGTTGCCAAAATATTTGTTATTTGGACATGCTATATATTAGGACATAAAATGCATATCAATAAATTTAATTGGAAAATCAATTAAATTTTTCTATCATTTTATATTATGAGATACACACATGACAGAGATGGACCTGTTCTACTTTTGAGCCATAACCCTTTATAAACAAGCCCTACTAGATATTCCAAAATGGAAAACAAGCAAACAAACAAAGAAATAAGCTACAGTACTAGAGGAAATGCAGTGGAATTAAATCCAAGTGATATATTTAACACAATATTTCAAAATTCCACAAAGGAATGTATAACTGAACTATCAGAAAGGTTTTAATTCTTTGCACATTCTGATATATTTTATATATCATGTGTGCATTTTTATGAGATTTGATTAAATAACCCAGGAAACAAAAAAAAAAAGGAAAAAAAAGAAGAAAAAATGAAATCAGGAGTAGTTTTCAGCTAGCTTACAGATTTAGAAGCTATTCATACATAATTTATAAGAAAAAAAATCCAGGTACCTTACTCATCTTTGTATTTTGAACCAAGATGATTTCTTCCATTGTAGGCCTACTCTGTAACCCCCAAATAAGGTCAAATACAATTTTTGTACTTACACTGCCTGGTGGACAACTCTGGATTTTTCAAGGAGATACTCTGAAATCTGAGCTCCTACTACAGTGCCACCACAAGTGAATTTCATTTCCAGATATTTTCCAAATCTGCTTGAGTTATCATTGATGATAGTGCCTGCATTCCCAAATGCTTCTACGAGGTTGTTCACCTGGAGAATCTTCTCCTGTAGAGTCCTGTTATTAGCCTGGATATGAAAATAATATTGCTTCAAATTATCAGTAATTATTCAAATACATTCATTTTTAGGTGTTTATTTACTCTTCTTGTTGGTATTGTGAAGTGTGAAATAATAGGGGCAGCCATTCCCATGGGAATTATATGGAAAGAAAGGCACATATATATATATATATGCATATAGTGAAACCCGTCAGAATATAGCAATCTTCAGAAGTAATGGCTGGTTGGAAGAGATAACACATATGATGACAACACCACCACCAGAACTGATACATTTCTGTGGTTCATCACTCTGAGGTGGCTGATCTGCTTTTAGGATCCTTCTTAGCATCTCCTTACTGCTGTAGTGCACCATACCTATCCGTCAGTTTGCTTGCATCTCACCTGGGACATGCAAAAAATGGCATTTTATTTAGACAATCATGGTGGCCACTTCCCAGAATGACTGTGTCCCACTGACAGTGATCTGGTTGCAGAAGGAGGTGAAAAGCTAGAAGAGGAATTTACTTAGTACAGTTTGGGTGACTTGAAGACACTCAAAAAGGGAACTGACTAAGTCACAGCCTGCACTGCAGTGGGTACTTCCTTGTGGAAACCCCAACATATTTTCAAGTGACCCTAGTTCAGAAGGGAGGGGGGAGTAGATGGATCAGCATCATGTTCCAGTTTTCTTCTGAAAATGTGTAGCAGTCTTGCCCCAAAACCAATGCCCTGTCCATAGGTTCAGTCGTTTAGGTGCAAGATAGCAAAGCCTTACAGAGGCAACCCTTTGACATACCTTGCCCAGGACGGTGAGCTGCTGAACCAGCAGATGGGCACTTTGTGTTTTGCCAGCTCCACTTTCTCCAGAAATAACGATACACTGCAGAGAACAAGAGCAAGACTCTGAGCTCATTACACATCTCTCAGCCTAGCAAAGGATATAATTAAGACACGTCACCTATACCTGATCAGAGTTGTATGTCACCATGGACTGATAGCCTATGTCAGCAACAGCAAAAATGTGAGGAGGGTTGGCAGTCCGTTTGGCTCCAATATACAGTTTGGAATGCTAAGTGTAAGAAAAATGAAAACGTTACTGGTGTCCCTTAACAACTTTTTTTTTTTTAATCAGGGTTTAGTTTTATTTTTAGATTAGTGTACAGCATGCTGAGGTTACCAGAAGTGATGTTTTCTGAGTGAGCTGCTACTGCACTCACTATACCATGAATCTGTATGTACTTAGTACTATAAGAACTGCTAAACAGAATGAAGTGCAATTTTTTATAATTTGAGTCCTGATTATGCTGTGAAACTAATTATTTAGGAGAAAATTCAATATTGCCAGACATCAAGGACTAACTGATAATTTCATTTTATTTGTGCTTCACTTCCTCCTAGTATTTATGCATGATATTGATGTCAAAACTTTAGATCTTTTCCGTACCTGTAGTACCTGATAATTAATAATTAATAATGCCAAATTATTGTATGACCAGACTTTCATACCTGTCCCCTTTTGCATAATGGGAAGACAAATTCACAGAAGTTAACATTGTACAGGGTTGTTTGCATGATCTACACTACAGACATAAAGATATCAGAAATTATAGACATAAAGATATCAGAAATTAGAGGTTTTTTATTTCTCATTTCTGTGCTGAAATTCAGCATGTTAAGGGTATGTATCAATATGCACTTGAAGGAACAACTCTATTGGTAATTCTGTTTTTCAGAGTGAACTGAAGTAAGTATCAAGAATGATCTTACTTTATACTTAACACAAATATTTATATTTTAGTGGAAATCAGTGGTAGTTTAAAATAACCAAACCTAGATTTTCACACCTGTGAAGAATAAATATCTATGTTCCGAAATGGATTGACAGCGATGAGAATGTCCCCAACATATGTGTAGATCTGATCCTTGGCATAACCCTTCTGCAACTGTTCTGTTACTGTATTCTGATGGAGAAAGAACATGAACATTGAATTATATGGGGGAAAAAAAGAATATTAGGAAAACTTATAAAATATTCAAATAGTTACAATGAGTGAGAATAGGGAGGGAAAAAATTAATAGTCAGGAATACAAGTAATTGTGATCAAAAGTAAAACTTTCAAAAGCACTGGCATTTCTAATTTCTTGTGTCCAAACTCACTTTGAACAGCGTATACTTACAGATCCCCAAGTGGTTGTAGAAAAATGAGTTAATTAGAAGTTTCCATGAGACAGTCCCGCCTACATTTCTAACACTACAGTTTAATGTAACTTATCAAGAAGAGCCATATGATTGAATTCATAACTGCCATTACACCTTCTCTAACAGTACTCTCAGTTATGATACGACACAGATGTTCAACTGTTTGGATCCTATTAATGTAAACAATCAGGCATCTTTCTGTATTAACAACCAGTCTCTGCTGTGATGGTTCTTTCTGTTGCAGAGCCAGTTCTCCCTGAACCAAGAAAAAAGAAGGACCCATTAGTGGCATTCAAACTCCTTGATGTAATTTCCCTCAGCTTCTTCTGCATACAGAGCCAGGTATGTAAAGTGCCTGATTAGGTTTCCAATCAAAACAGGCCATAGAGCTGGATGAAGAAATTCAAACCAGCCTTGAGACTATTCTGAGGCACATGTGAAAATATTTAGGCCCTATACCCATTGGAACAGAACAACTGGCAGCAGAAGCCTACAGAAGGAATTGCTTTCCCTCCACATCCATCTGTTCAGTGCTGCACACTGTGACCTGGTTAATGCACTTGAAGGCTGAATTCTCAAGAGCTGAAGAGGTTACATTTCCTTCACAGGAAAACATAAGGAGAAAACCTTGATAAACTTTTTGATAAACCCATTCCTTTTTGTTTTTGAATGCTCCTTGCTTTTGGCCATAACCAGATTCACATTACAGAGTTATTTTAGGGGAACTTCTGCCCTTTCTGAAATTATTTTTTGCACTGATAGAAGATCTCTTGTCTTGCTCTGATGATGGGGCTATCTAAACTGGAAAAAAAGTTTGAGTGGAAAAAAGAATACAGTTCTGAGAAGCTGTTATTCATATGTGAACAACATTTTAAATTGGATTTGATTTAGTAACATATCACATAGTCAAATGTTGCCTTTAGACAGAGGCTTCCTGGGGACTTCCAGAGGCTTCCTGGGGACTTCCATGAGAATACTCCACCTCTAAGGAGATGGAATATGTTCTGGCTTGTCTATTTTTTTGTGTGAAAAATCCCTTCAACTTGGATTGTTTATATGTTTCATGGTAAAGGACAAAAAGCATATTGCTATTCCCAATACTAAAAAAATAATTAAACCTGAACTTTGTGCAGTGAATGAAGTTTGGGTTAGCTCAATTAGTATTAATGTAACATCAAGCTACTATAGCAAAGCTGTTGAAGACAGAAGACATTCTGTGGGCATTATGGAGTTTACCAGCTCCAGAGCCACACTTAATATTCTGAACTAACAAAGATACAATATACCAGAGAAGTTTTACAGATAAGAGAATGTGAATTATACTCTGTGCACAGCCTGGTAGAGGAATAATGACAGTTTGTTTACAACCACTGATGGCCTCCAAGACCTGCAGATAATGTGCTGTGTCCTGATTCTTCTCTCTGGTTTTGACACTTAAAGCAGAAACACAGCAGACTTCCCCCCTCCCTTATGCATGTTCCCCTGCTTCTAGTAGATTCATTTTTGAACTTTGACAAACCAGTGAGATTCGTATCAGTAATTTTGTCAAAATTTCACCAGCAGGCATTGACAGGTCACAGGCTCAGCTGACATAAATTGATCTCAATGCATCTCCACACCAAAATAAGACAGGGAGAACCCAGCCTGGGAGCAGAATGGTAAGCTAGTTTAAGACAACTCAAGATGTTTAAGCAACAGGGAAGAAGGTGCTGGTTCTTGGACCTGGACCAATTTCAGGTTAACACACCACTGCAAACTGGATATTTAGCTCTAAGAAAATCCAGTGATATAAATTCTGTTAAGCCAATGGTGTTACAATACTGTTCAGTCTATGACTGTAAACGCAGAGATTGTTTTAGCTTTGAGTTGGAACCATTCTGACACAGTAAATCTTATCTAAAATATTTGGTATAAAAAGGTAAAATGTCATTGTACATTTACACAGTTGAAGTGGGACAACACAGTTGAATTTGAAAATCAACAGCACACCATTGTGTTTTAATATGTGATTAGTCCTCTTCAGGAAAACATGAAAAAGAAGGTTCTTACCTCATCCAGTACCTCCAAGGTTGCTAAATCATCTACTTCTTCTTGGTTTGAAACTAGTGACTTACTGTAGTTCCCTTTCTTCGTATGAATACGTTCAAATCTAGAAAAGAAAGACATACAATTTCCTGATGTAAGGAAACACAGAGCAGATCTTGCATCTGTAACTGTCTTGAAGGCAATTCAGCTGAAACATTCCAGCTTTCCACTGTTCTGAATTTAACCACATAAATGTCTGAATAACAGGACAGGAGTTTACTTCTTAGTGCAGCATACTTGTACTTGACAATTCAAAATCTATTATTTGATCCCACAACTGCTGCCATGAAGAACTTTGTCACTGTATAGATCCCTCCTTGATTACACCCCCACATCAGCTGCAACACTGGAGCGATGCAATACAGGTAAAAAAAAAGGAATATATTTATAAAGCATATAACACCCAAACTTTGGCACCAACCTGCAGAAAGAAAAATGATCCAGATAACAATTATGGATGGGACAAAGCCAGGGGTGTGTGATGAAATAGTATGGCAAGGATGATGCAGACAAAGCACTCAGGATAGAAACTTTCCTAGCTTAGTAATGACAATGCTCTAAAGCCTGGCTGAGATGACCACACTGTAGAGCAAAGTGCTACAAAAACACTGGGATAAGTGAAATACATCCTGACCAAGAATAATTTTCTTGAGCTCTACAGGAAAGATACATACAAAAGAAGGAAACAAAACTTCAAATATTTTTCTTATCTGTGTTAAACGTCAGTTAAGTTTGTCTTGAAGTTAGATTTCTTTTGTCTTTCAATCAAACCAAAAAAATTTTATGCAGTCTTATTTTAATTAGGAAGAAAATTCCCAGAGACTAGGATCATTTTTCATCCAAGAGTAAAGGCATTGCTAAACAGAGCAAAGGCAGCAGAAAATGGAAGGTTTACAATTCACATTAGTTATATTTGCTTTATGAGATGACGGAAATCAGGGAAAGGGAAACTGCATAAGTAACAGCAGAGTTCACAAACTAAATCAAACTCAGATGTGCGGTAATGCACAAGCACAGAAAAACTATCAAGTAAATCTGATCTCCTGATATGACCTCACTCTGTTTGATGCTGTAGGTAGGAAGGCACCTCTCAAACACAAGGAACACATACGTTGGTAAATTCAGACAGCCAGGAAACTGTGTTATGTGAAGCATTCACTCTTAACCTTAATTCCAGACAAGACCAGGGAAACTTCTTATTTAATTTTGACATTTGAATATATGGCATGAGTAAAAGCAGACAGGTGTTTTCTACCCGGGCAAGAACTTTAATACACAGTGAATAGAGGACAGGAGAAAGAGGGTAGTTGCACCAAGATGGAAAGCTAGAATGAGTGAACATCACACTGATGGGGAAAGCTAAGAGACTTCTGAACACCCAAATTAAGATTTACTGCAGAGTTAAATGGGCTGTACCCATTCTGTGAATATCACCTACTTCATGAGTGCTACTTCAGGTTGTGCTGGCTGTGCACTGATGAGGGATGTAGGTGCAGAAAGTCAAGCAGGCACTGACTTGGCATCAGTAACTGACTGCCAGGACTGAAGAGGGACTGCAAGAAATGGGCAAATGATGCCCTCCCAAACTGTGAGTGCAATCAAGATCCAGATGATGGAAATGCTGACAGGAACGCGCTTCATCTAGCACTTCTTTCAGTTTCTCTTGTCTCTAACAGTCATTCCCTGAGGATGACAGATTGCCCTGTCCTCACCCTGGTAGCTGCCAGTAATGGGCAGTTTCTTACTCCTTTACATAGGTGCCAGCTGCCACTGGAATCTTTCAATTGTCCACAGTGCAAAGGCAGGATTTTCATTCCCATAGATTACTAATTCTGCAACCTTAATATCAAGACACAAACACACAAGTCTTCATTGTAAGTGCTAAGAGTTTCACAGTCTCTGTACCAATATTGCAGCACAATACCCAGTGCAGAGGCTAAGTGAGCAGGAAGCATAATGAACCATATGGGTCACAATGATCTACATTACCCTGATGGAAGAGAAGGACCAAGTCTTGCCAGTTTTACACCCAGCTTTGAAAACTACTTTCAAACTGTTAGAACCTTGAAGCTGCATGGGAAAGCAACCTGCTTCCAAACGTTTTCTTTCAGTATTTATTACTGCCAAAAAAGACTGTCAAAAATACCACTTTAAGGATGATAGTGAGGCTGAACTACATGGAGGTGAAAAGCAATGGGAATGCTACACAGCACAGTACCAGAGCCACACCATGTACCACCATGCTGCACAGAATATGCAACACATGGGCCTATGCCAACATTAGCAGTGTAAATAGATTAAAAGACATGCAGAAGGAGTGTATGTCTTTGTGTGGGAAGAAAGGCAGCTTTTGCTGCAATAAACCCATAACTGGGCTGTAATTTGGTATGTATTTAAATATGCTGAAGCAGAAAACACACGGGAACAGAAGCAGGAAGCATCAAAAGGGATGGGTCTGGTGTAAAGCAACTGCACCTCTTCTAGGTTTGACCTCTTCCCCCTTTCCTTTGGAACCCATTTGTACCACAAAAGCTGTTCTGATAGTACTGTCCTTGCAATAACACTGTGAGACAATTTTTGGTACTATGTACCCCAGGTTGTACTAAAGAGGATGTGGTAATATTAAGATTTAAATTAACTCTTCAGCCTTGCATGATCTACTGCTTTTTGATTTGCATTTTCCAAGCTAAAAGACATTACTGCATTCAAAGTCAGAAGTGCAGATAATATCCTACACCCCAAATAGATATCTATCCCCTCTATAAACAACACTCCTATTTAAACCTCTTTTTAAGAGTTTCATTTGAAAATTTAAATTTGGACAGTTGAAACAATTTCTCCTTCATTCCTCTATGAAGGTCATTTTGTGTCCAGAGGATGCATCTAATATCAGTATGTCTTTGAGAAAGACCTATCAATATGTACATGAGGGAAAGATGCAGGACTGCAGGACTGTGCCAAGCTGTGCTGTTCTATTTTTTCCATTGCCACAGGAAGACCCAAAACAAGGCATCTGTCAAGCTTTGCTTTCCATTTCTGGTGGAATTGTTACACATTGAACACAATTTTTTTATAATGTTAAATTCTTATATGTTACTGCTTATCAGCGAGAGAGTGATATTTCCCAAAATAAGTTTCAATTACCATTTTTTAATTTAATGTAGGAAGCCAGTAACTGCCTTGCAGGAAGGGAGGAGAATGCTCCAGTTATGGACACTTCTCTTTTTCTATTTTTTTTCCTTTTAACGAAACAATCTCTATTTATGCCAGGGAAGTTTAATTACATAAAATCAATTCTCCTGTAATCCTCTTCAGCTGACATTATGAGAACACTAGCGCTTGTTGGACCAGATTATATTCTCTGTTTTCCAGAGTACAGCAGAGTGGCAGATTTGCAGAACACAATATTTTTCCACTTTGCTGTCGAAGGGCACAGACCCCTCAAGGGCAGTTATACTGCTTCACTTGCTAAAACTCCAACCACTTAAAAACCCCACATCAGTGCTGTTGACATCAGTGCTGAAATTTCATTAAGATCATTCACATAGACATTGTGAACTGAAATAACCATGATTCTCTGTTCTGCTCAGAAATTTGTTGGAGGCATTAGATCTTAGAGCCATGCTCGACAAGCAACTCAGGCAGCTAAAGGCCAGAAACATCAACACAGTATGGACAAGAAAATGAGTCAAGGCAGCATTGTTTCTGTGCATTCTCCTTCACACCAACATCCCCCCCGCTTATCTTTCAAGATTCAGTTAAATCAAAATGAGGCAACTGCAGCTTTTTCTTCTTCAATTTGTCAAAACGTATTTAAAAGATTTCTGATAGTTCCAAAAATACCATGAAGAGGAAAGTGTGACTCATAATGCCCTGTTGAACTCTCTGCCTAAACTGGTTGGAGAATCATCTATAGACTAAAAGGTGACAGGAAAAGGGCTGGGTGTAAAGAAGAAACTAAAAATAATGAAGTTTTTGTAAAGTGAAAGTGGGAACAGCTGTATACCTCCCAGCAGTTACAAAGAGCAGTAAAAGTGATGAAGAAGCACCACAGAGAAACCTGTGAAAGCTCTGTCATAGCTGGTGATTCTATTTCTCTGGAGGCTATAGAGAGCAATATTAATTCACACTTAAAATCAAAATTTTGTCTTCAACAGGTAAATCTCGTGAAGTATGCTTAAATAAAACTGCTGTCTGATATCTATGAAAAATCTGTACCTGAATTTAGAAAGTGTAAGACTCCATTGATAAGACTCCAGCTGCATCTGCACAATGCTTTGCAGACAACCTCTGTATTTAAATGATTCATGGCACTGGCTGCAGTCTCAGGGATATGTGCTGCAGCTTATGCAGTGTTGCTGAGAGCACAGTGCTGCCCTGCAGAGCTATGGAGCTTTTGACTCAGAGGTGCCCTGTGTCCAGTCACTTGGGATATGTCCTGCTCTACACAATCTGTTTGACAAAGTTTGTGCTGCTTTACCATGACCTGTAAAAAAAAGAGGTGAGTGGTCCTTCACAATAGCCTCAAGGTGATGTATCCCTGACAAATATCAAGGGAAAAATGTGTTCTTAACTGAGCAAATAGGAGATGTCTAAAAGGACTCTTTGGGATTAGTTCCTTATTAATCTCATGAGTCAGGCCCATGCATTATGATCAGAACCATAATGAGAAGATAAAGGAGAAGCTCCAAAAGTAATGCCTGCTGAGGTATCCCACCTTCAGGAGAAATGAGTTGCTGAGCAAGTGGACTGACACAACAGTGAAGTACCACTTCCAGAGCATTACTCCCAGGGAGTTCTGAATGCAGGAGGAAATTCTTCCTCCTGTTTTCTTCAGAAGATAAATTATTCTTCATCCAGGTAGTGCTGCTGTCCATTGTATTGTATAGAAGAATATTATTCTGACACAGAGATATGTATTAGCTAGAAGCACATGGACTGGCTATCTGCTTGTTCTAAGGCCTTTGTTGCCAGAAACTCCCTATTACTTCTACAGCCTGAGAGAAGTTTGCAGCATAGCCAGGACTGTTCTCGGTGCAGGAGTACACACTTCTCCTTGGTACAACAAAGCCCACACTGAGTTCCAGGACAGGAAGAAGTGGTTTGAAGGACTCAAAGATTAGACTGGAACTCCAACACCTCTCATTTAAGCCACTACTCCAATCCAGATGTCATCTGCAGGCCTTGACCAAGACAGCACTGGACTATCTTATTCTGTGCTATCTTATTCTGTTCCTTATACTGTCTTTGTCAAGCCAGCATGGTGACCTATCCTCTGCTAAAGCCTGCCCTGCAAAGCTGAGCTTCAAGGATTGCTGTCAGCTGCTTTCCACTGGCAGGATGAGTCAGAGAGACTGGGAGAGTGAACACCCAGAAAATAAGTGACACAAGTCTGTGCAATCAGGGAAAGTCATGAAAGGAAACTATATGGTACTCCCTGCTTTTAGTAGGGGTCAATAAATTGACATCAACCTTTGTGCATGTTGTACATGAATTTCTATGAAATTACTTCCCTGACCTTTCCAAGTAGTTAAGCAGAGCAATTGTTTAGCATCCTGTCACTGATCTGAGTGCTATCCCTACATGGCCAATACAGAAGGACAAACTCTTGAAAAAATAATTCAGCTCATGCAAAACTTTGCATCACTTTGCAGTAGAATGGGTCTTTTTCCTATAATTATTAAGAGAGGATATAAAAATGATGCTCTTAATTTGGGGACCAGAGTCATTCCCTGAAATCTAGGTGCAGTGAATATCCCTTGCATATACAGCTCATTCTGGAATGAGTCACAAATCCCAGGAAATACACTTTGTACTAATCATTGCATATTTCTGAAGAGATTATTGTAAAAGCAGTCAAGAATAAGACAGCCAAACAACTCAAGATAAAAGTCTTACAAGCCTGACTGTCAGGTGTAGATGCGACAGTTCTGAAGGTCGTTTCAAAGACAGCTATTTTTGTTGCAAAGTAAAACTCTTTACAATGCAGGGTTTTTTCCCCTCTTTTGGCCTAGCAAGAAGCGTATTTTTAGAATGGTTTTGGGGCACATGCTGCAGTGCTCATTTTTAATAATTATTCTCATCAGTAATAATACATTTTAACAGCTATACCATGAAGACCCTTGTCAAGCTCAAGGACCCTGTCCTGCAAGTGACTCTCCTCACAAACTACCCCCCCAAATTAATTGCACTTAATCTGCAACTTTGCCTGCTTCACCTCTTCTCTAACATGAATTTACCTCATATAGCTTTCTTCATCATTCCAAGCAGCAGGTTTTGGAGACTTTTCAGTGAAGATGATATGGGAAAGTGTTAATGTATCAAGGGGTATTTTCTCATGCTATTCCCATTGTAATTTCAGTCTGAGTTCTGAGTTAGGAAAGGTTAAGTTGCAAACAGGTATTTTTAGCACTAAGAAGTGACGATTTTAGAGCAAAATGTACTGCATTTGCTCAAAGTAAAAAAGTGGAATTTCTAATGAAGCTCATTGCTAGCATTCATGCATTTTTGAGCCTTGAGTAGTACAAGCAGTTCTGTTTAATACCTTTATCAATGATTTAGATGAGGGATATGAGTCTACCATCTGCAAATTTGCAGATGACACTAAGCTGGGGGGGAGTGTTGATCAGGAGTGAAGACAGGAGGGCTCTGCAGAAGGACTTGGATAGGCTGGAGAGTTGGGCTGATTCCAACAGGATGAGGTTCAACAAGGCCAAGTGCCGGGTCCTGCACTTTGGCCACAACAATCCCCTGCAGTGCTACAGGCTGGGGACAGAGTGGCTGGAGAGCAGCCAGACAGAAAGGGACCTGGGAGTTTGGATTGACAGGAAGCTGAACATGAGCCAGCAGTGTGCCCAGGTGACCAAGAAGGCCAATGGCATCCTGGCCTGTATCAGGAACAGTGTGGTCAACAGGTCCAGGGAAGTGATTCTTCCCCTATACTCAGTGTTGGTGAGGCCACACCTTGAGTGCTGTGTCCAGTTCTGGGCCCCTCAGTTCAGGAAGGATATTGAGGTGCTGGAGCAGGTCCAGAGAAGAGCAACAAGGCTGGTGAAGGGACTCGAGCACAAGTCCTATGAAGAAAGGCTGAGGGAGCTGGGGTTGTTCAGTCTGGAGAAGAGGAGGCTCAGGGGAGACCTCATCACTCTCTACAACTCCCTGAAAGGAGGTTGTAGCCAGGTGGGGGTTGGTCTCTTCTCCCAGGCAGCTATCAGCAAGACAAGAGGGCATGGTCTTAAGCTGTGCCAGGGGAGGTTTAGGTTAGATATTAGGAAGAAATTCTTTACAGAGAGGGTAATCAGGCATTGGAATGGTCTGCCCAGGGAAGTGGTGGATTCTCCGTCCCTGAAGGTTTTTAAGATGAGACTGGATGTGGCACTTAGTGCCATGGTCTGGTAACCACGGCGGTCGTGGATCAAGGGTTGGACTTGATGATCTCAGAGGTCCCTTCCAACCCGGCTGATTCTATGATTCTATGAAGATATGCTAGTGCTATAACACTGCTCAAAGGCTACTGAAAAACCAGTACTATCTTCCATCATCTTCCCTGGAGCAGGACTATGGCATATTGCCATTTAAAGTTTTATCAGCGTAAATCAAGATTTCTTCAGTTACTCAGGAGGTTGGTGGGGTCTCTTCCTCTTGTTGTTTCTCTTATTCCCATCTCTTGAAAAGATGGAGTACAATGCAGAACCTAAATCTAGGTTCCTCTTCACTAGAATAACAATACTGGGAAGGTTCTGAGGGTGCAGTTGACTGGGTCCCAACAAATCAGTGACTCCTCAGTGTTAGAAAATACCTCAGGAACAATGGTGCTAATGGGAGTGACTGTAAGGTGACTCCACTCTGCGTCTTTCTGAGCACAAAGATTGGACCAGAGGATTTGGCCTTCTGCAAAAAAACCCCAACCCTGAGAATGTGACATAATGTAATATGAGCTCTTCTTTTTGAACTGTATCAACTGCGCAGTAAACAACAAGATAAGATCACAAGCACATCAACAGACTACTACTGCAGAAGGTAGCCAGAACCAAACTACACCTCAGCACAATGTGCAAAGAAGGTGACTTGATTTTGAGTGAAAACAGGATTAGTGCACACAGGAAGACCCAGTGGCTGGACCTCAGCTATTAATTTCCAAGTATTTTTCTTTTTTCTTTTGAAATACAAAACCTTTAATAATAAAGTAAAATTTGACAAGGAGAGTAAACACATACTGAGAAAATAACTGGATTCTTTACTTTCTGCTTTAATTCGACATTATCAAATTTATTGACTTTATATGCCATGCCCATTTATACACCACAACATAGGTAGCAGGATTTCTTCCTTGGTGGAGGGGAGAGATCTTTAATCCCTTAAACTACTTGTCTCCCAGTGCCAAGAAAGAGGAGAGTTATGCCTTCAAATTATGGACTTAGAGAGCGTGACCTGGAGATCAGGAGGAAGGTTTACAAGGAACATTGCCAGCAACTGGTGAAAGTTCAGAAATTCCACAGTAGGGCCCTCACACACCAGTGTAAAAACAGTCCCAGAACACCATAAGCAAGAAAAGAAAGCAAAGAGATTTTAAGATGCAGCTCTTCCAGGTGACTTGTCACTACATAGCCCATGTCTAAATGTAAATCAGATTTACATGGTACTTCTGTGCAGACACTGCTTTTAACACCTTTTTTGCTCTGTGCAGATTGAAGGTCAGAAGATACATATGATTAGTACCTAAAGTCTTTTAAAAAAGTATGGCTTCTGAATTCAAAGATCTTTGTATAATCTTTTATCTTTCACAGCAGAAACCCCCCCAAATGCTATTCTGTAGTCAGTCTTACAGTATATTTCACAAAATTCCAGAATCACAGAATCATTTAGGTTGGAAATACTATTTTTTAGTATTTTAAACTGCTAAACTGAAATATGGACTAAGCTATCAGTTTAACCATGTCATCTGAATTACACACTTAGTTAAATAAGTAATTTTTGGCATGGTTTCAGATAAGAAATTATTATTATTTTAAAAGTGAAAATTCTGTTTTCCTTTGGGAAAATTTATGTACAAGTTACATTTGAACAACTGTAAAAGCATAGGTAACTTCATCACATATTAATACATTCCCTTAAACTCTAGTTTGCATGAAGAGCCTTAAGTTTATAAAACACAGTCTAAACAGAACGGAGAAAGTACCAGTAGTTCATCCTGTTCTTGTGCCACTTGACTTCTTTATGCACATGCAAATCGGGCCATTTTATGTTTGTATTGTACAGGAAAAAAAAGTTCATGTAGTTTGCTTTATGCAGCATTTACATGAAAAAAAAAGGATTAAAAAAAATGATGATATAAAACAAACATGAGTTCTTTAAAATGGGTAAAAAAGGTCACAGTATCTAATTGACTTAGAAGCTTGACTTTTAAAAATTATTTAGGCTTTAAAATGACCAATATCACAAGTGTTATCAGGATGGTTTGGATTTATTTTACCACATATCATTCCCTGTGTTTTATAAATAACTACTTTTTGAAGTTTGGATTATGTTGCTGGTTTAGTTCTCAGCACTGACATCTGATAAGTTTATTTCAATTCGAGAATCTTTCTGGATTAAGCAAATGTCAAGTCTGCAATATAGAGAGCATACAAACCCAGCCTGAGGCTCAAATTTAAGATAACTGCATATTTTTTTACTGCAGTGCCAGAAAAGAGAAAGTACTATTCATCCCAAATTCATTTAAAGTTGAAGAAAACTTGAATATAATAAATTATTTAGAAATAGATTTTTATTATTATCCTTAAAGTATAGAGAATAGAAATATTATAATATATATATAAAAGAAATTTCTCCAGAATAAGAACTGAAGACTGTTGTATATGTTATTACTATAAATGTGTGAAAAGAAGTGTGGCAGATTTTAATAAGCTTTTTCCATATAGATGATTATGACAAAATGTCTTTTAAAACTCATGTTCTATTTAAAAAAAAGAAAAATCATCATGCTTTACCTTGAAGCACAGGAGCAGTCACACCAGGAGTACATCAACACTAATCTACTACATTTCACATCTGATATATCAGTGCACTGGGTGGGGTTTTTTCAATTGTAAAATTGAGCTAAGCCATTTTCAATTATTTTAAATAAAAGCCATCAGGTGCTAAGTGATTTATTCAGAACTGATATTACTAAATACTAGTGGAAGAAAGTAAGTATCTATTTAATAAGATATAAGATTTGAAGTTTGCAAAACAAGGTCTGCTACCACTATAATTTCTTTCAGTCAGGAAAATCCAATTACCGCAGGAACTTGACTAGCTATTTTTCAGCATACTTGCTTAAACTAAACATTAGCTGACCATGCAAATGTAAGAAAATGCCAAACATTAATTTCACCTAACCATAGCTTTCTAAAAGCTGGAATGCTAAGGCTGCGTTTTGAGTCACAGGAGAAAGGTGAGGTACTTCTAAAGATTGTTTCATCCCATATGTGAATCATGATGCTGCTGTCTTTCCATTGGCTGTACTGGGACCCCAAATATTAAGCTTTCTATCTTTTGGCCAGCTAAAGCCATAAAAGTTGAATATTTCTCTGAGCACTAGCCATTCTGAAACAGTGAAAGTATCAACACTGTCCCAATTAGTCTACTTTTTAGCTACTTTTACCTTGCCTTTTCAGTGACTCCCATTTGTTGATGAACATCAATAAATTCCATGAGTTGCCTTTGTAGCACGTTTTCTTTTCCTTCAATTTGCTTAATAAAATCATGCTGCAAAAGAGTAGATACTGTTGGACGCTTCTCATAATCTTTAGTCAAGCACCTGTGCTGGCAGAAAAACACACATGATCATGGAGGGTTCAAAGTTAAGTTTTGAAATTCTTGTCTGGAGTTCTTTCGTGCCTCCATAATAAATACATCCATCTTAATCAAAACAGCTCTGCACTGAAAATTGATATGATTTCACAAAATTGATGAGTCCAGGAAGGTAAGTTATTGCATTTTAAAACTAAATATTCTTTAAACTAGGAAACATCAAGTGTGTTAAAATGTTATTTCATGTTTTAAATCTAGAGCCTCACTTGGAAGTCAAATTGGATTTACAAATTAGTCTTTTAAGGAAGAGTATTTGTTGCAACAGATTTCCACAAAGAATACAGAGATATTTTACACATGACATTTACACGTTTCATATTAAATCAGAGCGGTCTCAGTTGTTACTCACTTGTTAATGAAGTCATTGAATTCAGGTGACCACAGTTCAGGCTGTTGTAGTGTTGGAGGAGGATTCCTGCAAAGATCAGTATGATGATAAGTTAATAAACTACTCACTTCACAAAAACAGTGTGTGGAGGCAGGCTGAGTAATGAGTTTTAGAAGGCCACCGAAAAAAGATATTGATTTCCACTGGTAAAAGGAGCATGGGTAGATGATGCAATGCCTCACTGGTTCTCCTACTTTATGTAACTAATAAGGAGAAATAGCACTGAGATGATCTACCAAGTGTAGCTGAGAACCACTATAATTTTTTCAATCAAATCAATAAATGGAAATTAAACTTACAACCCATTAATCACTATTCACTTATAATGGCAAGTTTCTTTTTTCAAGCCTGAAACAATATACTTTCTTAAGAGAATTTTTAAAAAGAAATTCTATTTTAAGTTTCCCCAGAAAGATTGAGTTAATCAACTTGCTGAATGAAGTGTCTGAAGGAACTGACTCGTTATTAATTATTTCTCATTCATCAGAAGATAATCAGAAACAAAGTGAAGGTCTAAACACAGACCTATTGTAAATAGATATGACTTCTTTCTATTGCTGGAGCTGTTTATTCTGGGTGTAATTTGCTTGAAATGGTCTTGACAGTCTTCTTCCATTCAGAGGTGGCATTTTAAGAGTATGGTCATGAAGACAAATGAATGACCAATAGACAAAGTGACTTGCTGTCTCTTTTCAATCCATTGAGGTTACTTGCTGTCTCTTTTCAATCAATTGTCATAACTGCTTTTCTTTAAGTGCTGCTTAACGTTCAGTCTATCACTTTCAGGTTTTACCTAATGTAATGAAAGGGTATTGATCTTGTATTTGCTCCAGGGCAGAAAGGTGCCCAGTACTTGTAAGGGTATAAGCCAGAAGTATTTTTGAAGTCCTAGCTGCAATGACTGACCACAGTGGTTTGCTTTTCCCATAGGAAGCAAGGGTTAGAAGAGCATTCATACTCTTCTTCAGTACCAAGTCAGCCAAGATTTCTTAAACCTAAAGTTAATTTAAACTAATTTGGGTGTCTTGGCTGAAAAGGACTCAAAGCACTTATGAATACTATGTGGTCTCAGCAGTTTTTGTGGTACTGCTCCAGCTGTTAGAGTGAAGTCCACAAACTACGGTATGATCATTCCCTACAGACTTGGAGATTGATGTTCTTTGAAATGCTGTAAGTGGCACTTTGGGTACTTTTATCTCCAGCTTCAAAGAAAACACAAAAGAAGTTGTTATTTGCACTGCCCAAGGACAGCAATGGTGGAACTGCCAGAAACAGCACAAGCTAATGAAAAGCTGAAGCCTAAATGTATGTGAGTGGTGGAACAACCTTTGCTTCAAAGGACAGAAGATAACTCCTAAAAACAGGTATGGGACCTGTTCAGCAGAGCAGCATATTAAGACTGTTTCTATCATAAGTCATTCTTTGTAAAAGAATATACTGTACTCGGCTAAGTCCTGCACTCATGTGGCCTCAGGAGAAGGCCTCACACCTTTTTCTGAAATGTAGTTACAGTCAGCTCTGAATTTCTCAATGTGTACACGCAGCTGAAGCAGAGCCTGCAGAAAATACAGCTGGACAAAGTATTTCTAACCTCCTCCTAGTATAAATAATTCGAAGAAAGTCCACAAACTTATACAGTCTAAGTTTGAAGAAAAGTAGCACTTAAGAAAAAAGTTCAGTCTAACCTGCCAACAAATAAACAGATGAAGATATTACCTTGGTATTTTGAAGAGTGCCCTCATGGGGTGCAAATCAGCAAGGGGTGGATCTCCATCTCCCAACTCTATTGCAGTAATACCCAGTGACCATGCATCACATCTGGCATCATAGGAGCTATCTAGTTGCTGCTCACAGGCAATCACCTGTTGGAGTAAAAGACTGGGACAGTCACTGGATGGTCAAATGTCTGAATGTAAGAGTACTCCTAGAGTTGGGGAAATCTCTTACAGGATGGAGATATTCAGTGAAATAAACAGACATGCACACATTTAGAAAGCTGAAAAAAAGCAATGTTTAAACTCGAGAAAGCAAGTGTCCATGAACACCGGATTCTCTGGCCAGATGTTCCTTGATTTGACAGAAGGCTGCAAATTCTTGACTTTTTCAGATGAAGGTGTTAAACTCCATCCCATGGCTGCGGAAGTAGAAGGAAACTCAGCAACCTTACAACTCTGTTAAATGGATTATTCCTGCAAAGTAATTAATGGAGCTATACTGTTCTATGAAGTGAAACAAGCCGGAAAGCAGAAGCTGAATTCACTATCTCTTATTGGGTCCTTTTTCAGCCAAATCAGCCAATTTCCAGATCAAGTAGATCTGGACAAAGCGTTTGCCATCAGATCACAGTAAAGGTACTTCATAGAATCATAGAATCAACCAGGTTGGAAAAGACCTCCGAGATCATCAAGTCCAACCCTTGATCCAACACTGCCGTGGTTACTAGACCATAGCACTTCATATACTTCATATATTTCAGCTCATCCACAATGCTCGATGAATCTACATTTTTTCATCCCATTAGCTGCAGATCTAAGTCAACATGTATGCCATTAGTTACATGGCTAGACCAATGTGTATAAACAGAGTGTGTTGATAAAAACAAATGTGTATAAACAGAGTGTGTTGATAAAAACACGTGTATAAACAGAGTAGTTTCATGTGCTATAAACAGAGGTACTTGCATGTGCTAGTGTGGACATATAGTGTAAGTAGATAAGTTTATTTATAAGGAAATATTTTCACTGCCTCAGCTTAAAATGTATCTTTATATGCTTCAATTTCAGGCTGGAAAAATCTCCACAGAGTCATAGTAAACTTCATTCATAATAACCTCTTCCATTTCTTACTGTCAGCTATGGATATACAGTATTAAAAACTTTCCAGGTGTAGAAGTCAAAAAATAGAAGCTGTAATGCATCACAGTACCACCGTGGGCTTGCTCCTTCCATCCATGGGGAAATGAGACACCCATAGTTTCAGACCTTGGAAGGGTGGAAAGTATCAATAGTAGTACTCTATACTCTTTAACATTTTAGTAAGCCATTCAGTGTCTTGCTCCCTCACTCTAAGCTTGTAATTTCAAAAGTAAACCCCATTTTAACTTGCAAACATGTAAGAAAAACGTTTTTAAACACTTTAAAAAAAAAAAAATTGCATTGCTGTTTCATTTGGTGAAAAGACCAGTGGTCAGGAAGAAAGACAAAGAAAGAGCAGAAATGCAGAATACAGCAGCTCAGATACCAGTGACAAAATGTTCTGAAACATGAATCTAACCTCTGGAGCCATCCAGAACGGGGTGCCCACGGAGGTGTTCCGACGGAGACGAGTGCTGGTCAGCTGAGCAGACACACCTGGAAGAACGAAGGGAAGCTATAATCAGAGCAATGGCTATTTCCATCCAAGACAGCCCTTCTGAATGGTGATGTCCTCGTCTTGTCATGCTACAATTTCCTCCACAGGCAAATCTCAAATACATCTTTCCAGTTCTCTGGAAAGAGAGGCCCAGTCCTCAGAGGTACACAGAACTTCAGCTGAGGTTCTCCACATCGGTTGTTTCCAGTGACTGCAGTAGGACCAGGACTTAGTCCCAAAAGAGTGTTTGATTAGTAATCTGACTCCATATATTTTGACTGGTTAAATAGAGTTTTCCCTGTATTAGGAGAGCAGTAAAGCACTTTAGTGAGGGTGGAAAAGTACGGTACCTTCCACAGCTTTTAATGTTCAGTACTGACTCTAAACTGTTTCATTTTATATCTGTATCTATATCTACATTTCAGGTTAACACTAAAAACGACACTTATCCTCATCTCTTAACTACTCTACCATAAAAAAGAAACAACAAAACAGTGAAACCTCAAAAATTCTTACAAAAGCAGGAGTCTCTCCATGCTCAAAGCACATTCTCAAAGCAACAAGCCTGCAAATCAGCTTTGCAACATGAACTGTAGTTTAATGGATTAACTATTTCAGGCCAAGAGCTGGAAAGTGAACTCAGAAGTTTAAAGATTCCTTGCAGTTTTAAATTAAAAAACACTGAAATACTAGGAATTCAAGTGGGCTGCAGCACACTTCTGACTAGCCTGCCACCAATTTCCTTCCTTACAAAACCAGGGTATATCAGTTGGAAATCACTCTACTGCATGCAAAGGGAAGAGTACAACACATGGAGAAAAATAGCCCCTCAGCAAGCATGTCCTGAACTATTATGGATTTATGAGTCACAAATAACTGTGAGGTCCACACATGGAGAGAAACAGCCCCTCAGCTAGCAAGTCCTAAACTATTATGCATTTGAGTAATAGCCAACACTGAGATCCACCAGAGGCATATTCTAACATGTTAATATCATGGATGGCCAGAAAGGTCCCATGCTCTACATATACATGCTCCAACCTCCATCTGCCTGACACTGAAGCTCACTTATTTTGTCTTCATACATAAACCTATCTGCTTTCTCTTTAAAAAGGACAGCTCCGTTTCACTCTGTGAGTGCCATTTCATTATTCTGAAACACATGAAGCTTCAGCGAGCACCACTAGCAGCCAGTGTCAACTCTGTCTGGTTTGAACATGCTTGACCTTATCTTCCTGAAAACCCTGCAGATGGTTCATAACAGGAGCAATTCACACTAACTGCCCAGTGGAAATATTAAGTAAACCTCTGTCTAGGAAGAATTTGATTGGTTTGGGTTTTTTCAATGTAGTCAGGAAACCATGGAGAGCTTGATCTGTTTTTTCACTCTAAAGCTATGTGTTCGGCTCTGATTCATAAAATATCTACATTTGTCCATCACAGAAATGAATGTAATGTCTGAAAATAAGGGCAGCAAGAAAGACCCGGCCTGTTCCTTTGAGACAAGTGCAACCATTGCTTCTGTGGCTGCCTCCCTCTAGTCTATACCAGCCTTGAGGAAGTTGGATCTTTTTCTCTCTCTCTACAGAAAGTCCAATACACAGTGTTATGCGCCACAGAAAGCAGGACAATGTGAGTCTTAGCACAAAGTCCATCAATCCTGCTTCAGCTCAGCTAAGCAGGGGCTTTGTTTTTGCCACCTCAAGGAGTTGTCTGAAGTCCAGCTTCCGGCTCACAGAGTCTGTGGCTGTTCTGAGCCCTCAGAAAAACATGTCATTTAGTAAGCACACATCACCACAGGTCTGAAACCATTGCAGTGATGCCAGCAGACATCATTACAGGAGATCCTCAGGTTTGGAGGGAGCTGAGGCTAGTCTCCCCTCTCCCTTCCTATGTGTTGTGGGAGTCCCCTGTGTAAAGCTCTTTTTTGCAGTCTTGCACAAGGAAATGGGATTCAGATCTGCAGGCAAAGGCAGGCACTAACTGAATTTTTATGATTCTGGTGTCAGATTTTATAAATAATCATAACTTTCTGTAGAGATAAGGAACATTCATGTATTCAATCTTGTCTGTCTATGCACTGTTGTTTTTTACTCTTTGAACTGTAATTATTAAATAAACTGAAAAATTTTTTCCTCCTCATCCTTCTTTTATTTCTGTAAAAAACTGATTTAATTTGAATTGCTCACCACTACTTTCTGTAGGCTCTTGGGGTTTTTGTGTGCTTTTTGTTTGGTTGGATTTTTTAATACTTCTGCTCTTAGCATTAAAGTGGCATTTCAGATTATGCAGTGTAGGTCTTATGACAAATGATATTTCCTTGGGCTTTTTCTGTGTATAGAGGAAAGATGACGTAATTCCATACTTAGTAACATTTCTTCCAGCATTTCAGTAACCAGTCAACCATACAGTTCGCCAGCTTTTTTAAACTTATATATTTTTATATTTTCAAACAAAAACATCTTGCTCCTCCCCGTTTACTACTGCTTTGCTGCAAAAAATTATTGTCCTAAGAAAACCTAAAATATGTCATAAAATGGTGTTTTATTACAAGCAAATTATAAATCTTATGGAAGTTAAGAGCTTTATAAATGCATTAATGGTACCAATGCACACCGAAAAGAAAATATTGTGGATATATAGCTGCTTTTTCTTTTTTCTTTTTTCAGACATAATTTTACTAATAAAAACTGGAAAGCAGGACACTTATACTATAAGTATTATTCAAGCTTTTCATTGCAAAAACTGGCACATTGGAATAACATTGCAAATAAAGCCACCTATTTCTGACCTTAGCACTCAATAAAAGAAAAACAGTGCAGAAATTAGCTCCTTATTATTGGGAAAGATTTGTCTCATAGTGCCCAATCTGAGCAGACACTAAATTGGGAGGCTGTACAACATCACTTTATAATTATGTCCTGTGACAGAAGTATTCACATTTAAGTGGTTGATTCTAGTGAGGGAAGGGCAAGCCCTAGTAAATTGTACTAAATTCACATTCCACACATGGCAGGGAGACACATTCACAACACATTAGCCACTGTATTTATACATAACGACCTTACCCCAAAGGGTAAGGTCCTTACACTCCTTAGGCTAGCTCTTCCCTATCCCTTCTTTATTTGTGCCCTCAATGTAAACTTCACTACCAAAGCACCCTCTTTGTGACTTTCCTTAGATTAAGAACATGCAACTCCATCACTCCTCAAGCCAGTCTCTGGACCAAAAACTGCTCACGCTGGTAACCTTGCAGATCGAAACAGGCTGAAATGCTTTGAATTATTTCCCAACCTTTCTTTAATCTCCTAGAGAAATAGATGTAAAACAGCAGCAGAATTTTACACGACATCCCTCTTAAGCCTGCTGGCAGGTATATTTTGCCATTCCTGTTTCATGTGGTTTAATGCAAAAAGTGGCCTCTCCTTCCTTGCCTCTTTGCCCAAAGGTGTGAAGGCAGTCCCTAATAAATCACTCAACTCCACCTTTTTACTAGATCTGGAGGCAACAGGTCCTAATGGTTTCAGGTTTTCCTTTAGCACCTTAAGCTTCACTATGAGAAGAAGCCACCATTCTTGTCAGGATGCAGACAGGAAACAGTGGTGGAGTTATAACTCAATTCCTCTGTAATTGCCGCTATCTTTGACACTCATTTCTTTGTTTTGTTCTTCCAGGTTGTATTGGAGTAATGGTACATATCCAGACAAAATATTTCAGACAGATCAGCTGAAATGCAGAAAAAGTGCTAAAAAAACCCTCAACCAATGCAATTCCTTCATATTCCATATGACAAAAGACAATAGGGAAAGAACAAGATTAAAAAAAGCAGTCCAAATGGCAAACATCACAACACACCAGGTGTGTAACCACATTTAACTGTATTGCAAATAGTGGCATCCCCACTAAGACTGTAAGAGAAGATCAGAGAACTTCTCCCAGGTTTCATTACTTAGCATGGATAGAAAGCATAGAGATATTTAATAGAAAATGTTACTAATGGACCATAAGGACAAGAGGGGTTGGTTTGATGACTTTATAAGAGATGTTTCAGAGGCTTTATGAAACAACATCAATACTCAGAATTCCTTATAGACTACTATCTGACCTCAAAAGTAAACTTTTAAGTGAGAAGAGCACAGAGGCAATATTGTTTCCTTGGGTGAACTGTTGCGAGAAAAGCATGCTTGAGAACTTCTGTTCAGTAACAAGTGCTCAAATTAAATCTTAAACTAAAACCAGGTTCTTACCAATAAGATGGAAATAAAGAAACAGGAAACAAAGTTAAAATGACGAGTCAAAAAAAATGGTTCAAATCAGTCAAAAAGCATGACTTGCTTTTCATAAATCCATGCTGCTTAATCACCTTCTTGTTCTTCATATGTTTAGAAATGATTTCCAGGATTATTGGCTCCATTACCTTCCCAGGGATCAAGGTGGGGTTGACCAGCCTGTAGTTCTCTGAATCCTCCTTGCCCTTCTCGAAGACAGGAGTGACAATAGCTTTCTTCCAGACTTCAGGAACCTCCTCCAATCTCCAAGACCTTTCAAAGACTATCAGCAGTGGTCTTGCAAAGACATCAGCCAACTCCCTCAGCAGTCTTGGGTGCATCCCATGGACTTGTGTAGGTCCAGTTCTTTTAAATGATCTCTAGCCTGATCCTCCTTTACTGAGCGTAAGTTTGCCTTGCTCCAGACTTTCCCACTGGTTATAGGGACCTGGGATTCCTGAAGGCTAATCTTGCAAGTAAAGACTGTGGCAAAGGAGACATTGAGTGTCTCAGCCTTTTCTACATCCTTTGTCACCACATTCTCTGTCTTTATGTCTTATTTTAATGCACATAGAGTTTCCCAAACCCTCTTGAAAACACACACTGCAGATGCAATTTTTTAACTGAAATAGGCATATCCAAAAGATAACCAAATGGCCCTTTACAACTCTAGAAAGATCAAAAGCTTAGTATCCAAGAAGACCATGTATATGAACTGCCTAAGAGACTACTACAGGTTTACTACAAAACCAAGAGGTGTGGAGTAAAAGGGAGATAAAAAAGTTAATCTGTACTACCAAATATAGGGTGATATAAATGGAAGCTAAAGAAATCAAAATCCGGTATCTTTCACACTAAGCTCACCTCAAAGATTAAAGACAAAGAAAAGACATGTTTAAACATACAGGGAAAAAAATTAAAATCCTAAATCAGATACAGAATCATTACAAGGTACATACTGATAATAAAATGGCAAACGGTGACCTAAAAAAAGGCAGGATGTTCACTACGTTTCTGAGATATTTAATCTTTTTAAAACAAAAGGGTTTAATACAGTTTCTTTCTCTAAGAAATCCAGACTGTATTACAGACTGGGTAGGATGGTGTGGCAGCATACTCCAGCTTCCCTTAGTCTGTGATTCTGATTGAGCCCTCTCTCCATGGCCTCCAGGAGAACAGGTGACCACAGACTCCCCTCCACATACTCCTGACAGTTCAGTGCGTCACAACATCAATGATTCTAATCAAATCTCATGCTTCAGGGCTTCAGCTGGTTTCCTGAAAGGGATGCACAGGAACATTTGTTCTCCTGATGCACAACTGGCCAGATGCATTTAGATACGAGAACTAGCCTTCCCTAGAGCCTCAGGGATTAGCACAACTACATGCAGTCTAGTGTAGTATGATGGTGAGGAAAGTCCTCCTCCTCAGATACTGCCTTCCTTATAAATTAGATTTAGTGACTGCCACTTTGAGACCCCAAAAGGATTTTTTTTTCCTGTATGACTGGAAAGCCCTGGAGATTTTTCTCATCATTCTATGACATGGTTTTCCTGTTATGATAATCAGGGATAATGGCAACACCTGTGCTAACAGAACAGAAAAAACCTCAGGACTGGAATACTTCAGTACAAATGAGTCATTGGGATCAACTTTCAGGTAAAAAATGAATGGGCTTTAATATACACAGATGAGACCAGAGGGTTTCTAATAACCTCAAGAGATTACTATTTTGTGATCCATGAGAAAACCAAGAGGAAGTCTTTGGTGGACAGAAAGGGTTATTTTCTCACTTCATGTGTCTCTGGCATATGATACCAGCTTTCAGCATCAAGCTTCTTTAATGCTTAAGCCATCAGTGACATCTTTATGTGAATTAATAGAAGAAAATATTTGAAAGACCAAATGAACAGCTTATCCTGGATATAGCATTTGGCCACATGATTTCTGTTTTTTGGTACTGGACAGCACAAAGGTTTTCATTCAAACATGGCCCATAAAATAAGTTTTTAAGGACTAAGCTCTCAACAAAGAATTAAACATTCAACAATGAAAAGGCTCCACAGCTCAAGTCAACGCAATCCATCTTATCCCTGCTAACCCTGGGTTGAAAAATTTGGAATTATTACTTTGATTGGGTTCAAAGCAGTTTGACAAGCTGCTCATGAGGAAAGCTTTCTTCAAAGTCTTTTACTTTTATTGGCTTCTGCCATACTCTCCTAGTAAATGCTTTTTAGCAGCAACATGTGAATACCATGCTATATGGTATGCAGAAATGACAACAAAATAACAGTCTGGTTCTGATCTGAATCAGTGAAGCAGACAGCTTTATTATGGATGCATGCTAGGATGACTAAGGCAAATATAAGCCTTGCTATGACTCATTGCTTAAAGTAAGCTAAGGGCAGAAAGAAAATTATTTTATTTTTGAATACTTTCAAATTAAATTATTTTAATTAATTGTTTCATTTTTTGCAGAACGATTCTGACAGCATTTATAGCTAATGCAGGGCAAGCAGAAAAGGATGAAATGGGATATTCTGACTACTCCAGAATGAGTAATCTACAAAAGTTTGGAAAAAAACTACTCAAGGTCATGCTGAGCTTCTCTTCAATCTCAGCTGAACATGATGTATATTAAAAGGGACAGATATTAAAATGCCCCAGCACTGAAACTTGGATCACTCACAACTGACTTCTCAACCTACTCACTGAGCACAAGGTGGCTCTATACTCCCTGTCCATTGCAGCCCGACCTGTACCACGTGCATTCTCTGCACAGTCCTGGGAGCCTTCCCTCCCTGTGCAATGCCACATGCCACAGATACTTGCCAGGCTGATCTGTGATCAGCCAACAAACTGCATCTGTCAAGGCTATTTGTGGTAGGGAGAGGCCTCACAGCAAGAGAACATGAGGGCTGGTGAGGTGTCACAGGGAAAGGATGAAGCTCAGTGCTGTGGTTCCCCACCAATCTCTGACGCAAGATTCCAGATATTTTTTCCCCCACAAGATCAGCAGAAAGCTCCCTCATGCATCACAAAACCAGGAAAGGTGAACAATTAAGTGGATGGAACTATTAAGAAAGAGTCTTACCACAGTCTCATTAATTACATTGAGATTGACTCCATTGTTTGGGACATGCTGTACAGTGTAACTGATTTTACTTCTCTCGCGTTATCATTAGAGAAGCTGCTGGCTCATCTACACTTCAAAAACTCAACGAGTTTAGTACAGTCACAGAATTTTAAATATATTTCTGTATTTCTGTATCAGAATAGGCATAAATATCATGCAACAAAACAAAAACACCTGTGTATTCTAACTTATGTTGATCAGTTGTTACTGATCACTAGCGGTGGTAAAGCACTAGTAACAGTCCATAATTTGTAAAGAAGAAGTAGTGCACCACTACAGAAAAACAATAGAATGCTGGCAGAATTACTCTTTCTAGGGGAAAAAATTATTTTAATAACTCAATTGAATTATGAAATTATTACTTTCATTTAGTATTGCACAAATGAAATTATGTATGCATTTTAAAGTAAATACAGAGATAATATAAAAATACACTACCAAAGAAGTGTCTTACCATTGACCATTGACTGGTTTCACCAAATTGCAACTTTGAATAAAGAGAAGGCCATCTGAAGAAGGCCAATATTAAGATTTCCTTGGCTCTTTACTTTGGAAGGCTTCAAATAGCTTTAAAAGAAGAATAATCATTCTCTCCATAGTAAAATAATAATTGAATTACACTTCAAACACAAAAGCTGACCTCTGTCTACTTGCAGTTTCCAAGTTAGATAAAAGAAATAGTTAAAGTATTAAACAAAGTAATGTCAGTTTTCAGAGTCTAAATAAAGCAATATCGTATTCTCCCCCAATCCATTTTTTCCCCAATGAGTAATACTCAGGTTAAATCTCTAATTGACTCAGGCTACTATCCATGATAAAACTGTGCTAGTTGCATGCAAACTGGGATACCTGAAACTGCATTTGGAATGGCAAGACAATATTCAAACAAAACTTTTAAATCCATCACTGAAACAAAAGCAGAAAAATGCAAACTAAGCATGCTTGAAGTACAAAAATCACCTTACTTTCACTATATATTTCATTAATATTACAATACATGTTTTAATTATGCAATCTATTTATCCACAGTACTAAAGGAACCCTTGAAGTCATTATTCTATTAAGTGCATGCAGCACAGCTTGTAATTTTCCACCATCCGCCAGCAGCAGTGAGATTGCGTTACCTTTTTTCCACGTCTTTCACTGGAACCTGCTTTACCTATTAAAAGCTAAGATGTTTCTTATGCATTGTTTATCCAGAGCCTCTAATGATGGAGAGTTTTAGGTACCACTAAGAAAACGCTTGAGAAACAACTGAGAGTGGACAGTGCTAATCCTTTTCAATATCCCCTTTCCCACAGTTACAGTACTGGGCAAACTATGGGGAATCATGGGATCTCATGTAGTTAGTTAGAAATAGGCTTGAATTCTAAAGATTTAATGAGTCCTCCTACATTTTATTTTCCTTATGGGAATTTGAATATTTCTAATATCCATCTAACTGTCTTACTTCTTCTTTTTCACAATGATCTTTCATAGTAATAACATCAAAAGTCTAATTACATGTGGTATGAAAGCATGTTTTTATTTGATGCATAGAAAGGCATGGCCTTCAGCAAGAAAGTGCTTCTGGAAAACTATGCATTTCCAAAGTAGTGGAGTTTAATTTACACTTATATTTTTTCTGGACATTTCCAAGGCAACAGCTGCTCATCCTGAGATATTTCTAGTCTCTGACAGCAGGCTTCAGTGGGCCCAAAGAAGTATGAGCTACCTGTGCTCCTGGTCAAGATGATCAGCCCACAAAGTCAACCCTCAAAAACATAGCTGAAAAGAAATTTTCCATCAGTGTTACAGTCTCCTCATTGTAGCTAAAAGAATCACTTGCCATGTGACTGTAGGGTTTCAAAACTTTTAGTGGAAAAATGTTTCTTTCTTCCATGACTCCTGACACATCAGCTACTTGGTCTAGTTTGCTGATAGGGAATTGTGTCCTCTAGGATTCTCTTCATTCAATAACATATAAGCATGAAAAGCTCTGACTTTCAAACTCACAGACTCGCTGTAATGGCAGGGGATTTCAGAAATAACTTCAAATCTTTCAAAATGAAATGTCACTTGGACTTTCTCAGAGCACAGTTAAAATAATAACAATAATAATATAGCTAAGTTTCTTTTCTCCCATTTTGGAACAGTACATGATAGAACTGTGTCTTACATGAACATTAATACATGAAAGGCCCTGTGCAGTGTCCTGATTTTAAGAAAAGAAACTGAATTGAGAGGAATTATTCAAAGAAGCAAGTATTCGTCAGCAGAAGCAGATGTTTTACCCTCAGCTTCCCATGAAATTAGTTACACATTATAAGATGCAGATGAATATATGAATTTTTATTACAGATGAGGTGTGCAAGTGACTTCAGGTCAGCTTTTTAACTGATGAAAAAGATCAGACACTGACAGATATTTAGGCAGCAAATTCGTCACATGACTTTCAAAAGGTATATAGCAATTATTTTGATTTACATGCTGAAAGATTTTGAAAATTTCATAAGGCGCTTTTCTGCACCTTTAGAGGCTAAAATTTGATTTGAAATCTGTCTCTTTAACATCAATCCACCGCATACAACCAGAGTTCTGTGAAATGGATGTAAAAGAGTTCCTTCCCAGAACACTAATAAGTAACTGTGAATATAATTAAGAATATTTATCAAAAAGGAATTTAATTCACACCTTGCTTGCCTCCAGTTCTTTTTATACAATAGATTATATAGCAGTCACTCTTGAAAGTGCTGCAGGGAATTATATTTAAATGTATATTTTTCTATCAAATCCCTATCTTGTACTGAAAACACAGCAGCTACACTTGAATATAATGCTAGTATATGATGCGATAAAGGATGCTCCTTGCTTGGAGCATAATTGCTGTGATTTGCAGGTGTAAGATTCTAACCCAAAGGTTTTCTGTCAGAACAGTTTAACAGCTAATTCCCACAAATGTTCAGGTAGTGAGACTGCTTTCAGTCAGCCCTCTTCTCTTACAAAGAAAATATGGATTATTAATGTATTTAGAAGTTTAATGAACTAGGGACTGAATCTGTGATCAGGGGATGTACTTACAGTAGATCCCTTTGGCTGCTACTCATTATCTGTAGAAAATACAACTTATTTTGTTTCTCTCTGCTGGATGGATGTGAGGAGAGAGAATGCATCACTGGTAACAGTATTTCAAAATTCTTGTGGCTTGGACAGTTTAAACTAAAACTTTATCTGGCAGCTCCTTGATAAGCAATTAAGCCGCAGAAGCTTTGATGTGGAGATGTTATAGAATCATAGAATGGCCTGGTTTTGAAGGGACCTTAAAGGTCACCTAGTTCCAAACCCTCTGTCATGGGCAGGGACACCCTTCACTAGAGCAGGTTGCTCAGAGCTCCATCCAACCTGGCCTTGGACACTTCCAGGGATGGGGCACCCACAGCTCTCTGGGCAACCTGCTCCTGCCTCACCACCATTCCCTCTTATCCTGTCACTATTGTAAATAGTCTCTCTCTGACTTTCTTGTGGGCTCCCTCCAGGTATTGGACTTGATTTCATCATTAATCTATACTGGTATTGGGTGTTTCTTAGACATGAGAATATTACTGGGGTGATTAAGTAATGATACAGCAGAATTTTAAGGAAAGCAAAAATTTCACTCTTCAAAACAATCTGGGTGAGGCACGGCCATGGTATGCTTCCAAAGTCTTTCTCATTTCTTTAACTATCAGTACCTCTAGAAAAGTGAATAGTTCAGACTTAGCCTGGACTTTGGGAGAGCTTTTCCACACACCTTATGTGTCACCTCAAGCAACTCAGTCTCTCAAAATTTCAAATCCCCAGTTGTTAACTGGGAATCAAAGTAATTCACTTCTCCATAAAGGTGTTGTGAAGGTTATCCATTACGGACTCTTTAGTGTTCAGAAAATATGGTCCTAGCACACATAAATACTTTAGGTACAATGACTGTAAGGCAATGTGTATAAATTGTGCCACAAAATAAAGCTTCTGAAAACTTGGTGCTGCTATGCAAGAAAGGTCTCACAATGGCAGTACACCACACACCAAGTTCAAAGAGCACAAAAACAATGAGGGAAAGAAAAGCCATTTTCAAAAGTGATTTAATTAATGTGGGTTTTTTTCAATTATGACTCTTAAAAATTTCCTAAATATACTTAAAAGAAAAGACAAAGGCACAAGTTCAAGTTAAATGATTGCACAACACACACAGACCGAGAACAGATCCTTTCCCAGTTTCGTGTTCCATAAGACACTTCACAGGCCCATCTTTCAGATACAGGTTTTATGTCCCTATTCAGAAGAAAACCGCCATAAAAAGAACCAGGGGAGAAAAGCAAAGGCTTCTTCAGGAACATCTCAGCAGCATCCAGCATGCAGGAGAATGGCACAGACAAAATTATCTGGGAAGGGCTCACTTCCTTGGTTATGTGTGTTTGGTGGTTGAAGGAATCTTTGGTTCACTGCCTCTGCTCCCCTCTCCACAACAGAAAACTTGTGTGCACACTAGAAAGGATGATGTGATTATTTGGGTTGGTTTTGTTTGTTTGGCCCCATGGAATAATTTGTTCACCCTAAACTAAAAATTTTTCTTCCTCTGAGTATTTACTGGGTAAAAAGGAGACTGTGCCTGTGCGTCTATCTTATTCTGAAGCCAATTCACAGGCTTGTATAATAAAAGATGGCTATGAGTTTCAATCCCTGATCCAATAAATGTTTATGTACAACAGTCTGTAGCAGTGCCAACATGAGAGATTTTGATCAACTCACATTCCTGGCTAAAAAATGATCTCAGAATCTGATTACTGTGAGTTTAAATCCTCTTAAGTAGAAGACACAAATCCCCCAAATCCCAGCTGAATACCTTAAACAGCAGCTTGAAGGGTGACCAGTATGTCTTCCATGGTGATTTTGTGAAGACTGTATAAATTTTTTCCACTTGAAACTACTAATTATTGGCTTAAGATTGGGGTGGGGTTTTTTTTGAGAAAGACAAAAAAAAAAAGCCAGGGAAAATGTCAATCCATTCCCAAGCTAAGGTGCCATTCTCATATTCCTTTGAGAGAAAGGACTGCTGCAGGTATTGCAGGCCCCTTTTGAACCCACATAAATGTGTGTGTAAGTATATTTGTTTCTTGTACACGGTCTAATCTGTGTTTTGGCATGGCAATTTTCCCACAAGAATTTAAGATTATTTTTCAATTACAGCCTTATCAGTAGATTGCAGTACCTGGGGAATAAAGAATTCAGGTCCTCATCCCTACAGCTTGTACGTTTTGACATCTGCATAAGTGAATTAGTTTTCAGAAGCATTGATCCTATGCAGCTCTAATTGCCTTCAACACCTTAAAAAATTAGTATCCACAACACATTAAAAGCCTGTGGGCAAAAATATTGATTTTTGCCTCACATTAAACTTTCAGACTTTCCAATGAAAGATTTTATCTGAGAAATATAACAGAAGTACATGACATTTCAGAAGAATTACTAATCCTAACAGCTGTGGGGATTCTGTGTGTGAAGTAATGAGAGTTGCATAAATACAATCTACTGTCAGGAAGATACTATACTAAAGGTAGTTAAAATTATTAGTTTAAACAATTGTTATGTATCAATTGAATCAATCTCATTAAAAAAATAGGAGGGCAAAGGAAAAATAAAGATTTTCCATCTGCTGAATGGAATATTATATTTACTGTGCCTGCTGTGCTATAAAATAGTGACCAATAAAATAAATTCAAACATAAGAAGACAGTGTGTTATCAGAAGATAATAGTTCATAACAACAGGCATGGCAAATTTTTATACCCCTCATATAAAACAAGAGTCAATACACTTTTAAGGCAAATCACTGTAGTATGGCTGATAAATAACAGGTTCCATCCACTTACCTGTGTCTCCTTTTCCCTTTTGGTGGTGACACCAGGTGACAGCATTCAAGAATCACTTTAGGCCTAAGAGACTTGAACAGACCCTTTTAATGCCAATTCATAGATTTAGATTTGCCAAAATCTGTTAGTCTTCCCAGACTTTGGAAAGTGGGGATTACCTATATAATATTCCTCCATCTACTGTCTTCAACTATCTCTTGTTTTGTTTGAAATCAAACTAATGAAATACATGCATCTGAGTATATGTATTTAGATAAGTTCTAAGTGTTCTCTTATACAACATGAAGCTTTTTCCTATCAGGTTCTAATTTCAATGAGTCCCAGTGCATGGTCCTGGAGGAACTAAACATCAACCTCATTTGGAATCCTATTAACTCACTTTGCCACCTCACTTACAGTGTGCCCCAAAGCATTGGGCACTTACCACTACCATATTATAATTTCTATTTGTTAGCCATACTACTGAAACAGCATTACTAAAATTATTAACATGTCTATCAGGTTAAAAAAAGGAACGTTGGTTATCCAAGTGATTTTTAATGAAGAACTCAAAACCTAAAAAAAAATTAACATAGTTAATCTTTTCTGGTCTGTTTACTCTATTTTATTTTCCATACTTCATATGTAAAACATTGGTTGTATATATAAGTAAACATAACATACCAAAATCTACAAGCTTGACTCCTCCTTCAGTGGTCAAAAGGATATTATTTCCCTTAATATCACGGTGGATAGTTTTGTTTTCATGCAAATGCTGAAGTCCCTGGATGGTGAGATGTAAACATGAACTTTTTAATAACAGCTCTGTCCTCTGTAATACATTTGCAGAAACAATAAAGTGGCAGAAAAGTATGAAAAAATTAAAACATTTTTTAATGCAAAACCACAGAGATGTCATTCTTACTGGAAAACAATTTAGCACACCACAGGGAATAGATATTTTTTAATTGCCCAACTTTATGTCAAATAGAAATTTTAAGATGAAAGCAGAAAAATAGCACTATAAACCTACATTATACCTTTAGAGCATAAAGAAAGATGCTAAGGCCTAAATTTCATTGGAGAAAGTAAAATTTCAATTACAAGAAAATGATGAATAAAGACACTTGATCCTGATGAGCAAAAAAAATTCTTGCAGTGGTGTTTGAATTCACTAGATATGTGGATATTTTACTATTAAAATACTTTGGATCCAGACATAAGAAGTTGGACAGTATTTTAATTATGTTTCTGCTACTTCTCAAAAGAAAAGCAATTTTGATGCTTAACTGTATTTACTAAGAAAATTGATCAATAGTCAGAAATGGTTCATTCTCTTAATAATGAAAAAACAGATTAACTGTTCTTTACCTTGCCTGCTCAAAAAGAACCATCTGAATTACACATCACCTTGATTTCAGTAAACACCACTATAACAGAATATAGTGATCTGTATTAGTAGGGACATGATCTTCATTCATTTAAGGAAAAAAATATGAGCTGAATGTTGACTTTCACTGAAAGCTTATCTTACCATCAGAGCTTCACGTAAAATGTAAGCAATTATAAGTTCATTCATCCTTTCGCCTCTCTTCAGAAATCCCTTCACAAGATCAGTCACAGATCCACCATTGCACAGCTACAAAACATCAAGGAAATACAAAAAGGAATTAGAGAGTGTTGGAGTAGCCATCTGATTTTCAGTTGTTCTTGTATCTGCAGCCAAATGTAGCCTAGTAAACTGGTAATCCACAAATTTGTCCTTACGTCTACCATTTATACAAACAACAATCACAGCAACTTTTGCCAATTCTTTTTCACTACTTTCTACATTTAATTCTTCTTGTCCAAACACACGTACAGCAGTCTATCTCTTTGTTTTCCTGCATACATGATTGCTTTTCACTGAAACAGAAACAGCTTACAGTACAATAAATTTTCTGTGAAGGCATGTTTTGTGGGGCACACTAATTGCTTCTGATATTCATCATGTGCATCTCACCAGCAATGCAGATTATTACAGCATCAATTATCAGGTACAAAAGCTACATACAACATAAAATGGATTTAAGGCATCAGAAGACAGGCAGCAGAGAAATGTCCCCACCAAGGGGAAAGCTGCCCTTTTTGCCCAGCAGCACTTAACTCCTAGTGTAGAAAGATGTGATACACAAGGGATGGGCATCACAGAAGATGGTGAAGCACTGTGGAAAGAAAGGTCTCATCTCCCACTGAAACAAAGTGTGCCATTGGTGTAAGACTAGAGCTCTTGTAGCATCAACCCTATCAGCTTCTCGTTGCAGATGCAGAGCCACAAACTACTCTGGACAATCCTCTCTCCTGTCTAAGGTCCAGCTAGACTCCTGCAAACCCCCGTCCTGCCCTGTACCTGTGGGAAGAACAGGTCTGGCCTTGCTCTCTGAAAAGGATAGTGAGCACACATTGCCAGCTGATTAGTTTAGACCTGCAGTACTTTGTATGTTCATTTTTATCATGTAAAATTTTTCCACAGAAAGAAGCAACAATGAAACTTTAGTGAGTACCTCTGTAGCTCTTACATACCTGCAAAGATGGAATTGGTACTTAAGCCCTTAAACTATCCATAATACACCTGACAATACTCATTGATTGAAGAGCCATTGCCTCTGTAAAGGCATAGCTGTTTCTGATAAAACAGTAAAACAAATTGTAAGTTTTATACTGTATCATCCAGTAGATTTTCACATGAAACTAAATACCCATGTAAGACACTTTAAAAATACAGCACAAAACAGTAATTCCTTTTCACTACTTTTGAAGTATATTTAAATTGGGGCATAATTTATCTATAAAACCTTTCAACTGCAGAATTCCAGACATCAGAATCTTTTGTATATTTTTAATATGTTCTTCTATACCTCTACATTTTTTTCTGTGCTGTAATTACAAAAAGACTTGCATCTTACAGTATAAAGCATTTTATATGCCTTTGTACCCAAACATAACAATAATTCTCTGATTACCTTTGGAACCCCTGGGTTGCACTGAACTTGCACCACATGAATGCCTACACAAATACCATTCAATACATAACTCTTGCTGCAAGATGGGTTCCCTCATCAGGTCAGCCAGGGCTCCGGTCTGACATATGCTGAGCTCTATGGCAACAATCTTGGAACTCACTTAACCTCACCCTTACCTAAGTGGGACAATGTGCATGCTTAGAGAGAGAACTCGTATGCTTAAATGATGAGATTAAGGGCTTTGCTGGATAAGGATCAGATTCCCAAGTAGGATTTCATTTACTGTCATTAGCCATGCTGGTCTGCCTTCTCCATTGACTTTTTCAAGTTAGTTATTTTTTTACAATGACATTATCTTTTCAGGGTTTCTATTGTTTTAATTTTGCCACATCGCCAAAATATTTAATCAAACCAAATGGATTATAACAATTCTGGTTAATTTAATACACTTTAATTCAGGGCACTGAAACTGTCTGACTAGTGACAAATCAACTGTGAAATAAATTACACATATGATATTCTTCTAATTATTTTTCTTCATTATCTAATATTTAAATTTTGCTTCTTACAGATGGATCCTCTTTTTTCTTTACACACTGGATACCTATTAGCCTTTCTGTTCAAGGTAAAAAAAAACAACACAGAAAGGAATATATTCTTTTTGTAGGCAGGTGAAGGGAGAAACTGCATCTCAGAAACCACCTTCTTTAATGTTTAGGCAGTAAATACTGAATTTATTTACCTCGGTCAGCAATGTTAATTTTTACGTTCTTAAACATGTTGCTTTAACTAATTTTTCTACTACTCTCATAATATATAAATCTCTATTATGAGATAAATATCTGCATTATGAGATAACACTTATCTAAAATATCAGGTAATGTAAGATACTAAAACTCTGATTATTTTAAACCGAACCAAAACTGAAGCTGGTATGCAAAAGGTCAGCTAAACAGGTCTTGAAATAAAGAACCCAGAGAAGTCAGCCATATCACCACAGAAATCCTCCACCAATTCCCAAGGCAGAGTGGCTGCTTAGATAGAGTTCAGCTGAGGATGTCATAGACATATGTTCTTGCATACACATAGGGCAACTTTTCTTTTGCTATTTCTGTGTTAAAGAGTTGTACTTTTACTTACATCAGACAATTAGTACTTTTCTGAGACCACCAGTATACAAGGAAGAGAGAAAAAAAGGCTAGGTATTAGAATGCAAGCAGCTATAAGGAGGAAAAGGGATTATTGGAATACAACCACAATTAGAAAAGGAGATTATGGCAGACACTGTATGTGCGTGCTCTACGCTGTGTGGGTGAGAGGGGGGAATGATGACGACAAGGATGACACAGGTTAGTATTAACCTTGTTCTATTTTTACCTTCATGGGTAAAATGTTGTATCTGGTCCAATTTCCTACTTCTGCTGTCTATTTTTTGCAGGTGAAGCTGCCACATGTCCCTATAACCACGCACATAATGGAAGCTGAAATGGTGATTCTTTCTCCTGACTCAGGGTATCAAATTGCATGTGTATTCACAAACACTTCAAAAAGTCCCTATCATAATGAGTCAGGCTCTTCCCTCTCAAAAGAAGAAGCTACAGAAAGTTACAGTACTGCTGCTCAGTGTAGTGCTGGACCACGCTTGCTTGGGAATCTGAATAGAGGGGGAGATAAATTACTATTGGGGATGTTGACTAGGATCTAGCCCATGATGTAGAAACTTAAAGGAGTAAAAAAACCTAAATCGTTAAAAAAATCACATTACCTTAACTTATACAATCCTTTAACGAGAGATTATGGGATAAACATTATTTAGCAGTACTGCCAGACTGAAAGTTTCCTGGGGTATTGTTAAATATTGCAGCTTATAATTATGATCTCTGCTGCTTCTTAGTAGCATGCTGCCCACATTAAAAAAAACCTGTGTAGCCTCTTACCAAAATCACTGTGCTTGAGTTAAGCTACCTATAATGCTTGGATCTCAAGAAATCATGAAGGCAGAGATAACTTTTAAAAAAGATCTTCCTAGTTTTCAATGAGCATCTAGAGAAGGGAGATGCTGATAGCTATTATTTTGTTGCAAGGACTGTGAACTCACATGACCAAAAAGCTAACCAGTCTGTGTCATTACTCTGCATCATTTGGTAAAGTCTCCTCAGAATACCTTAATAAAGGGCACTATAAGCAGAGACCAACAAATGAACAGAGAACTCAGGACACAGACATACAGCAGAAGCTACATGTCTATCTGAGCTCTGCCACGGGGCTGCTTCCTACCCTAAAGATCAAAGTAACTCACCAAATCAAATGACCTTTCACCCGTCATGAGACAGGGGCTCTTCTGGAAGGAGAAAGTAATAATTCTATTTCTCTCTCCCACACTAAAAAACCCCCACACATTCACACACATTCTCTATTGCATACACAGATGCATTCCTTGTGGCTTGTATCAGACAGAAACCCTCTTTTAAGCTTTGAATATACTTAATTTAAAGGGACGGATACTTATAATGTCCAGGCTATCAGACACAGGAAGGGAAGATAACAGAGATCCTCCCACAAGGCAGCTATTTAGAAATGTCATCTTGATAACTTTGTACATGAGCAATTTTCATCAATGTAATGTTAGTCACTTCTTCTATTGTTCCCTTGTGATTTACAGGTATTTTCTTTACCAACAGTATTTTCTGTGCCTGCACTAATAGAATGCAAAGATTACCTGCTACAACAAGCAGGTAAAAGGAGGGTAAACTGAACCCCTGAGGCTACCTAAAAGGGGGTGGAGAAGACAGAGACATCTTCCCAGTGGAAGACAGCAAAGGATGAGAGGCAACAATTCCCGATAGTAGATTCCTATTGGACATAAAGGAAAAAAATTCCCACTGAGTTAAGCACTTGAACAGATCACACAGTTAAGTCTGTGTAATGTCCATCCTTGGAGATACTCAAACTTGAATTGAAAAGGCAAATCTGTAACATTGCAATTAATAATCTTTGAGCAGGGGGCTGGACCAAATAACTTCCAAAGGTCCCTTCCATGATGTACTTTTATAGGATTCAGAATACTTGAATTTTAAAATATTCAGTTCCTAGTTTGGATATTCAGACAACAGAAAGAGTGGGAAAGAACTAAGGAAATATTGCATGCCTAAACCAATGGAAAGAGTAATTTCACAGAAGGCTTGATCCATGTGAAAACCTCCCTTAGAGAGCTGTATCTCTGATGGCCATACATAGCTGTGTCAAAAGAGGTGATTATGACTCTTCTGCAGTAGTAGCAAAGGGCTCCTCCCTTATGATTTTCTGGCACTCAAAAAGGCAAAGACTCATACTGGGATGACATGCAGTCCTCCACCCACCCATCTGCCACAACCCTGTGTTACTTTAACTGAGCTATTAGTATGCTAAGCTAACTTCAGCAAAAAAAAAAAAGTTATAAAATGATCTTAACACACGAAATGTCAATTAAAATTGCTATCACATTGCAATCATGCTGGTGTTCTTTTTAGGTCTTAGTCACTCTTCATCTGACACAGTTGATACATTTCTCCTCTTCAGCTCTTCTTGATTCTGATGCCCACTGAATAAGGATTCAGTATGAGCTTCCCTTTCAAGAAAACTCTCAATTACGCTTCTGTTAGGGCCATTACAGCCTTTAATCATCCAACTGCTCTGGACTTATACATCTGTACTAAGCTGTCAGGTAACGTTTGCTTGCATCCTGCAGTTGTTAAGGTGCTTTCATCTTACTTCTGTAGCTTGAATGCAAAGAGTGGCTCAATTACAATTACTTCCTTCTTCCTTCCCCATCTTTACAGGCTGCACAGACATAAATGACTAGGCAGCACATCACATATGCACAATTTATGGCATGCATGAATCATACTTATGAAAAAGTTCAACATTGCTTTAATGTTATCACACATAAGAATGCTAAAAGCATGTCAGGCACTTATCTCTATTTTTTTTCCTGTTCTTAGAATAGATCAATAATCTGACCTGTTCCCCTAAGCATGCAGTGCAGCAGCACTGCCAGTCTCTGAGCTGACTGTACCTCCCTTGTAGTACTGATTGCTGTAAGAACAGAAGATTCTTATTTGTTGCTGTTTCATCACCATAAAACTACAGAAGCAGAGGAGTAAAAGGGACCTCAAGAAATTACTTAGTCCACTGCATATGTACTGTATAGAGACCTGGTACCTTCAGACATGTCAGATATTTGTCTAGCTTGCTCCTAAAAGTCTCCCGCTGAGGGAGATTCCAATCTTTCTAAGTAGCCTGTTTCTGTGTTTCATTAGCCTGATAGAGCATTTTTCCTACTATCTAACCTGAATATTTTTGCTTCCAACAAAATCGCATTATTTTTGCCCTTCCCTCCAGTAGTATCTGATAATAAATTACCATAATTTTCTCTTTAACATCATCTCTGTCAGACTACTGTCATGATAAATCATTTTTCCTCCTTTTTTAGGCTGTACAAACTTAGTTGATGTAATATTTTGAAATTAGCCACGTTTTCTCTATTTAGACTGCCTCCAATTTGCTACTGACGTTTGTGACATATTTTGCCCCCAGATTCCAGAGAGAATTCCTTTGGAAGTCTTGTCTTCACTGGGAAAAGCTGAACAGAACAATCTCCACTTTGCAGAGAATCCCCTTCCGTATAACCACAGCATGGTCGGGTATGTCCCATTTATTCTTCCTATGGATAGCAGTTGTATGAATCACCTTTCTATGATTAAAAAAAATTCCTCCGGTATTCACAACTCTGAATCTGATGCTATTCTCTAATGTGCCTGTAATTAAACTAGGTGTCCACTTCAACTTTTTTGTGGACTTTTTTCACTACTCAAGTTACTACTGAACAGAAACAGACCAAAAGCAGATACCCACCTTGAGACTCTCCCAGCCCAAAAGTGAACTAAGTCCAGTTTTATGAGAAAGAGGTTATTTGCTTTATTGTTTAGGTGAAATTTCTGTATTTCCACATTTTCCTCACAAGAATGTCACATGGGACCATATAAAATCCTTACAAAAGACATATCTCTTCTATTGCTTTCCCCCTGTTACAGCAGTTATCCTGTTAAACAAAGAGATTTTATTAATACCATTTGTTCTGACCCAGTCCAAATCAACCACTTATCACGTTACTGGGTTCTGGGTATTTCTACAATGGTTTCCATTAAATTGTTGTGGGTATCAATGTTAAGCAGATTGGTCTGTATTTCCCCAGGTCATTATTTTTCCTCACTTTGTAAAGACATACACTAAATATTCTTGTATCTCATTTCTCTAGCAACCTTTTTTTCACCACTCTCCACATCAGCCCCTCAGAGGTTATCCTTAAATGCCTTAGCTGAGCATTTTTGTTTCTCCTCTTTGAAGGCATTCTGAAATATTAAAAGAAGCAGATCCTGATGCATTCTCACTTGCCTCTTACTGCGCTTCTATTTTTTTCTCTGCATCAGCTAATTTGATATTGTGTTTTTAATGTCTTTCAATAACTGCCAGCTATCCTGGCACTTTTCCTTCATTTTTACATTATTTTTCCTAAGTACAGGTAGCTACCAGAACCCCAAGCCAGGTAAAGCATACTCTCCTAAGCCCATTATCCTTACCCTGCTGCTTCACCATCCTTTCTATTCTCAGGAAAGTGAACACAATAATTTTGGAGCTTTTTCACTCGAATTTCCTTCCATCTTCAACTTTTCAAAAGAGATCTTCTCTGTTAGAACAGAATCTACCTGATACAGCCATTTCCAGAGTCACTTTCTTTGCCTTCTGTCTCCAAGAAAGAACTCCATAGGCTGACCATCTCTCAGGATCAGCTGTGACCATATTAACTCCTATTCTCTGCCTACAGTGTGATGTATCTTCACAACTATTACTGCCAGAGAGCACATTCAACTGGCAGCACCTAAGACCTACCACAAATACTTGAAGGTCCTTGTAAAGACTTACAGGGAACTCAATTATTTTCTTCAATGGGCCAAATGCTTTAATATGCAGCTCCTGTCTGCACAGCGACAGTTTTAATTTCATCTCAAATGGAAGAAAGATGTGCACTGTGGCTCCTATTTTTCCTAAGAACCGGACAAGACAATCCATAACCATAAGAAACTATAGCAATGCTCCATGCTTTTAGGTAAAGTTGATTGCTTTCAATTTAGCGTGAACAAAATGTATCACTGAAACAGATATCATTCCTGAGTTATTTAGCTTCAGTGATGACAAACCATGTGGTATTTATGATTTTGCTCTCTTGTATCATCTAGCACCTCCAGGGCTGTGTTAGTCACAGCCTCACGGGTGTTTATTTGTTGCTTCTGACTTCTCCCCTTTCAGTTTGGCTTTTAACTTCCCATTTTCTTTGCCACGCGCAAGCACTGACAAGACAGACAGCCAGAGGAAAAGTTTGCCTGTTTCGTCTTATGCAATGCCAGCCTTCACAGACTCTTATCTTTCTCAGTCAGAATAAACATATCCCCACCTCACATTGTGGCCAAAATGGAAAAGCCACAACTCTGCCATTATTGCCTTTTTCTAAATTTCTTTTTTCAAACTCAGCATAATTGAATGAAGCTACCAAGGCTTTACATACAGAAGAACAAAGAGAACTAATCCCTCAAAGAAGGATTTTTTCTGTTCTAAAACATTTGTAATATTGTTTTGTCTCTAGTAGAATGAAAAAAAGCAAGTAGGTGACAGTGCTGTTAAAAAGGTTTACTGGGCATAGCACAACTGAATTCCCCTGCTAGCTCATCCTGAAGCAAACTTCATATTGCACCATCCCATAATTCGTGTTCTTTATGTTATAATAGATTTACTTCCCCATAAAGTTGCTAATGAAGAAATCAATGTATCACCTGTCCACATCTCCTCCTCAAAAGGTTATACAGCTGAAGTGGTACCAAGCCATGACTTCAAATAGTGCTCTGTAAAGCAACTGAGATCTAGACATATTTAAAACAGAAATTCTAAAGGAGCTTCAACTATAGCTTCATAGCCTGGCAACACAGCTTTAATTTCTTAAAAATCAAATAAATTGAAGGATCCTTTTGGAAAATCGGAGCTAACCTACATACAAAACGTTAAGGCACTGGTCAATAAAGAGCCCAGGACTCTTGGAGCAAATGTAAGAGGCAGCTTACCAAGACAGAACATTTTGATAGGGAAAACTTAGTTGCAATTCATTGCTTTATTATACACAAGGAGCAGTAGTAAACATAACATTTAGAGATCAGAAACATTCACTCAGCTAGTGAGAAAAACCAGGGCCTAAGTTTGGGATCAATAATATCAACAGAAGTATTTCTACTGACTGCTGCAAACTTAGCTAAGGCTCTAGAAAACACAGAATCTCATAAGTAAATAGGGCAGTCTGTGGTAACAGCAAGCACCTCACAGCTTTTTTTGCCTGCTCAGAACCACATTGCTTTTGTTCTGCCTTCACCAATTAAGAAACATTTCAAAGCACCTTCCTCTTTTGTAGCACCATTTCTCTGTGATTCAGGGTTCAGACAGTAATTCCAAGTACTACCACGTCCACAATACACATAACTCATTTTATGTGTGTGTTTCTACATGAAGACAATAATTTAGTATAATTCACTGTAATTTAAATTACTGCAATAGAAATCTTCCCTATTGAGTTTAAAAGCATGACTGGAGAAGTGCAAATCCAAATAATGGGGCTTGTCTAAAGGCTGGTTTTACAAAAGGAGTGAAGCTGAAACACACTCATCCAAAAGGCAGTTCCTCTCCTTGCAGGAGCATGCAGGACTTGTCAGCTTAACCGCTCTAGGACATGCCTGCCTTTCTCTGGTGACTACAAAAGGAGCTACACACTCTGTAGCTGTCATGGGGCCCTAATGAGCAAGAACATTCTGAAGGACATTTTTAAAGATAATTTTATAAGAACCAAAATGATGCTAAACTCAAAAGCCTCTCTTTTTTTCTTTTCTTTTTTTCCCCTTCTTTTAATAAACTACTGGAATGATTAACTCAGAGAGACTAGATCAGACAGAATTGAAATTAAAGTGTTTTGTAAACCAATCTCTCTCTGCTCACTGTGTCTGTGCAAGGCAGTTCCATACTTCCACGGTTTGGTGTCAGCAAAGTCAGCACCTTTCTGAACTGCAACAAATGCTGACATTCTTTCTTGAGCCCAAGAAACTTTTCATCATCACTCACACCTGGCTGTCTTCTTTCTGCACATCCCAGCTCCTTGTTCCTTGCTATAGTATTCGTCTCCCAAAGTCTGCAGCCTCCAGCCCTTTCTGCCCAACAGAGAATGAGGAGAAGATCCTCTTCCTACTGCTGTAGTGCCTTTGGTCACTCCCTTTTTATAAAGAGACCCAACATGTAAACTGAGCAAACCCAGCAAAATTATATTGTCTATTACACTTGAATTAAAGTGTTTAATCCTCAAGTGTCTGAAGCAAAGAGCAACAAGTCTTAGCCCAAGCACTCTTATGTTGACTGATGCTATTCCTCACAAAAGATAAAGGACGTTTGGTTATCTCAGATTTAACCCAAACCTATGCAAATGTGGGTTTTGGTGGTTTGTTTTATTTTGTTTTTAAATAACCTCACTTTTAGTAAAACTGTGATAAAAAATAAAATGTACAGAAAGCAAAATTATGTTAAATATTAGAATGTGAAAGGCAAAGTATTCACATGCTATTTAATTACATAGCGGAATGGTTAAACTCAGGATATTTTTTCTGGACTTCTGGTTTACTGCAAGGTGGCAAAAATCATTAGAGGTTATTCAGAACCAGCTTTTTGTATGTAAGTATTCTCCAGCAAGGTAGGCCATAACATATGCTCACCAGTTGTTTAAAAAATGTGAATTGTGAAAATCACAATGTAATATGAAATACTCCTCATGCAGAGAAATTATGAGTGTTTAGTAAAACTTCGAATCATCAAATGATAGTTGTAGCCACACATTTCTGGTCTTGAGAAAATAGGATATGATTCAAGAATGAAAAATTGTTATAATTGGGAAGCAAAGAGGGATACTTTAGAAATGTAGAAATCAAGACTGATTCAGACACGTAATGGATCAAAATATTCAGTGTTGGTTTGAATGGAGCAATTATAACCATACACATTACTGAAAAATGACCCATGTTGAGAAATATGCAAAAGCAATTTTCAATTGTTTAATTTTTCTTCTATATATGTCAATTGGAAATACGTACTAATTTTTAGGCAAATTACAGCTTTCCTCCCCCACCCTCACCCCGACATAAAACCCAAATAGACTAGTTATTTTCCACTACGTTAGTGGAATTTGGATTTTTCCACTCCTGCTAAAACTATCACAGCAACAAGAACAACTCCAGTTTTCATACTTCTACTCATTCCTTACAGAATCATAGAATATCCTAACTAGGATCACTGAGTCCAACTCCTGGCCCTGCAAAGGACAACCCCAAGACTCACACTGTGTGCCTGAGCATGTTGTCCAAATGCTTCTTGATTCACAAGAACAGTATTATTTTTATATAAAATCTTCAGTCAAATGGAATTCAACAATTGAAGTCCTAACAGCTGCAATGACATGAATTTGTTCACTAAACTTTAGATGTACTAGTCTGCATGATCAGCAACTCCTCAGGCTCTGTGCCTTCTTTGCAGGCTGCAGATATTTTCAGCCAAACATCTTTGCTCATCAAGAACAAGCATTAGCTGCCTTGAAACACTGACTGCAGCTCCTCTCTCCCTCTTCCATGCACAGAGAGGTGCCATGAAGAGTGACACCACCATTAGCTGAGAGAGGAAAGAGATCAAGCTAATGGAGAGAAAACTGCTTTACTGCCAGCCATCAGGACTCATACATGGTGCTGGAAATCTCAGCAAGAGACAGCTTTGCTTTTTTGTGCCCAGCCTGCTTGGGTAGGTTTGGGGTTTTTTGTTTGGTTTTTGAGTTTTGTTTGGTTTTTTATTTGGTTGGGGGTTTTTTGGAGGGGGGAGGGAGCAGGGTGGTATTTGTTTTTTCTGGAGTTTCTTATCTCTCTTCATATTTTACATCACCTAGATTCACAGCTCTCAAACAGTTGAAGCCTCATTCAAGTTAAGCTACACAACAGCACTGAAATATTTTAGCCTTTTGTTTGAAAAAACAAAAGGAAAATAACAATACCTGGATCTTTGGACAGTGGTTGCTCCTTTTTGTAGAAACCACACTGCAACCTAGAATTGCACTATTAGCATCTGAGTTCCATAGTGAAAAAAAAATCTCCCTTCCTCAAGGCAACTGGACGTGCTGAGACTGGTATTTCTTTAGATAAATATACTCCATAGATTGGACATTATATAACAAAGCAGAGGATTTTGCTTTTGTTGTTTAAAAAGAAGGATGCACTTTAGTGAGTTTCACCATTTATTAGAATTACATGTAATGTTGAAAAGGCAACATCATCAGAAACTCTTCCACATATAGTAGGTCAGTGAAGGATCCAAGACTATTAAGCCACACAAGATTTGGGCATTAATTATACTCATTATTCTCTAACACATATGTAAATTGTGCTGTCACTGTTCATTTATGAATCTGTGAGGAAAATTTATACATATTTCATGAATTCTAAGGCTCTCCTTGTGACCACAGTTAGATTTGCAAACATCTCTCTAATTTGCTAAACTTCTCTCTCCAAAGAGCAGATACAACAGTGCAACAGCACAGGAGATTCACTCCAGGCCAGATGCAGCAGTGCACAGGTATTGTTCAGCATTCTTAATTTTACCCAAGATTTAATGCAACACCTTCTTCTTTTGGCCTTAGTGAGTACTTATCCCTATCCAATCATCTCTGAACATGCCATTATTCCCTTAAATCCACACACTGGCTGCCCCTTCTCAATCACATCAAACTTACGCTAGTTGCTTTTACTGTCAAGACCCACAGCAGTCCTAATACCATTTCTTATGCAGCAAGAGATCTACTTCTAATCCTGATCAGCTCACAGGACTGGTATCCATTACTGGGTATCTGTAGGCATAACATGTTTTCCTCTCTGCTTTGAAGGAGCAGCCAAAAAAACCCAGAAAACTGTAGCACTATCCTCTTTCAATTCCTCCTTAATAACACTCCTGTACTACAATGTTGACAAATGCTTGCAGCTGCCTGAGATCACAGCTGACTTCTGTTACCCCTTCAGTTCTCCTTTTCCAAAGCCATTCGCTCTACTGCTTAAACCTTCGACGAAAGCTCTCTGTTATGAAGGGTCACTTTTAGCATTGGAAAGGAGTGAGTAATTGATACTCTCCACATTGTGCTGGGCTCTCCATCTTGAAGCAAATTCAAGAATGGTAGTTCTTCTAAAGGATCTCCACAAACCCAGAAAGGAGTTTTATCAGGGGATCTCAGCTTGTTACACACTCATTATATTTAAGTGACTCACCAGATGAATGCAACTGCCCTTGTAATTGGCAACTGAGTAGGAACTACACTGGTGGGCTAATCTGTGCCTGTAACACAGCAACAGTCTGTTAGACAGGTTCTCTTCGGTTCTTACCCTGTTACAAGCATTTTGACATCCTAGATGCACAAGCTTCCCCAGGCCAGGCAAGCCATTAGAAGTAAACTAGTAGCAATGGACTGACACTACCCTGGTATAACAGGCTGGCAGTTTGATATACTGGCACTTTTTTCCTTTTTTTCCGTATGGGGCTACCTTTACAATTACCCATAGAAGTTACTATGTCCGTACTCTGATGAACTATGGGTTTGTATTTTGTCTATGAAGAAAGAGTAGCAGGTGAACTGATGCACTACAGTTTCCTATATTCTAATTTAATTCAAACTCTTGAGAGCTTCTATTTACCGGGTTTAAGACTTTTTCTTTCCGGAAAAAAAAAAAAAGGTATCACAAATAGAAGCATCCCAAGGACTTAAAAAGAGAATTTAGATATTTGTACATTTAAAATTTCTTCTCTTAGTGTTAACTTTAAAAGATCAAAGGTAAGTAACAAATTTTAACCACTCCAGGCAAATTTTAAGTTAGCAAACATAACTGCCAACTGAATCACAATAATTCATCATGGTAATATTTCTGTAATTCTTTTGAGTTATCAGTGTCTGGTTAGCAGGTTCAGTTAACACAAAGAAACATCCAGAAGATGAAAATCAAAGTATACCACTTTGCCTGCAACAATGCACAATTATTAAGTTATCAATTTATTTAATTATTTTTCCCATGTTAAAAGGTTGAGGGAAAAGGAAAGGTTAAAATGGCACCTCTTCAGAGAAGCAGGTTCCAAGCATAAGCTACTCTACACTTGCACATGATTTCTCTGATGAAGATTACACTAGATCAAGAAACGGTTCTACATGAGAACAAAGATGAATCAGGTCGACTCAATCTGGATTGTGCATAACCAGCACTGCACAGATTGCACTAGCTACTGAAACATTTGTGAAGGTACTTTCTAACAACAGAGCTGGTCAGAAAATAGAGCCTGCAGTCCACTGGAAAGTGTAACATATTCCTCCTTCTCAAATGAACAGGATTCTAAATTTCTTCACACTGAAAAATAATTAGATTTGGATATGTTTGCATAATGTTGAAAACATTATATTCTATTATGTGGAATATTATGTAAACAGAAATTAATATATTATAGATACAAAAATTAAACTTGCATGCTCTAAGAGGAGACTGTATAGCATGGCAGTATCATCATCAGGTTTAGTGCGTCCATAAGTAGATACTAAATGGAACAGTCTGGGACATCCATAATACAGCATTCATGGTTGCTGGAAAGCATTAAGGAAATGGACTGCAAAAATCGGACAACAGACCCTTCCTAAACATCTTTTAGTGCTACCACAGGAGACAGAACGTTGTGCTACATGGACCATTGGTCTAACTCAGCAGGGCATGGCAAATGTTCTTGAAATGTTCACACTACAGGAAGAAAAACACCTGGAAAGAATATTTTGTCAGTCTTCTTGACATTCAGCAGCGAAAGGAATCTATTTGTGTTACACTTCTTGGCAATTCCCTCTACCTCTCCAGAAATGAGAGGTTGCTACAAAATGCTTTGGTATTACAAAACTGTATTTTTGGGTGGAAAGTCTCTCCTTACAAAATTTTTCCCCTACCAAGGTAAGTTTTAACTAATTAAATAATAATTTAAAAAGTTATTATAAAAATAATGCACGTTTCCTCTATTTCCTATAAAAATATATCGAGAACAATCAAACATACTACTTTAATTATGTGATTCATAAACCCAAATTCATCTCAAATACGGCATGCATAACTGTGCGTCTTTTGAAAATGGACCAAGATGCTTCTTAAAGTTCCACCTGATCTCTGTAGGAAACAAACTATGGAAATATGTTGCATTATGATTTTGGCTTCTGGCTTACAGTAGCAAGTAAAATCTCTGTAACACCTACCACTTACCTTGCTGGGGTATTTTCAGCCTTCACTCTTTCTTGACTGGGTTGTTCTTTGCAACAAATCTCGGGCAACGGCTGTGCCACTTGTTCTCCCCACTTGCCCTCGACCTACGTGCTCACCTGTGGGGCCTGATATGACTTACCTCTCTGCTCCATCTTCCATCATTTAATTTCCAACTATCTCAGACATTTTCCCTTCTGAACTAACATCCAGAGCAGAAACAAATGGGCTATAGCACACTCTGCCTTAGCTGTGTCATCATGCTGATGTCTGCTGACATGAAACTGTTAAGCTGATTCATTCCAAGCATAATACTCATGGGATTTCTTTTAAACACAGTCTCAATAGGCCAGTGTCTTCTGCCTGCGTCTCTGGATGCACATGATGAAGCTTAATGCACCTGGCAGGAATCCTCCCTCCAGCAGTATTCTTTATTATAAACGTGATTAGAACAGCCCTAAGAGGAACAGATGTTCAGTCTATCTGAGTGCAGCCTGCAGAGATAAGGGCATTTCTGAACTGAGAGTCAAGAGTACTGTTCTTCTGTACAGGTGTATTCCTGTTTCACCTTCATTCCCAAAGGTATTTTCCTTAAAAATATTGAACTGAGAAAGTTTGGTTCCTTTATTACCAAAACCAATGCTAAAGATGCTAAAAGGCCTCACACTATTATTTCCTCTAGTTTTTAATTATTAGTTAAAATTCATATTCTATACTAACCTCAGATTTAGGTTCTCACATGTGTTAAGATGAGCACAACATGGTAACTTTATAATTCTCCTACAGTTACTGTTCTAGAGTGTAACATTAAGTGTGTTATGCAAAAAAGTTGTTTATTTTCCTAAGTAATCATTATGTACATTTTCAACCAAGCAGAGCTACACTGAAAGGCTAAATCAAAGTATGAGACTGGCTACTTATCCCTTGATACTTTATTTTATATATATATATATGCATATATATATAAAATTGTTTCTTTAAAAGAAAAAAAAACCCTGAACAACAGCTCCTACTCTCTCAGAAGCATATTTCCAGCTTACAGAACTGCAACTTCAAAATGCTTAACAAGATCAGTTAGAAGCACATAACCACAGAGACAGAAACACAGCAAACAAAATTAAATTCAAATGTTCAGTAGAAAATGAGGAATTTCACTTAAAGTTGGAAAAAATATTTTCTATGAAGGCATGTGCTATTAGGCAATTATTTACGTGAGGAAATTCAGAAGAAATGTCATGTTTCTCCAGGGTTATTCTCTAGAAGATAATTTCCATCATTCTGAAGCAACTGGTTTTGGCTTCTATAAACATAGTAATAACTGTCAGATGACCCACACCAATACGTCAGCTCTAAATTCCATCTAGTTTTAGGTAACTATTTCTTGATAGTCATCTGCTTTAATCATTTCTAGTCAGAGGACAATACCTTCAGCCTGAACTGTGAATATCCACTACCTACCTCATTGTTGACATATATCTCAGAACGAGAAGCACATGAAAATGCCAATTTTAGTTAAAAATGGAATGTCCAACTATCTCATCCCAGAGACCACAGGTTCAACAGGTACCAAATCATGTAAGAACAGATTCATTTGGGGGAACAGAGATGGAAGGTGGGGTAGAATATTTCACACCAAGACTGCAGTAATTTTCATCATAAACCCATCCAAGGTCTTTTCCAGTATTCAGAATAGGTGGTAACTTAAGAGGTATGACAACTTTATGATAATTCCAACATTGGGACTAAAACCTCCCAAGAACCCTTAACAGTATAATAGGGTAGTCTTTTTAGCTACTTGGTCCCTTTTGGCCTCCAAACTGTACCTCAGCCACTTACTTTAGCCTAGTTCAAACCTGATTAGCCTCTTTTCCCTAAAATCCAAATATGACCGAGTGCAATACAAAAGAGCTACCAAAATTTACGAGATATGTCAAAAATCACCACACTGT